>NW_027478548.1:624950-924950 GCF_051014685.1 Ptiloglossa arizonensis
GCGCGAGTTTCCTACTTCGACGCAACAGGAATTTTTTGGGTTAGGTCAATCCGTTCGCGAGATATGGGAGTTTGAAGCGAAGAAATGGTTGAGAAGTAAATGTAAAAAAAAAAATTGTTCGCACTTCTGCGGCTCCAACGCGAACCAGAATGGCTTAGGGTAAAAATACACATACCGTTTAATCGGGCGAGTTTCTACTTTCAGACGCAACAGAATTTTTGGGTGGTTAAGGCAATCCGACCCGCGAGATATGGGTGTTTGAAGCCAAGAAATGGTTGAGAAGGCAAACAATTTTTCGCAATTCTTGCTGCTCCAAACGGCTAACCGAATGGCCACTAGGGAAAAAATACACATACCGTGTCATCGGGCGAGTTTCTACTTTCAGATGCAATAGGAATTTTTCGGTTAGGTCAATCCGTTCGCGAGATATGGGAGTTTGAAGCTAAGACATGTTGAGATGACAACAAATTTTTCGCAATTTCTGCTGCTCCAAACGCTTAAACCAGAAATGGCCTAGGGAAAAAATAGCCATCCGTTTGTAATAAGAGCGAGTGTCTACTTTTCAGACGCAGCAGGAATTTTGGGTTTGGTCAATCCGTTCGCGAGATATGGTAGTTTGAAGCTAATAAATGGTATGAGAAGACAACAAATATTTCGAAATTCTGCATGCTCCAAACGCTTACCTGAATGGCTAGGGAAAAACTACACATACCGTTGTAATCGGGCGAGTTTCTACATTCAGGGCGCAACAGGAATTTGGTGTTAGGTCAATAGCCGTTCGTGAGATAGGGGATTATAAGCCAAGAATGGTGAGAAGCAAAAATTTTTCGCAATTCTGCTGCTCCAAACGCTTACCAGAATGATCTAGGGAAAAAATAACATACCGATGTTAATCGGGCAAGTTTTCTACTTTCAGATGCAATAGGAATTTTTGGGTTAGGTCAATCCTTCCGCGAGATATGGGAGTTTGAATGCCAAGAAATGGTTTGAGAGGCCAAACAATTTTCGCAATCGCTTCTCCAAACGCTTAACCAGAATGGCTATTGGGGAAAAAATACACAATACCTTGTAATCGGGCGAGTTTCTACTTTCAGACGCAGCAGAATTCTTGGTTTAGGTCAATCTGATGCGGGATATGGGAGTTTGTAAGACTAAGAAATGATTGATGGAGACAGCAAATTTTTCCGCACTTTCGCTGCTCCTAAACGCTTAACCGAATGGCCTAGGGAAAAAAACACATACGTTGTAATCGGTGCGAGTTTCCTACTTTTCAGTGACGCACAGGAATATTTTGGGTGAGGTCTATCAGTCCGCGAGATATTGGGAGTTTGAAGCCAAGAAATGGTTGAGAAGGCACAAAATTTTTCGCAATTCTGCTGCTCCAAACGCTTTAACTGAATGGCGGTTGAGAAAAAATACACATACCGTTGTAATCGGGCGAGTTGCTACTTTCAGATGCATATAGGAATTTTTGGTAGGTCAATCCGTTCGCGAGATATGGGAGTTGAAGCTATGAAAGGTTGGAGAAGACAACAAATTTTTCGCAATTCCTGCTGCTCCAAACGCCTTAACAGAACCGGGCCAAGGGGAAAAAGTACACATACCGTTGTAATCGGGCGAGGTTTCTACTTTCAGATACAATAGGAATCTTTGGGTTAGGTCAATCCGTTTCGCGAGTGTGAGAGTTTGAAGCCAAGAAAAGGTTGAGAAGGCACAAAATTTATCGCAATTCTGCTGCTCCAAACGCTTAACCAGAATGGCCTTGGGGAAAAAATACACATACCGTTGTATCGGGCGGGAGTTTCTACTTTCAGACGCAACAGGCATTTTTTTGGGTTAGGTCTATCCGTCCCGCGAGATATGGGGAGTTTGAAGCCATGAAAATGGTTTGAGAAGGCACAAACTTTTCGCAATTCTGCTGCTCCAACGCTTACCTGAATGGCCTAGAGACAAAATACACATACCGTTTTAATCGGGCGAGTTTTTTTCTACTTTCAGATGCAATAGGATTTTTGAGTTAGGTCAATCCGTTCGCGAGATAGGGGAGTTTGAAGCGAAGAAATGGTTGAGAGGTAGAAAATTGTCGCACTTCTGCTGCTCCAAACGCTGAAACAAAATGGCCTAGGGAAAAAATACGCATACCGTTGTAATCTTGCGAGTTTCTACTTCAGGCGCAACAGGAATTTTTAGGTTAGGTCAATCCGTTCGCGAGAATATGGGAGTTTGAAGCCAAGAAATGGTTGAGAAGGCAAACAATTGTTCGCACTTCTGCTGCTCCAAACGCTTAACCAGGAATTGGTTTAGGGTAACAATACACATACCGTTTTAATCGGCGAGTTCTACTTTCAGACGCAACAGGAATTTTTGGGTTAAGGCAATCAGTCCGCGAGGATATGGAGTTGAAGCCAAGAAATGGTTGAGAAGGCAAAAAATTTGTCGCAATTCTGAGCTCCAACGCTTAACCCGAATGGCCTAGGGAAAAGATACACATACCGTTGTAATCATTGCGAGTTCTTCTACTTTCAGATGCAATAGGAATTTTCGGGTATAGGTCAACCGTTCGCGAGATATTGGACTTGAAGCCAAGAAATGGTTGAGAAGGGCACAAAAATTTTCGCAATTCTGCTGCTCCAAACGCTTGACCAGAATGGCCTAGGGAAAAATACACATCCGTTGTAATCGGGCGAGTTTCTTCTTTCCGGTCGCAATAGGGAATTTTTGTGGGTGAAGGGTCAATCCGTTCGGGCGAAGGGGGGGGATATGGGAGTTTGAAGCCAAGAAGATGGTGAGAAGACAAAAAATTTTTTTCGCACTTCTGCTGCTCCAAACGCTTAACCATGATGGCCTAGGGAAAAAAATACACATACCGTTGTAATCGGGCGGAGTTTCTACTTCGGACTGCAGTAGGAATTTTTGGGTTTGGTCAATCCGTTCGCGAGATATGGGAGTTTGAAGCGTAAGCAATGATTGAAGTAGGTAAAAATTGTTCCGCACTTCTGCTGCTCCAAACGGCTGAACCAGATTGCCTATGGAAAAAAATACGCATCCCGTTGTATCATGCGGAGTTTCTACTTTCAGGTCGCAACAGGTAATTTTTGGGTTAGGTCAATCCGTTCGTGAGATAGGGGATTATGAAGCCACGAAATGGTTGAGAAGGCACAAAATTTTTCGCAATCTGCTGCCTCCAAACGCTTAACCAGAATGGCCTAGGGAAAAATAAACATACCGTTGTAATCGGGCGAGTTTCTACATTCAGACGCAACAGAATTTTTGGGTTAGGTCAATCCGTTCGCTAGATATGGGAATTTGAAGCGAGAAATGGTTTGAGAAGGTAAAAATTGTTCGCACTCTCTGCTGCTCCAAACTCGCTTAACCAGAATGTTTAGGGTAAAAATACACATACCGTTTTAATAGGGCGAGTTTCTACTTTCAGGCGCAACAGGAAATTTTAGGGTTAGGTCAATCCGTTCGCGAGATTGGAGTTTGAAGCCAAGAAGATGGTTAGAAGCAAACAATTTTTCGCAAATCTGCTTTGCTCCACAATCGTTAACCCGAAATGGGCCTAGGGAAAAAATACACAACCGTTGTATTCGGGGCGAGGGTTTCTACTTTCAGATCAATAGGAATATTTAGGGTTAGTCAATCCGTTCGATAGAGATATGGGAGTTTGAAGCTAGACATGTTTGAGAAGGACAACACATTATCGCAATTCTGCAGCCCAAACGCTGAACCAGAATGGGCCTAGGGGAAAAAATATTCATACAGTTTGTATAGAGCGAGTGTCTACTTTCCAGACGCAGCAGGAATTTTGGGTTTGGTCCAATCCTATTCACGCGAGATAGGGGAGTTTGAAGCTAATAAATTGGATGAGAAGACAACAAATTTTTCGCATTCTGCTTGCTCCAAACGCTTAACCAGAATGGCTAGGAAAATACGCATTACAGTTTGTAATAGGGCGAGTCCTCTACTTTCAGACGCAGCAGGAATTTTCGGGTTTGGCAATCCGTTCGAGATGTATGGGGACTAATGAAGCGAAGAAATGGTTGAGATGACAACAAATTTTTCGCACTTCAGCTGCACCAATCGCTTAAACCAGAATGGCCTAGGGAGAAAAATACACATACGTTTTATCGGGCGAGTTTCTACTTTCAGATGCAATAGAATTTTTGATGACTAGGTCCAATCCGTCGCGAGATAAGGGAGTTTGATGCTATGAAATAGGTTGAGAAGAAAACAATTTTTTCGCAATTCTGCTGCTCCAAACGCTTAACCAGAATGGCCCTAGGGAAAAAATAAACATACCGTTGTAATCGGGCGAGTTTCTACTTTCAGACGCAACAGGAATTTTTAGGTTAGGTCAATCCGTTCGCGAGATATGGGAGTTTGAAGCCAAGAAATGGTTGAGAAGAGCAAACAATTTTCGCAATTCTGCTGCTCCAAACGCTTAACCCGAATGGCCTAGGGAAAAAATACACATTACCGTTGTAATCGGGCGAGTTTCTACTTTCAGATGCAATAGGAATTTTTCGGTTAGGTCAATCCGTCGCGAGATATGGGAGTTTGAAGCTAAGTCATGGTTGAGAAGACAACAAATTTTTCGCAATTCTGCTGCTCCAACGCTTAACCAGAATGGCCTAGGGAAAAAATACACTTATACCGTTGTTAATCATGCGAGTTTCTACTTTCAGGCGCAACAGGAATTTTGGGTTAGGTCAATCTGTTCGCGAGATATGGGAGTTTGAAGCTATGAAATGGTTGAGAAGAAACAAATTTTTCGCCAATCTCTGCTGCCTCAAACGCCTTAACCAGAATGGCCTAGGGAAAAGTACACATACCGTTGTAATCGGGCGAGTTTTCTACTTTCAGATACAATACGAAATTTTTGGGTTTAGGTCAATCGTTTCGCGAGATATGGAGTTTGAAGCCAAGAAATGGTGATGAAAGCACAAAATTTTCGCAATTCTGCGGCTCCAACGCTTAACAGAATGGCCTAGGGAAAAAATACACATACCGTTGTAATCGGGCGAGTTTCTACTTTCAGACGCAACAGGAATTTTTTGGGTTAGTAATCCGTTCGCGAGATATGGGAGTTTGAAGCGAAGAAATGGTTGAGAAGACAACAAATTTTTCGCACTTCTGCTGCTCCAATCGCTTAACCAGAATGGCCTAGGAAAAAATAAACATACCGTTGTAATCGGGCGAGTTTCTACTTTCAGACGCAACAGGAATTTTTTGGGTTAGGTCAATCCGTTCGCGAGATATGGGAGTTTGAAGCGAAGAAATGGTTGAGAAGGTAAAAATTGTTCGCACTTCTGCTGCTCCAAACGCTGAACCAAATGGCCTAGGGAAAAAATACGCATACCGTTGTAATCATGCGAGCTTCTACTTTCAGGCGCAACAGGAATTTTTAGGGTTAGGTCAATCCGTTCGCGAGATATGGGAGGTTTGAGCCAAGAAAATGGTTGAGAAGGCAAAAAATTTGTCGCAATTCTGCTGCTCCAAACGCTTGACCCGAATGGCCTAGGAAAAAGATACAAATACCGTTGTAATCGGGCGAGTTTCTACTTTCAGACGCAACAGGACTTTTTGGGTTAAGGCAATCCGTCCGCGAGACATGGGAGTTTGAAGCCAAGAAATGGTTGAGAAGGCAAACAATTTTTCGCAATTCTGCTTGCTCCAAACGCTAACCCGAATGGCCTAGGGAAAAAATACACATACCGTTGTAATCGGGCGAGTTTCTACTTTCAGATGCAATAGGAATTTTTGGGTTAGGTCAATCCGTTCGCGAGATATGGGAGTTTGAAGCTAAGACATGGTTGGAGAAGACAACAAATTTTTCGCAATTCTGCTGCTCCAAACGCTTTAACCAGAATGGCCCTAGGGAAAAAATACGCATACAGTTGTAATAGAGCGAGTGTCTACTTTCAGACGCAGCAGGAATTTGGGGTTTGGTCAATCCGTTCGAGGGGTATGGGACTATGAAGCGGAAGAAATGGTTGAGAAGACAACAAATTTTTCGCACCTTCTGCTGCTCCAATCGCTAACCAGAATGGCCTAGGGAAAAAATGCACATACCGTTGTAATCATGCGAGTTTCTACTTTCAGGCGCATCAGAATTTTTGGTTAGGTCAATCTGTTCGCGAGATATGGGAGTTTGAAGCTATGAAATGGTTGAGAAGAAAACAAATTTTTCGCAATTCTGCTGCTCCAAACGCTTAACCAGAATGGCCTAGGGAAAAAGTACACATACCGTTGTAATCGGGCGAGTTTCTACTTTCAGATACAATACGAATTTTTGGGTTAGGTCAATCCGTTCGCGAGATATGGGAGTTTGAAGCCAAGAAATGGTTGAGAAGGCACAAAATTTTTCGCAATTCTGCGGCTCCAAACGCTTAACCAGAATGGCCTAGGGAAAAAATACACATACCGTTGTAATCGGGCGAGTTTCTACTTTCAGACGCAACAGGAATTTTTTGGGTTAGGTTAATCCGTTCGCGAGATATGGGAGTTTGAAGCGAAGAAATGGTTGAGAAGGTAAAAAATTGTTCGCACTTCTGCTGCTCCAAACGCTGAACCAGAATGGCTTAGGGTAAAAATACACATACCGTTTTAATCGGGCGAGTTTCTACTTTCAGACCCAACAGGAATTTTTGGGTTAAGGCAATCCGTCCGCGAGATATGGGAGTTTGAAGCCAAGAAATGGTTGAGAAGGCAAACAATTTTTCGCAATTCTGCTGCTCCAAACGATTAACCCGAATGGCCTAGGGAAAAAATACACATACCGTTGTAATCGGGCGAGTTTCTACTTTCAGATGCAATAGGAATTTTTGGGTTAGGTCAATCTGTTCGCGAGATATGGGAGTTTGAAGCTAAGACATGGTTGAGAAGACATCAAATTTTTCGCAATTCTGCCGCTCCAAACGCTTAACCAGAATGGCCTAGGGAAAAAATACGCATACAGTTGTAATAGAGCGAGTGTCTACTTTCAGACGCAGCAGGAATTTTTGGGTTTGGTCAATCCGTTCGCGAGATATGGGAGTTTGAAGCTAATAAATGGTTGAGAAGACAACAAATTTTTCGCAATTCTGCTGCTCCAAACGCTTAACCAGAATGGCCTAGGGAAAGAATACGCATACAGTTGTAATAGGGCGAGTCTCTACTTTCAGACGCAGCAGGAATTTTCGGGTTTGGTCAATCCGTTCGAGAGGTATGGGACTATGAAGCGAAGAAATGGTTGAGAAGACAACAAATTTTTCGATTTCTGCTGCTCCAATCGCTTAACCAGAATGGCCTAGGGAAAAAATACACATTCCGTTGTAATCATGCGAGTTTCTACTTTCAGGCGCAACAGGAATTTTTGGGTTAGGTCAATCCGTTCGTGAGATAGGGGATTATGAAGCCAAGAAATGGTTGAGAAGGCAAAAAATTTTTCGCAATTCTGCTGCTCCAAACGCTTAACCAGAATGGCTTAGGGTAAAAATACACATACCGTTTTAATCGGGCGAGTTTCTACTTTCAGATGCAATAGGAATTTTTGAGTTAGGTCAATCCGTTCGCGAGATATGGGAGTTTGAGGCTATGAAATGGTTGAGAAGAAAACAAATTTTTCGTAATTCTGCTGCTCCAAACGCTTAACCAGAATGGCCTAGGGATAAAGTACACATACCGTTGTAATCGGGCGAGTTTCTACTTTCAGATACAATACGAATTTCTGGGTTAGGTCAATCCGTTCGCGAGATATGGGAGTTTGAAGCCAAGAAATGGTTGAGAAGGCACAAAATTTTTCGCAATTCTGCTGCTCCAAACGCTTAACCAGAATGGCCTAGGGAAAAAATAAACATACCGTTGTAATCGGGCGAGTTTCTACTTTCAGACGGAACAGGAATTTTTTGGGTTAGGTCAATCCGTTCGCGAGATATGGGAGTTTGAAGCGAAGAAATGGTTGAGAAGGTAAAAAATTGTTCGCACTTCTGCTGCTCCAAACGCTGAACCAAAATGGCCTAGGGAAAAAATACGCATACCGTTGTAATCATGCGAGTTTCTACTTTCAGGCGCAACAGGAATTTTTAGGTTAGGTCAATCCGTTCGCGAGATATGGGAGTTTGAAGCCAAGAAATGGTTGAGAAGGCAAAAAATTTGTCGCAATTCTGCTGCTCCAAACGCTTGACCCGAATGGCCTAGGGAAAAGATACACATACCGTTGTAATCGGGCGAGTTTCTACTTTCAGACGCAACAGGAATTTTTGGGTTAAGGCAATCCGTCCGCGAGACATGGGAGTATGAAGCCAAGAAATGGTTGAGAAGGCAAACAATTTTTCGCAATTCTGCTGCTCCAATCGCTTAACCAGAATGGCCTAGGGAAAAAATACACATACCGTTGTAATCATGCGAGTTTCTACTTTCAGGCGCAACAGGAATTTTTGGGTTAGGTCAATCTGTTCGCGAGATATGGGAGTTTGAAGCTATGAAATGGTTGAGAAGAAAACAAATTTTTCGCAATTCTGCTGCTCCAAACGCTTAACCAGAATGGCCTAGGGAAAAAGTACACATACCGTTGTAATCGGGCGAGTTTCTACTTTCAGATACAATACGAATTTTTGGGTTAGGTCAATCCGTTCGCGAGATATGGGAGTTTGAAGCCAAGAAATGGTTGAGATGGCACAAAATTTTTCGCAATTCTGCGGCTCCAAACGCTTAACCAGAATGGCCTAGGGAAAAAATACACATACCGTTGTAATCGGGCGAGTTTCTACTTTCAGACGCAACAGGAATTTTTTGGGTTAGGTCAATCCGTTCGCGAGATATGGGAGTTTGAAGCGAAGAAATGGTTGAGAAGGTAAAAAATTGTTCGCACTTCTGCTGCTCCAAACGCTGAACCAGAATGGCTTAGGGTAAAAATACACATACCGTTTTAATCGGGCGAGTTTCTACTTTCAGACGCAACAGGAATTTTTGGGTTAAGGCAATCCGTCCGCGAGATATGGGAGTTTGAAGCCAAGAAATGGTTGAGAAAGCAAACAATTTTTCGCAATTCTGCTGCTCCAAACGCTTAACCCGAATGGCCTAGGGAAAAAATACACATACCGTTGTAATCATGCGAGTTTCTACTTTCAGGCGCAACAGGAATTTTTGGGTTAGGTCAATCAGTTCGTGAGATAGGGGATTATGAAGCCAAGAAATGGTTGAGAAGGCAAAAAATTTTTCGCAATTCTGCTGCTCCAAACGCTTAACCAGAATGGCTTAGGGTAAAAATACACATACCGTTTTAATCGGGCGAGTTTCTACTTTCAGATGCAATAGGAATTTTTGAGTTAGGTCAATCCGTTCGCGAGATATGGGAGTTTGAAGCTATGAAATGGTTGAGAAGAAAACAAATTTTTCGCAATTCTGCTGCTCCAAACGCTTATCCAGAATGGCCTAGGGAAAAAGTACACATACCGTTGTAATCGGGCGAGTTTCTACTTTCAGATACAATACGAATTTCTGGGTTAGGTCAATCCGTTCGCGAGATATGGGAGTTTGAAGCCAAGAAATGGTTGAGAAGGCACAAAATTTTTCGCAATTCTGCTGCTCCAAACGCTTAACCAGAATGGCCTAGGGAAAAAATAAACATACCGTTGTAATCGGGCGAGTTTCTACTTTCAGACGCAACAGGAATTTTTTGGGTTAGGTCGATCCGTTCGCGAGATATGGGAGTTTGAAGCGAAGAAATGGTTGAGAAGGTAAAAAATTGTTCGCACTTCTGCTGCTCCAAACGCTGAACCAAAATGGCCTAGGGAAAAAATGCGCATACCGTTGTAATCATGCGAGTTTCTACTTTCAGGCGCAACAGGAATTTTTAGGTTAGGTCAATCCGTTCGCGAGATATGGGAGTTTGAAGCCAAGAAATGGTTGAGAAGGCAAAAAATTTGTCGCAATTCTGCTGCTCCAAACGCTTGACCCGAATGGCCTAGGGAAAAGATACACATACCGTTGTAATCGGGCGAGTTTCTACTTTCAGACGCAACAGGAATTTTTGGGTTAAGGCAATCCGTCCGCGAGACATGGGAGTATGAAGCCAAGAAATGGTTGAGAAGGCATACAATTTTTCGCAATTCTGCTGCTCCAATCGCTTAACCAGAATGGCCTAGGGAAAAAATACACATACCGTTGTAATCATGCGAGTTTCTACTTTCAGGCGCAACAGGAATTTTTGGGTTAGGTCAATCTGTTCGCGAGATATGGGAGTTTGAAGCTATGAAATGGTTGAGAAGAAAACAAATTTTTCGCACTTCTGCTGCTCCAAACGCTTAACCAGAATGGCCTAGGGAAAAAGTACACATACCGTTGTAATCGGGCGAGTTTCTACTTTCAGATGCAATAGGAATTTTTGGGTTAGGTCAATCTGTTCGCGAGATATGGGAGTTTGAAGCTAAGACATGGTTGAGAAGACATCAAATTTTTCGCAATTCTGCCGCTCCAAACGCTTAACCAGAATGGCCTAGGGAAAGAATACGCATACAGTTGTAATAGGGCGAGTCTCTACTTTCAGACGCAGCAGGAATTTTCGGGTTTGGTCAATCCGTTCGAGAGGTATGGGACTATGAAGCGAAGAAATGGTTGAGAAGACAACAAATTTTTCGATTTCTGCTGCTCCAATCGCTTAACCAGAATGGCCTAGGGAAAAAATACACATTCCGTTGTAATCATGCGAGTTTCTACTTTCAGGCGCAACAGGAATTTTTGGGTTAGGTCAATCAGTTCGTGAGATAGGGGATTATGAAGCCAAGAAATGGTTGAGAAGGCAAAAAATTTTTCGCAATTCTGCTGCTCCAAACGCTTAACCAGAATGGCTTAGGGTAAAAATACACATACCGTTTTAATCGGGCGAGTTTCTACTTTCAGATGCAATAGGAATTTTTGAGTTAGGTCAATCCGTTCGCGAGATATGGGAGTTTGAGGCTATGAAATGGTTGAGAAGAAAACAAATTTTTCGTAATTCTGCTGCTCCAAACGCTTAACCAGAATGGCCTAGGGATAAAGTACACATACCGTTGTAATCGGGCGAGTTTCTACTTTCAGATACAATACGAATTTCTGGGTTAGGTCAATCCGTTCGCGAGATATGGGAGTTTGAAGCCAAGAAATGGTTGAGAAGGCACAAAATTTTTCGCAATTCTGCTGCTCCAAACGCTGAACCAAAATGGCCTAGGGAAAAAATACGCATACCGTTGTAATCATGCGAGTTTCTACTTTCAGGCGCAACAGGAATTTTTTGGTTAGGTCAATCCGTTCGCGAGATATGGGAGTTTGAAGCCAAGAAATGGTTGAGAAGGCAAAAAATTTGTCGCAATTCTGCTGCTCCAAACGCTTGACCCGAATGGCCTAGGGAAAAGATACACATACCGTTGTAATCGGGCGAGTTTCTACTTTCAGACGCAACAGGAATTTTTGGGTTAAGGCAATCCGTCCGCGAGACATGGGAGTATGAAGCCAAGAAATGGTTGAGAAGGCAAACAATTTTTCGCAATTCTGCTGCTCCAATCGCTTAACCAGAATGGCCTAGGGAAAAAATACACATACCGTTGTAATCATGCGAGTTTCTACTTTCAGGCGCAACAGGAATTTTTGGGTTAGGTCAATCTGTTCGCGAGATATGGGAGTTTGAAGCTATGAAATGGTTGAGAAGAAAACAAATTTTTCGCAATTCTGCTGCTCCAAACGCTTAACCAGAATGGCCTAGGGAAAAAGTACACATACCGTTGTAATCGGGCGAGTTTCTACTTTCAGATACAATACGAATTTTTGGGTTAGGTCAATCCGTTCGCGAGATATGGGAGTTTGAAGCCAAGAAATGGTTGAGATGGCACAAAATTTTTCGCAATTCTGCGGCTCCAAACGCTTAACCAGAATGGCCTAGGGAAAAAATACACATACCGTTGTAATCGGGCGAGTTTCTACTTTCAGACGCAACAGGAATTTTTTGGGTTAGGTCAATCCGTTCGCGAGATATGGGAGTTTGAAGCGAAGAAATGGTTGAGAAGGTAAAAAATTGTTCGCACTTCTGCTGCTCCAAACGCTGAACCAGAATGGCTTAGGGTAAAAATACACATACCGTTTTAATCGGGCGAGTTTCTACTTTCAGACGCAACAGGAATTTTTGGGTTAAGGCAATCCGTCCGCGAGATATGGGAGTTTGAAGCCAAGAAATGGTTGAGAAAGCAAACAATTTTTCGCAATTCTGCTGCTCCAAACGCTTAACCCGAATGGCCTAGGGAAAAAATACACATACCGTTGTAATCATGCGAGTTTCTACTTTCAGGCGCAACAGGAATTTTTGGGTTAGGTCAATCAGTTCGTGAGATAGGGGATTATGAAGCCAAGAAATGGTTGAGAAGGCAAAAAATTTTTCGCAATTCTGCTGCTCCAAACGCTTAACCAGAATGGCTTAGGGTAAAAATACACATACCGTTTTAATCGGGCGAGTTTCTACTTTCAGATGCAATAGGAATTTTTGAGTTAGGTCAATCCGTTCGCGAGATATGGGAGTTTGAAGCTATGAAATGGTTGAGAAGAAAACAAATTTTTCGCAATTCTGCTGCTCCAAACGCTTATCCAGAATGGCCTAGGGAAAAAGTACACATACCGTTGTAATCGGGCGAGTTTCTACTTTCAGATACAATACGAATTTCTGGGTTAGGTCAATCCGTTCGCGAGATATGGGAGTTTGAAGCCAAGAAATGGTTGAGAAGGCACAAAATTTTTCGCAATTCTGCTGCTCCAAACGCTTAACCAGAATGGCCTAGGGAAAAAATAAACATACCGTTGTAATCGGGCGAGTTTCTACTTTCAGACGCAACAGGAATTTTTTGGGTTAGGTCGATCCGTTCGCGAGATATGGGAGTTTGAAGCGAAGAAATGGTTGAGAAGGTAAAAAATTGTTCGCACTTCTGCTGCTCCAAACGCTGAACCAAAATGGCCTAGGGAAAAAATGCGCATACCGTTGTAATCATGCGAGTTTCTACTTTCAGGCGCAACAGGAATTTTTAGGTTAGGTCAATCCGTTCGCGAGATATGGGAGTTTGAAGCCAAGAAATGGTTGAGAAGGCAAAAAATTTGTCGCAATTCTGCTGCTCCAAACGCTTGACCCGAATGGCCTAGGGAAAAGATACACATACCGTTGTAATCGGGCGAGTTTCTACTTTCAGACGCAACAGGAATTTTTGGGTTAAGGCAATCCGTCCGCGAGACATGGGAGTATGAAGCCAAGAAATGGTTGAGAAGGCAAACAATTTTTCGCAATTCTGCTGCTCCAATCGCTTAACTAGAATGGCCTAGGGAAAAAATACACATACCGTTGTAATCATGCGAGTTTCTACTTTCAGGCGCAACAGGAATTTTTGGGTTAGGTCAATCTGTTCGCGAGATATGGGAGTTTGAAGCTATGAAATGGTTGAGAAGAAAACAAATTTTTCGCACTTCTGCTGCTCCAAACGCTTAACCAGAATGGCCTAGGGAAAAAGTACACATACCGTTGTAATCGGGCGAGTTTCTACTTTCAGATACAATACGAATTTTTGGGTTAGGTCAATCCGTTCGCGAGATATGGGAGTTTGAAGCCAAGAAATGGTTGAGAAGGCACAAAATTTTTCGCAATTCTGCTGCTCCAAACGCTGAACCAAAATGGCCTAGGGAAAAAATACGCATACCGTTGTAATCATGCGAGTTTCTACTTTCAGGCGCAACAGGAATTTTTAGGATAGGTCAATCCGTTCGCGAGATATGGGAGTTTGAAGCCAAGAAATGGTTGAGAAGGCAAAAAATTTGTCGCAATTCTGCTGCTCCAAACGCTTGACCCGAATGGCCTAGGGAAAAGATACACATACCGTTGTAATCGGGCGAGTTTCGACTTTCAGACGCAACAGGAATTTTTGGGTTAAGGCAATCCGTCCGCGAGACATGGGAGTTTGAAGCCAAGAAATGGTTGAGAAGGCAAACAATTTTTCGCAATTCTGCTGCTCCAAACGCTTAACCCGAATGGCCTAGGGAAAAAATACACATACCGTTGTAATTGGGCGAGTTTCTACTTTCAGATGCAATAGGAATTTTTGGGTTAGGTCAATCCGTTCGCGAGATATGGGAGTTTGAAGCTAAGACATGGTTGAGAAGACAACAAATTTTTCGCAATTCTGCTGCTCCAAACGCTTAACCAGAATGGCCTAGGGAAAAAATACGCATACAGTTGTAATAGAGCGAGTCTCTACTTTCAGACGCAGCAGGAATTTTCGGGTTTGGTCAATCCGTTCGAGAGGTATGGGACTATGAAGCGAAGAAATGGTTGAGAAGACAACAAATTTTTCGCACTTCTGCTGCTCCAATCGCTTAACCAGAATGGCCTAGGGAAAAAATAAACATACCGTTGTAATCGGGCGAGTTTCTACTTTCAGACGCAACAGGAATTTTTTGGGTTAGGTCAATCCGTTCGCGAGATATGGGAGTTTGAAGCGAAGAAATGGTTGAGAAGGCAAAAAATTGTTCGCACTTCTGCTGCTCCAAACGCTGAACCAAAATGGCCTAGGGAAAAAATACGCATACCGTTGTAATCATGCGAGTTTCTACTTTCAGGCGCAACAGGAATTTTTAGGTTAGGTCAATCCGTTCGCGAGATATGGGAGTTTGAAGCCAAGAAATGGTTGAGAAGGCAAAAAATTTATTGCAATTCTGCTGCTCCAAACGCTTGACCCGAATGGCCTAGGGAAAAGATACACATACCGTTGTAATCGGGCGAGTTTCTACTTTCAGACGCAACAGGAATTTTTGGGTTAAGGCAATCCGTCCGCGAGACATGGGAGTTTGAAGCCAAGAAATGGTTGAGAAGGCAAACAATTTTTCGCAATTCTGCTGCTCCAAACGCTTAACCCGAATGGCCTAGGGAAAAAATACACATACCGTTGTAATCATGCGAGTTTCTACTTTCAGGCGCAACAGGAATTTTTGGGTTAGGTCAATCAGTTCGTGAGATAGGGCATTATGAAGCCAAGAAATGGTTGAGAAGGCAAAAAATTTTTCGCAATTCTGCTGCTCCAAACGCTTAACCAGAATGGCTTAGGGTAAAAATACACATACCGTTTTAATCGGGCGAGTTTCTACTTTCAGATGCAATAGGAATTTTTGAGTTAGGTCAATCCGTTCGCGAGATATGGGAGTTTGAAGCTATGAAATGGTTGAGAAGAAAACAAATTTTTCGCAATTCTGCTGCTCCAAACGCTTATCCAGAATGGCCTAGGGAAAAAGTACACATACCGTTGTAATCGGGCGAGTTTCTACTTTCAGATACAATACGAATTTCTGGGTTAGGTCAGTCCGTTCGCGAGATATGGGAGTTTGAAGCCAAGAAATGGTTGAGAAGGCACAAAATTTTTCGCAATTCTGCTGCTCCAAACGCTTAACCAGAATGGCCTAGGGAAAAAATAAACATACCGTTGTAATCGGGCGAGTTTCTACTTTCAGACGCAACAGGAATTTTTTGGGTTAGGTCGATCCGTTCGCGAGATATGGGAGTTTGAAGCGAAGAAATGGTTGAGAAGGTAAAAAATTGTTCGCACTTCTGCTGCTCCAAACGCTGAACCAAAATGGCCTAGGGAAAAAATGCGCATACCGTTGTAATCATGCGAGTTTCTACTTTCAGGCGCAACAGGAATTTTTAGGTTAGGTCAATCCGTTCGCGAGATATGGGAGTATGAAGCCAAGAAATGGTTGAGAAGGCAAACAATTTTTCGCAATTCTGCTGCTCCAATCGCTTAACCAGAATGGCCTAGGGAAAAAGTACACATACCGTTGTAATCGGGCGAGTTTCTACTTTCAGATACAATACGAATTTTTGGGTTAGGTCAATCCGTTCGCGAGATATGGGAGTTTGAAGCCAAGAAATGGTTGAGATGGCACAAAATTTTTCGCAATTCTGCGGCTCCAAACGCTTAACCAGAATGGCCTAGGGAAAAAATACACATACCGTTGTAATCGGGCGAGTTTCTACTTTCAGACGCAACAGGAATTTTTTGGGTTAGGTCAATCCGTTCGCGAGATATGGGAGTTTGAAGCGAAGAAATGGTTGAGAAGGTAAAAAATTGTTCGCACTTCTGCTGCTCCAAACGCTGAACCAGAATGGCTTAGGGTAAAAATACACATACCGTTTTAATCGGGCGAGTTTCTACTTTCAGACGCAACAGGAATTTTTGGGTTAAGGCAATCCGTCCGCGAGATATGGGAGTTTGAAGCCAAGAAATGGTTGAGAAAGCAAACAATTTTTCGCAATTCTGCTGCTCCAAACGCTTAACCCGAATGGCCTAGGGAAAAAATACACATACCGTTGTAATCATGCGAGTTTCTACTTTCAGGCGCAACAGGAATTTTTGGGTTAGGTCAATCAGTTCGTGAGATAGGGGATTATGAAGCCAAGAAATGGTTGAGAAGGCAAAAAATTTTTCGCAATTCTGCTGCTCCAAACGCTTAACCAGAATGGCTTAGGGTAAAAATACACATACCGATTTAATCGGGCGAGTTTCTACTTTCAGATGCAATAGGAATTTTTGAGTTAGGTCAATCCGTTCGCGAGATATGGGAGTTTGAAGCTATGAAATGGTTGAGAAGAAAACAAATTTTTCGCAATTCTGCTGCTCCAAACGCTTATCCAGAATGGCCTAGGGAAAAAGTACACATACCGTTGTAATCGGGCGAGTTTCTACTTTCAGATACAATACGAATTTCTGGGTTAGGTCAATCCGTTCGCGAGATATGGGAGTTTGAAGCCAAGAAATGGTTGAGAAGGCACAAAATTTTTCGCAATTCTGCTGCTCCAAACGCTTAACCAGAATGGCCTAGGGAAAAAATAAACATACCGTTGTAATCGGGCGAGTTTCTACTTTCAGACGCAACAGGAATTTTTTGGGTTAGGTCGATCCGTTCGCGAGATATGGGAGTTTGAAGCGAAGAAATGGTTGAGAAGGTAAAAAATTGTTCGCACTTCTGCTGCTCCAAACGCTGAACCAAAATGGCCTAGGGAAAAAATACACATACCGTTGTAATCATGCGAGTTTCTACTTTCAGGCGCAACAGGAATTTTTTGTGTTAGGTCAATCCGTTCGCGAGATATGGGAGTTTGAAGCCAAGAAATGGTTGAGAAGGCAAAAAATTTGTCGCAATTCTGCTGCTCCAAACGCTTGACCCGAATGGCCTAGGGAAAAGATACACATACCGTTGTAATCGGGCGAGTTTCTACTTTCAGACGCAACAGGAATTTTTGGGTTAAGGCAATCCGTCCGCGAGACATGGGAGTATGAAGCCAAGAAATGGTTGAGAAGGCAAACAATTTTTCGCAATTCTGCTGCTCCAATCGCTTAACCAGAATGGCCTAGGGAAAAAATACACATACCGTTGTAATCATGCGAGTTTCTACTTTCAGGCGCAACAGGAATTTTTTGTGTTAGGTCAATCTGTTCGCGAGATATGGGAGTTTGAAGCTATGAAATGGTTGAGAAGAAAACAAATTTTTCGCACTTCTGCTGCTCCAAACGCTTAACCAGAATGGCCTAGGGAAAAAGTACACATACCGTTGTAATCGGGCGAGTTTCTACTTTCAGATACAATACGAATTTTTGGGTTAGGTCAATCCGTTCGCGAGATATGGGAGTTTGAAGCCAAGAAATGGTTGAGAAGGCACAAAATTTTTCGCAATTCTGCTGCTCCAAACGCTGAACCAAAATGGCCTAGGGAAAAAATACGCATACCGTTGTAATCATGCGAGTTTCTACTTTCAGGCGCAACAGGAATTTTTAGGATAGGTCAATCCGTTCGCGAGATATGGGAGTTTGAAGCCAAGAAATGGTTGAGAAGGCAAAAAATTTGTCGCAATTCTGCTGCTCCAAACGCTTGACCCGAATGGCCTAGGGAAAAGATACACATACCGTTGTAATCGGGCGAGTTTCGACTTTCAGACGCAACAGGAATTTTTGGGTTAAGGCAATCCGTCCGCGAGACATGGGAGTTTGAAGCCAAGAAATGGTTGAGAAGGCAAACAATTTTTCGCAATTCTGCTGCTCCAAACGCTTAACCCGAATGGCCTAGGGAAAAAATACACATACCGTTGTAATTGGGCGAGTTTCTACTTTCAGATGCAATAGGAATTTTTGGGTTAGGTCAATCCGTTCGCGAGATATGGGAGTTTGAAGCTAAGACATGGTTGAGAAGACAACAAATTTTTCGCAATTCTGCTGCTCCAAACGCTTAACCAGAATGGCCTAGGGAAAAAATACGCATACAGTTGTAATAGAGCGAGTCTCTACTTTCAGACGCAGCAGGAATTTTCGGGTTTGGTCAATCCGTTCGAGAGGTATGGGACTATGAAGCGAAGAAATGGTTGAGAAGACAACAAATTTTTCGCACTTCTGCTGCTCCAATCGCTTAACCAGAATGGCCTAGGGAAAAAATAAACATACCGTTGTAATCGGGCGAGTTTCTACTTTCAGACGCAACAGGAATTTTTTGGGTTAGGTCAATCCGTTCGCGAGATATGGGAGTTTGAAGCGAAGAAATGGTTGAGAAGGCAAAAAATTGTTCGCACTTCTGCTGCTCCAAACGCTGAACCAAAATGGCCTAGGGAAAAAATACGCATACCGTTGTAATCATGCGAGTTTCTACTTTCAGGCGCAACAGGAATTTTTAGGTTAGGTCAATCCGTTCGCGAGATATGGGAGTTTGAAGCCAAGAAATGGTTGAGAAGGCAAAAAATTTATTGCAATTCTGCTGCTCCAAACGCTTGACCCGAATGGCCTAGGGAAAAGATACACATACCGTTGTAATCGGGCGAGTTTCTACTTTCAGACGCAACAGGAATTTTTGGGTTAAGGCAATCCGTCCGCGAGACATGGGAGTTTGAAGCCAAGAAATGGTTGAGAAGGCAAACAATTTTTCGCAATTCTGCTGCTCCAAACGCTTAACCCGAATGGCCTAGGGAAAAAATACACATACCGTTGTAATCATGCGAGTTTCTACTTTCAGGCGCAACAGGAATTTTTGGGTTAGGTCAATCAGTTCGTGAGATAGGGGATTATGAAGCCAAGAAATGGTTGAGAAGGCAAAAAATTTTTCGCAATTCTGCTGCTCCAAACGCTTAACCAGAATGGCTTAGGGTAAAAATACACATACCGTTTTAATCGGGCGAGTTTCTACTTTCAGATGCAATAGGAATTTTTGAGTTAGGTCAATCCGTTCGCGAGATATGGGAGTTTGAAGCTATGAAATGGTTGAGAAGAAAACAAATTTTTCGCAATTCTGCTGCTCCAAACGCTTATCCAGAATGGCCTAGGGAAAAAGTACACATACCGTTGTAATCGGGCGAGTTTCTACTTTCAGATACAATACGAATTTCTGGGTTAGGTCAATCCGTTCGCGAGATATGGGAGTTTGAAGCCAAGAAATGGTTGAGAAGGCACAAAATTTTTCGCAATTCTGCTGCTCCAAACGCTTAACCAGAATGGCCTAGGGAAAAAATAAACATACCGTTGTAATCGGGCGAGTTTCTACTTTCAGACGCAACAGGAATTTTTTGGGTTAGGTCGATCCGTTCGCGAGATATGGGAGTTTGAAGCGAAGAAATGGTTGAGAAGGTAAAAAATTGTTCGCACTTCTGCTGCTCCAAACGCTGAACCAAAATGGCCTAGGGAAAAAATGCGCATACCGTTGTAATCATGCGAGTTTCTTCTTTCAGGCGCAACAGGAATTTTTAGGTTAGGTCAATCCGTTCGCGAGATATGGGAGTTTGAAGCCAAGAAATGGTTGAGAAGGCAAAAAATTTGTCGCAATTCTGCTGCTCCAAACGCTTGACCCGAATGGCCTAGGGAAAAGATACACATACCGTTGTAATCGGGCGAGTTTCTACTTTCAGACGCAACAGGAATTTTTGGGTTAAGGCAATCCGTCCGCGAGACATGGGAGTATGAAGCCAAGAAATGGTTGAGAAGGCAAATAATTTTTCGCAATTCTGCTGCTCCAATCGCTTAACCAGAATGGCCTAGGGAAAAAATACACATACCGTTGTAATCATGCGAGTTTCTACTTTCAGGCGCAACAGGAATTTTTTGTGTTAGGTCAATCTGTTCGCGAGATATGGGAGTTTGAAGCTATGAAATGGTTGAGAAGAAAACAAATTTTTCGCACTTCTGCTGCTCCAAACGCTTAACCAGAATGGCCTAGGGAAAAAGTACACATACCGTTGTAATCGGGCGAGTTTCTACTTTCAGATACAATACGAATTTTTGGGTTAGGTCAATCCGTTCGCGAGATATGGGAGTCTGAAGCCAAGAAATGGTTGAGAAGGCACAAAATTTTTCGCAATTCTGCTGCTCCAAACGCTGAACCAAAATGGCCTAGGGAAAAAATACGCATACCGTTGTAATCATGCGAGTTTCTACTTTCAGGCGCAACAGGAATTTTTAGGATAGGTCAATCCGTTCGCGAGATATGGGAGTTTGAAGCCAAGAAATGGTTGAGAAGGCAAAAAATTTGTCGCAATTCTGCTGCTCCAAACGCTTGACCCGAATGGCCTAGGGAAAAGATACACATACCGTTGTAATCGGGCGAGTTTCGACTTTCAGACGCAACAGGAATTTTTGGGTTAAGGCAATCCGTCCGCGAGACATGGGAGTTTGAAGCCAAGAAATGGTTGAGAAGGCAAACAATTTTTCGCAATTCTGCTGCTCCAAACGCTTAACCCGAATGGCCTAGGGAAAAAATACACATACCGTTGTAATTGGGCGAGTTTCTACTTTCAGATGCAATAGGAATTTTTGGGTTAGGTCAATCCGTTCGCGAGATATGGGAGTTTGAAGCTAAGACATGGTTGAGAAGACAACAAATTTTTCGCAATTCTGCTGCTCCAAACGCTTAACCAGAATGGCCTAGGGAAAAAATACGCATACAGTTGTAATAGAGCGAGTCTCTACTTTCAGACGCAGCAGGAATTTTCGGGTTTGGTCAATCCGTTCGAGAGGTATGGGACTATGAAGCGAAGAAATGGTTGAGAAGACAACAAATTTTTCGCACTTCTGCTGCTCCAATCGCTTAACCAGAATGGCCTAGGGAAAAAATAAACATACCGTTGTAATCGGGCGAGTTTCTACTTTCAGACGCAACAGGAATTTTTTGGGTTAGGTCAATCCGTTCGCGAGATATGGGAGTTTGAAGCGAAGAAATGGTTGAGAAGGCAAAAAATTGTTCGCACTTCTGCTGCTCCAAACGCTGAACCAAAATGGCCTAGGGAAAAAATACGCATACCGTTGTAATCATGCGAGTTCCTACTTTCAGGCGCAACAGGAATTTTTAGGTTAGGTCAATCCGTTCGCGAGATATGGGAGTTTGAAGCCAAGAAATGGTTGAGAAGGCAAAAAATTTATTGCAATTCTGCTGCTCCAAACGCTTGACCCGAATGGCCTAGGGAAAAGATACACATACCGTTGTAATCGGGCGAGTTTCTACTTTCAGACGCAACAGGAATTTTTGGGTTAAGGCAATCCGTCCGCGAGACATGGGAGTTTGAAGCCAAGAAATGGTTGAGAAGGCAAACAATTTTTCGCAATTCTGCTGCTCCAAACGCTTAACCCGAATGGCCTAGGGAAAAAATACACATACCGTTGCAATCGGGCGAGTTTCTGCTTTCAGACGCAATAGGAATTTTTGGGTTAGGTCAATCCGTTCGCGAGATATGGGAGTTTGAAGCTAAGACATGGTTGAGAAGACAACAAATTTTTCGCAATTCTGCTGCTCCAAACGCTTAACCAGAATGGCCTAGGGAAAAAATACGCATACAGTTGTAATAGAGCGAGTGTCTACTTTCAGACGCAGCAGGAATTTTTGGGTTTGGTCAATCCGTTCGCGAGATATGGGAGTTTGAAGCTAACAAATGGTTGAGAAGACAACAAATTTTTCGAAATTCTGCTGCTCCAAACGCTTAACCAGAATGGCCTAGGGAAAAAATACGCATACAGTTGTAATAGGGCGAGTCTCTACTTTCAGACGCAGCAGGAATTTTCGGGTTTGGTCAATCCGTTCGAGAGGTATGGGACTATGAAGCGAAGAAATGGTTCAGAAGACAACAAATTTTTCGCACTTCTGCTGCTCCAATCGCTTAACCAGAATGGCCTAGGGAAAAAATACACATACCGTTGTAATCATGCGAGTTTCTACTTTCAGGCGCAACAGGAACTTTTGGGTTAGGTCAATCCGTTCGGGAGATATGGGAGTTTGAAGCTATGAAATGGTTGAGAAGAAAACAAATTTTTCGCAATTCTGCTGCTCCAAACGCTTAACCAGAATGGCCTAGGGAAAAAGTACACATACCGTTGTAATCGGGCGAGTTTCTACTTTCAGATACAATACGAATTTTTGGGTTAGGTCAATCCGTTCGCGAGATATGGGAGTATGAAGCCAAGAAATGGTTGAGAAGGCACAAAATTTTTCGCAATTCTGCGGCTCCAAACGCTTAACCAGAATGGCCTAGGGAAAAAATACACATACCGTTGTAATCGGGCGAGATTCTACTTTCACACGCAACAGGAATTTTTTGGGTTAGGTCAATCCGTTCGCGAGATATGGGAGTTTGAAGCGAAGAAATGGTTGAGAAGGTAAAAAATTGTTCGCACTTCTGCTGCTCCAAACGCTGAACCAGAATGGCTTAGGGTAAAAATACACATACCCTTTTAATCGGGCGAGTTTCTACTTTCAGACGCAACAGGAATTTTTGGGTTAAGGCAATCCGTCCGCGAGATATGGGAGTTTGAAGCCAAGAAATGGTTGAGAAGGCAAACAATTTTTCGCAATTCTGCTGCTCCAAACGCTTAACCAGAATGGCCTACGGAATAAATACACATACCGTTGTAATCATGCGAGTTTCTACTTTCAGGCGCAACAGGAATTTTTAGGTTAGGTCAATCCGTTCGCGAGATATGGGAGTTTGAAGCCAAGAAATGGTCGAGAAGGCAAAAAATTTGTCGCAATTCTGCTGCTCCAAACGCTTAACCAGAATGGCTTAGGGTAAAAATACACATACCGTTTTAATCGGGCGAGTTTCTACTTTCAGATGCAATAGGAATTTTTGAGTTAGGTCAATCCGTTCGCGAGATATGGGAGTTTGAAGCTATGAAATGGTTGAGAAGAAAACAAATTTTTCGTAATTCTGCTGCTCCAAACGCTTAACCAGAATGGCCTAGGGAAAAAATACGCATACCGTTGTAATCATGCGAGTTTCTACTTTCAGGCGCAACAGGAATTTTTAGGTTAGGTCAATCCGTTCGCGAGATATGGGAGTTTGAAGCCAAGAAATGGTCGAGAAGGCAAAAAATTTGTCGCAATTCTGCTGCTCCAAACGCTTGACCCGAATGGCCTAGGGAAAAGATACACATACCGTTGTAATCGGGCGAGTTTCTACTTTCAGACGCAACAGGAATTTTTGGGTTAAGGCAATCCGTCCGCGAGACATGGGAGTATGAAGCCAAGAAATGGTTGAGAAGGCAAACAATTTTTCGCAATTCTGCTGCTCCAATCGCTTAACCAGAATGGCCTAGGGAAAAAATACACATACCGTTGTAATCATGCGAGTTTCTACTTTCAGGCGCAACAGGAATTTTTGGGTTAGGTCAATCTGTTCGCGAGATATGGGAGTTTGAAGCTATGAAATGGTTGAGAAGAAAACAAATTTTTCGCAATTCTGCTGCTCCAAACGCTTAACCAGAATGGCCTAGGGAAAAAGTACACATACCGTTGTAATCGGGCGAGTTTCTACTTTCAGATACAATACGAATTTTTGGGTTAGGTCAATCCGTTCGCGAGATATGGGAGTTTGAAGCCAAGAAATGGTTGAGAAGGCACAAAATTTTTCGCAATTCTGCGGCTCCAAACGCTTAACCAGAATGGCCTAGGGAAAAAATACACATACCGTTGTAATCGGGCGAGTTTCTACTTTCAGACGCAACAGGAATTTTTTGGGTTAGGTCAATCCGTTCGCGAGATATGGGAGTTTGAAGCGAAGAAATGGTTGAGAAGGTAAAAAATTGTTCGCACTTCTGCTGCTCCAAACGCTGAACCAGAATGGCTTAGGGTAAAAATACACATACCGTTTTAATCGGGCGAGTTTCTACTTTCAGACGCAATAGGAATTTTTGGGTTAAGGCAATCCGTCCGCGAGATATGGGAGTTTGAAGCCAAGAAATGGTTGAGAAAGCAAACAATTTTTCGCAATTCTGCTGCTCCAAACGCTTAACCCGAATGGCCTAGGGAAAAAATACACATACCGTTGTAATCATGCGAGTTTCTACTTTCAGGCGCAACAGGAATTTTTGGGTTAGGTCAATCAGTTCGTGAGATAGGGGATTATGAAGCCAAGAAATGGTTGAGAAGGCAAAAAATTTTTCGCAATTCTGCTGCTCCAAACGCTTAACCAGAATGGCTTAGGGTAAAAATACACATACCGTTTTAATCGGGCGAGTTTCTACTTTCAGATGCAATAGGAATTTTTGAGTTAGGTCGATCTGTTCGCGAGATATGGGAGTTTGAAGCTATGAAATGGTTGAGAAGAAAACAAATTTTTCGCAATTCTGCTGCTCCAAACGCTTATCCAGAATGGCCTAGGGAAAAAGTACACATACCGTTGTAATCGGGCGAGTTTCTACTTTCAGATACAATACGAATTTCTGGGTTAGGTCAATCCGTTCGCGAGATATGGGAGTTTGAAGCCAAGAAATGGTTGAGAAGGCACAAAATTTTTCGCAATTCTGCTGCTCCAAACGCTTAACCAGAATGGCCTAGGGAAAAAATAAACATACCGTTGTAATCGGGCGAGTTTCTACTTTCAGACGCAACAGGAATTTTTTGGGTTAGGTCAATCCGTTCGCGAGATATGGGAGTTTGAAGCGGAGAAATGGTTGAGAAGGTAAAAAATTGTTCGCACTTCTGCTGCTCCAAACGCTGAACCAAAATGGCCTAGGGAAAAAATACGCATACCGTTGTAATCATGCGAGTTTCTACTTTCAGGCGCAACAGGAATTTTTGGGATAGGTCAATCCGTTCGCGAGATATGGGAGTTTGAAGCCAAGAAATGGTTGAGAAGGCAAAAAATTTGTCGCAATTCTGCTGCTCCAAACGCTTGACCAGAATGGCCTAGGGAAAAAGTACACATACCGTTGTATTCGGGCGAGTTTCTACTTTCAGATACAATACGAATTTCTGGGTTAGGTCAATCCGTTCGCGAGATATGGGAGTTTGAAGCTAAGACATGGTTGAGAAGACAACAAATTTTTCGCAATTCTGCTGCTCCAAACGCTTAACCAGAATGGCCTAGGGAAAAAATACGCATACAGTTGTAATAGAGCGAGTGTCTACTTTCAGACGCAGCAGGAATTTTTGGGTTTGGTCAATTCGTTCGCGAGATATGGGAGTTTGAAGCTAATAAATGGATGAGAAGACAACAAATTTTTCGCAATTCTGCTGCTCCAAACGCTTAACCAGAATGGCCTAGGGAAAAAATACGCATACAGTTGTAATAGAGCGAGTCTCTACTTTCAGACGCAGCAGGAATTTTCGGGTTTGGTCAATCCGTTCGAGAGGTATGGGACTATGAAGCCAAGAAATGGTTGAGAAGGCAAAAAATTTGTTGCAATTCTGCTGCTCCAAACGCTTAACCCGAATGGCCTAGGGAAAAAATACACATACCGTTGTAATCGGGCGAGTTTCTACTTTCAGATGCAATAGGAATTTTTGGGTTAGGTCAATTAGTTCGCGAGATATGGGAGTTTGAAGCGAAGAAATGGTCGAGAAGGTAAAAAATTGTTCGCACTTCTGCTGCTCCATACGCTTAACCAGAATGGCCTAGGGAAAAAATTCATATACCGTTGTAATCGGGCGAGTTTCTACTTTCAGATGCAATAGGAATTTTTGGGTTAGGTCAATCCGTTCGCGTGATATGGGCGTTTGAAGCTAAGAAATGGTTGAGAAGACAACAAATTTGTCGCAATTCTGCTGCTCCAAACGCTTGACCAGAATGGCCTAGGGAAAAAATACGCATACAGTTGTAATCGGGCGTGTTTCTACTTTCAGACGCAGCTGGAATTTTTGGGTTTGGTCAAACGGTTCGCGAGATATGGGACTATGAAGCGAAGAAATGGTTGAGAAGACAACAAATTTTTCGCAATTCGGCTGCTCCAAACGCTTAACCAAAATGCAATAGGGAAAAAATACACATACGGTTGTAATCGGGCGAGTTTCTACTTTCAGACGCAACAGGAATTTTTGGGTTAAGGCAAACCGTCCGCGAGACATGGGAGTTTGAAGCCAAGAAATGGTTGAGAAGGCAAACAATTTTTCGCAATTCTGCTGCTCCAAACGCTTAACCCGAATGGCCTAGGGAAAAAATACACATACCGTTGCAATCGGGCGAGTTTCTGCTTTCAGATGCAATAGGAATTTTTGGGTTAGGTCAATCCGTTCGCGAGATATGGGAGTTTGAAGCTAAGACATGGTTGAGAAGACAACAAATTTTTCGCAATTCTGCTGCTCCAAACGCTTAACCAGAATGGCCTAGGGAAAAAATACGCATACAGTTGTAATAGAGCGAGTGTCTACTTTCAGACGCAGCAGGAATTTTTGGGTTTGGTCAATCCGTTCGCGAGATATGGGAGTTTGAAGCTAACAAATGGTTGAGAAGACAACAAATTTTTCGAAATTCTGCTGCTCCAAACGCTTAACCAGAATGGCCTAGGGAAAAAATACGCATACAGTTGTAATAGGGCGAGTCTCTACTTTCAGACGCAGCAGGAATTTTCGGGTTTGGTCAATCCGTTCGAGAGGTATGGGACTATGAAGCGAAGAAATGGTTGAGAAGACAACAAATTTTTCGCACTTCTGCTGCTCCAATCGCTTAACCAGAATGGCCTAGGGAAAAAATACACATACCGTTGTAATCATGCGAGTTTCTACTTTCAGGCGCAACAGGAACTTTTGGGTTAGGTCAATCCGTTCGGGAGATATGGGAGTTTGAAGCTATGAAATGGTTGAGAAGAAAACAAATTGTTCGCAATTCTGCTGCTCCAAACGCTTAACCAGAATGGCCTAGGGAAAAAGTACACATACCGTTGTAATCGGGCGAGTTTCTACTTTCAGATACAATACGAATTTTTGGGTTAGGCCAATCCGTTCGCGAGATATGGGAGTATGAAGCCAAGAAATGGTTGAGAAGGCACAAAATTTTTCGCAATTCTGCGGCTCCAAACGCTTAACCAGAATGGCCTAGGGAAAAAATACACATACCGTTGTAATCGGGCGAGTTTCTACTTTCAGACGCAACAGGAATTTTTTGGGTTAGGTCAATCCGTTCGCGAGATATGGGAGTTTGAAGCGAAGAAATGGTTGAGAAGGTAAAAAATTGTTCGCACTTCTGCTGCTCCAAACGCTGAACCAGAATGGCTTAGGGAAAAAATACACATACCGTTTTAATCGGGCGAGTTTCTACTTTCAGACGCAACAGGAATTTTTGGGTTAAGGCAATCCGTCCGCGAGATATGGGAGTTTGAAGCCAAGAAATGGTTGAGAAGGCAAACAATTTTTCGCAATTCTGCTGCTCCAAACGCTTAACCCGAATGGCTTAGGGTAAAAATACACATACCGTTTTAATCGGGCGAGTTTCTACTTTCAGACGCAACAGGAACTTTTGGGTTAGGTCAATCCGTTCGGGAGATATGGGAGTTTGAAGCTATGAAATGGTTGAGAAGAAAACAAATTTTTCGCAATTCTGCTGCTCCAAACGCTTAACCAGAATGGCCTAGGGAAAAAGTACACATACCGTTGTAATCGGGCGAGTTTCTACTTTCAGATGCAATAGGAATTTTTGGGTTAGGTCAATCCGTTCGCGTGATATGGGCGTTTGAAGCTAAGAAATGGTTGAGGAGACAACAAATTTGTCGCAATTCTGCTGCTCCAAACGCTTGACCAGAATGGCCTAGGGAAAAAATACGCATACAGTTGTAATCGGGCGTGTTTCTACTTTCAGACGCAGCTGGAATTTTTGGGTTTGGTCAAACGGTTCGCGAGATATGGGACTATGAAGCGAAGAAATGGTTGAGAAGACAACAAATTTTTCGCAATTCGGCTGCTCCAAACGCTTAACCAAAATGCAATAGGGAAAAAATACACATACCGTTGTAATCGGGCGAGTTTCTACTTTCATACGCAACAGGAATTTTTGCGTTAGGTCAATCCGTTCGCGAGATATGGGAGTTTGAAGCCAAGAAATGGTTGAGAAGGCAAAAAGTTTTTCGCAATTCTGCTGCTCCAAACGCTTAAACAGAATGACCTAGGGAAAAAATACACGTACCGTTGTAATCGGGCGAGTTTCTACTTTCAGACGCAGCAGGAATTTTTGGGTTTGGTCAATCCGTTCGCGAGATATGGGAGTTTGAAACCAAGAAATGGTTGAGAAGGCAAAAAATTTTTCGCAATTCTGCTGCTCCAAACGCTTAACCCGAATGACCTAGGGAAAAAATACACATACCGTTGTAATCGGGCGAGTTCCTACTTTCGGACGCAGTAGGAATTTTTGGGTTTGGTCAATCCGTTCGCGAGATATGGGAGTGTGTAGCGAAGAAATGGTTGAGAAGGTAAAAAATTTTTCGCAATTCTGCTGCTCCAAACGCTTAACCAGAATGGCCTAGGGAAAAAATACACATACCTTTGTAATCGGGCGAGTTTCTACTTTCAGATGCAATAGGAATTTTTGGGTTGGGTCAATCCGTTCGCGAGATATGGGAGTTTGAAGCTAAGAAATGGTTGAGGTGATAACAAATTTTTCGCACATCTGCTGCTCCAAACGCTTAACCAGAATGGCCTAGGGAAAAAATACACATACCGTTGTAATCGGGCGAGCTTCTACTTTCAGACGCAACAGGAATTTTTGGGTTAAGTCAATCCGTCCGCGAGATATGGGAGTTTGAAGCCGAGAAATGGTTGAGAAGGCAAACAATTTTTCGCAATTTTGCTGCTCCAAACGCTTAACCCGAATGGCCTAGGGAAAAAATATACATACCGTTGTAATCGGGCGAGTTTCTACATTCAGATGCAATAGGAATTTTTGGGTTGGGTCAATCCGTTCGCGAAATATGGGAGTTTGAAGCTAAGAAATGATTGAGGAGACAACAAATTTTTCGCACTTCTGCTGCTCCAAACGCTTAAACAGAATGGCCTAGGGAAAAAATACACATACCGTTGTAATCGGGCGAGTTTCTACTTTCAGATGCAATAGGAATTTTTGGGTTGGGTCAATCCGTTCGCGAGATATGGGAGTTTGAAGCTAAGAAATGGTTGAGGTGACAACAAATTTTTCGCACATCTGCTGCTCCAATCGCTTAACCAGAATGGCCTAGGGAAAAAATACACATACCGTTGTAATCATGCGAGTTTCTACTTTCAGGCGCAACAGGAACTTTTGGGTTAGGTCAATCCGTTCGGGAGATATGGGAGTTTGAAGCTATGAAATGGTTGAGAAGAAAACAAATTGTTCGCAATTCTGCTGCTCCAAACGCTTAACCAGAATGGCCTAGGGAAAAAGTACACATACCGTTGTAATCGGGCGAGTTTCTACTTTCAGATACAATACGAATTTTTGGGTTAGGCCAATCCGTTCGCGAGATATGGGAGTATGAAGCCAAGAAATGGTTGAGAAGGCACAAAATTTTTCGCAATTCTGCGGCTCCAAACGCTTAACCAGAATGGCCTAGGGAAAAAATACACATACCGTTGTAATCGGGCGAGTTTCTACTTTCAGACGCAACAGGAATTTTTTGGGTTAGGTCAATCCGTTCGCGAGATATGGGAGTTTGAAGCGAAGAAATGGTTGAGAAGGTAAAAAATTGTTCGCACTTCTGCTGCTCCAAACGCTGAACCAGAATGGCTTAGGGAAAAAATACACATACCGTTTTAATCGGGCGAGTTTCTACTTTCAGACGCAACAGGAATTTTTGGGTTAAGGCAATCCGTCCGCGAGATATGGGAGTTTGAAGCCAAGAAATGGTTGAGAAGGCAAACAATTTTTCGCAATTCTGCTGCTCCAAACGCTTAACCCGAATGGCTTAGGGTAAAAATACACATACCGTTTTAATCGGGCGAGTTTCTACTTTCAGACGCAACAGGAACTTTTGGGTTAGGTCAATCCGTTCGGGAGATATGGGAGTTTGAAGCTATGAAATGGTTGAGAAGAAAACAAATTTTTCGCAATTCTGCTGCTCCAAACGCTTAACCAGAATGGCCTAGGGAAAAAGTACACATACCGTTGTAATCGGGCGAGTTTCTACTTTCAGATGCAATAGGAATTTTTGGGTTAGGTCAATCCGTTCGCGTGATATGGGCGTTTGAAGCTAAGAAATGGTTGAGGAGACAACAAATTTGTCGCAATTCTGCTGCTCCAAACGCTTGACCAGAATGGCCTAGGGAAAAAATACGCATACAGTTGTAATCGGGCGTGTTTCTACTTTCAGACGCAGCTGGAATTTTTGGGTTTGGTCAAACGGTTCGCGAGATATGGGACTATGAAGCGAAGAAATGGTTGAGAAGACAACAAATTTTTCGCAATTCGGCTGCTCCAAACGCTTAACCAAAATGCAATAGGGAAAAAATACACATACCGTTGTAATCGGGCGAGTTTCTACTTTCATACGCAACAGGAATTTTTGCGTTAGGTCAATCCGTTCGCGAGATATGGGAGTTTGAAGCCAAGAAATGGTTGAGAAGGCAAAAAGTTTTTCGCAATTCTGCTGCTCCAAACGCTTAAACAGAATGACCTAGGGAAAAAATACACGTACCGTTGTAATCGGGCGAGTTTCTACTTTCAGACGCAGCAGGAATTTTTGGGTTTGGTCAATCCGTTCGCGAGATATGGGAGTTTGAAACCAAGAAATGGTTGAGAAGGCAAAAAATTTTTCGCAATTCTGCTGCTCCAAACGCTTAACCCGAATGACCTAGGGAAAAAATACACATACCGTTGTAATCGGGCGAGTTCCTACTTTCGGACGCAGTAGGAATTTTTGGGTTTGGTCAATCCGTTCGCGAGATATGGGAGTGTGTAGCGAAGAAATGGTTGAGAAGGTAAAAAATTTTTCGCAATTCTGCTGCTCCAAACGCTTAACCAGAATGGCCTAGGGAAAAAATACACATACCTTTGTAATCGGGCGAGTTTCTACTTTCAGATGCAATAGGAATTTTTGGGTTGGGTCAATCCGTTCGCGAGATATGGGAGTTTGAAGCTAAGAAATGGTTGAGGTGATAACAAATTTTTCGCACATCTGCTGCTCCAAACGCTTAACCAGAATGGCCTAGGGAAAAAATACACATACCGTTGTAATCGGGCGAGCTTCTACTTTCAGACGCAACAGGAATTTTTGGGTTAAGTCAATCCGTCCGCGAGATATGGGAGTTTGAAGCCGAGAAATGGTTGAGAAGGCAAACAATTTTTCGCAATTTTGCTGCTCCAAACGCTTAACCCGAATGGCCTAGGGAAAAAATATACATACCGTTGTAATCGGGCGAGTTTCTACATTCAGATGCAATAGGAATTTTTGGGTTGGGTCAATCCGTTCGCGAAATATGGGAGTTTGAAGCTAAGAAATGATTGAGGAGACAACAAATTTTTCGCACTTCTGCTGCTCCAAACGCTTAAACAGAATGGCCTAGGGAAAAAATACACATACCGTTGTAATCGGGCGAGTTTCTACTTTCAGATGCAATAGGAATTTTTGGGTTGGGTCAATCCGTTCGCGAGATATGGGAGTTTGAAGCTAAGAAATGGTTGAGGTGACAACAAATTTTTCGCACATCTGCTGCTCCAAACGCTTAACCAGAATGGCCTAGGGAAAAAATACACATACCGTTGTAATCGGGCAAGTTTCAACTTTCAGATGCAATAGGAATTTTTGGGTTAGGTCAGTCCGTTCGCGAGATATGGGAGTTTGAAGCTATGAAATGGTTGAGAAGACAACAAATTTTTCGCAATTCTGCTGCTCCAAACGCTTAACCAGAATGGCCTAGGGAAAAAATGCACATACCGTTGTAATCGGGCGAGTTTCTACTTTCAGTAGCAGCAGGAATTTTTGGGTTAGGTCAATCCGTCCGCGAGATATGGGAGTTTGAAGCCAAGAAATGGTTGAGAAGGCACAAAATTTATCGCAATTCTGCTGCTCCAAACGCTTAACCTGAATGGCCTAGAGAAAAAATACACATACCGTTGTAATCGGGCGAGTTTCTACTTTCAGATGCAATTGGAATTTTTGGGTTAGGTCAATCCGTTCGCGAGATATGGGAGTTTGAAGCCAAGAAATGGTTGAGAAGGCAAAAAATTTGTCGCAATTCTGCTGCTCCAAACGCTTAACCAGAATGGCCTGCGTAAAAAATACACATACCGTTGTAATCGGGCAAGTTTCTACTTTCAGATGCAATAGGAATTTTTGGGTTAGGTCAATCCGTTCGCGAGATATGGGAGTTTGAAGCCAAGAAATGGTTGAGAAGGCACAAAATTTTGCCTCAAATTTTGCAAAATTCTGCTGCTCCGAACGCTTAACATGAATGGCCTAGAGACAAAATACATATACCGTTGTAATCGGGCGAGTTTCTACTTTCAGATGCAATTGGAATTTTTGGGTTAGTTCAATCCGTTCGCGAGATATGGGAGTTTGAAGCTATGAAAGGTTGAGAAGACAACAATTTTTTCGCAATTCTGCTGCTCCAAACGCTTAACCAGAACGGCCTAGGGAAAAAGTACACATACCGTTGTAATCGGGCGAGCTTCTACTTTCAGATACAATAGGAATTTTTGGGTTAGGTCAATCCGTTCGCGAGATATGGGAGTTTGAAGCCAAGAAATGCTTGAGAAGGCAAAAAATTTGTCGCAATTCTGCTGCTCCAAACGCTTAACCCGAATGGCCTAGGGAAAAGATACACATACCGTTGTAATCGGGCGAGTTTCTACTTTCAGATGCAATAGGAATTTTTGGGTTAGGTCAATCCGTTCGCGAGATATGGGAGTTTGAAGCTAAGACATGGTTGAGAAGACAACAAATTTTTCGCAATTCTGCTGCTCCAAACGCTTAACCAGAATGGCCCAGGGAAAAAATACGCATACCGTTGTAATCGGGCGAGTTTCTACTTTCAGATGCAATAGGAATCTTTGGGTTAGGTCAATCCGTTCGCGAGATATGGGACTTTGAAGTTAAGAAATGGTTGACGAGACAACAAATTTTTCGCACTTCTGCTGCACCAATCGCTTAACCAGAATGGCCTAGGGGAAAAATACACGTACCGTTGTAATCGGGCGAGTTTCTACTTTCAGACGCAACAGGAATTTTTGGGTTAGGTCAATCCGTTCGCGAGATATGGGAGTTTGAAGCTGAGAAATGGTTGAGAAGACAACAAATTTTTCGCAATTCTGCTGCTCCAAACGCTTAACCAGAATGGCCTAGGGAAAAAATACACATACCGTTGTAATCGGGCGAGTTTCTAATTTCAGACGCAATAGGAATTTGTGGGTTAAGTCAATCCGTTCGCGAGATATGGGAGTTTGAAGCTAAGGAATGGTTGAGAAGACAACAAATTTTTCGCAATTCTGTTGCTCCAAACGCTTAACCAGAATGGCCTAGGGAAAAATTACACATACCGATGTAATCGGGCCAGTTTCTACTTTCAGACGCAGCAGGAATTTTTGGGTTTGGTCAAACGGTTCGCGAGATATGGGACAATGAAGCGAAGAAATGGTTGAGAAGACAACAAATTTTTCGCAATTCTACTGCTCCAAACGCTTAGCCAGAATGGCACAGGGAAAAAAACACATACCGTTGTAATCGGGCGAGTTTCTAATTTCATAGGCAACAGGAATTTTTGCGTTAGGTCAATCCGTCCGCGAGATATGGGTGTTTGAAGCCAAGAAATGGTTGAGAAGGCACAAAATTTTTCGCAATTCTGCTGCTCCAAACGCTTAACCAGAACGGCCTAGGGAAAAAATATACATACCGTTGTAATCGGGCGAGTTTCTAATTTCAGACGCAATAGGAATTTGTGGGTTAAGTCAATCCGTTCGCGAGATATGGGAGTTTGAAGCTAAGGAATGGTTGAGAAGACAACAAATTTTTCGCACATCTGCTGCTCCAAACGCTTAACCAGAATGGCCTAGGGAAAAAATACACATACCGTTGTAATCGGGCGAGCTTCTACTTTCAGACGCAACAGGAATTTTTGGGTTAAGTCAATCCGTCCGCGAGATATGGGAGTTTGAAGCCGAGAAATGGTTGAGAAGGCAAACAATTTTTCGCAATTTTGCTGCTCCAAACGCTTAACCCGAATGGCCTAGGGAAAAAATATACATACCGTTGTAATCGGGCGAGTTTCTACATTCAGATGCAATAGGAATTTTTGGGTTGGGTCAATCCGTTCGCGAAATATGGGAGTTTGAAGCTAAGAAATGATTGAGGAGACAACAAATTTTTCGCACTTCTGCTGCTCCAAACGCTTAAACAGAATGGCCTAGGGAAAAAATACACATACCGTTGTAATCGGGCGAGTTTCTACTTTCAGATGCAATAGGAATTTTTGGGTTGGGTCAATCCGTTCGCGAGATATGGGAGTTTGAAGCTAAGAAATGGTTGAGGTGACAACAAATTTTTCGCACATCTGCTGCTCCAAACGCTTAACCAGAATGGCCTAGGGAAAAAATACACATACCGTTGTAATCGGGCAAGTTTCAACTTTCAGATGCAATAGGAATTTTTGGGTTAGGTCAGTCCGTTCGCGAGATATGGGAGTTTGAAGCTATGAAATGGTTGAGAAGACAACAAATTTTTCGCAATTCTGCTGCTCCAAACGCTTAACCAGAATGGCCTAGGGAAAAAATGCACATACCGTTGTAATCGGGCGAGTTTCTACTTTCAGTAGCAGCAGGAATTTTTGGGTTAGGTCAATCCGTCCGCGAGATATGGGAGTTTGAAGCCAAGAAATGGTTGAGAAGGCACAAAATTTATCGCAATTCTGCTGCTCCAAACGCTTAACCTGAATGGCCTAGAGAAAAAATACACATACCGTTGTAATCGGGCGAGTTTCTACTTTCAGATGCAATTGGAATTTTTGGGTTAGGTCAATCCGTTCGCGAGATATGGGAGTTTGAAGCCAAGAAATGGTTGAGAAGGCAAAAAATTTGTCGCAATTCTGCTGCTCCAAACGCTTAACCAGAATGGCCTGCGTAAAAAATACACATACCGTTGTAATCGGGCAAGTTTCTACTTTCAGATGCAATAGGAATTTTTGGGTTAGGTCAATCCGTTCGCGAGATATGGGAGTTTGAAGCCAAGAAATGGTTGAGAAGGCACAAAATTTTGCCTCAAATTTTGCAAAATTCTGCTGCTCCGAACGCTTAACATGAATGGCCTAGAGACAAAATACATATACCGTTGTAATCGGGCGAGTTTCTACTTTCAGATGCAATTGGAATTTTTGGGTTAGTTCAATCCGTTCGCGAGATATGGGAGTTTGAAGCTATGAAAGGTTGAGAAGACAACAATTTTTTCGCAATTCTGCTGCTCCAAACGCTTAACCAGAACGGCCTAGGGAAAAAGTACACATACCGTTGTAATCGGGCGAGCTTCTACTTTCAGATACAATAGGAATTTTTGGGTTAGGTCAATCCGTTCGCGAGATATGGGAGTTTGAAGCCAAGAAATGCTTGAGAAGGCAAAAAATTTGTCGCAATTCTGCTGCTCCAAACGCTTAACCCGAATGGCCTAGGGAAAAGATACACATACCGTTGTAATCGGGCGAGTTTCTACTTTCAGATGCAATAGGAATTTTTGGGTTAGGTCAATCCGTTCGCGAGATATGGGAGTTTGAAGCTAAGACATGGTTGAGAAGACAACAAATTTTTCGCAATTCTGCTGCTCCAAACGCTTAACCAGAATGGCCCAGGGAAAAAATACGCATACCGTTGTAATCGGGCGAGTTTCTACTTTCAGATGCAATAGGAATCTTTGGGTTAGGTCAATCCGTTCGCGAGATATGGGACTTTGAAGTTAAGAAATGGTTGACGAGACAACAAATTTTTCGCACTTCTGCTGCACCAATCGCTTAACCAGAATGGCCTAGGGGAAAAATACACGTACCGTTGTAATCGGGCGAGTTTCTACTTTCAGACGCAACAGGAATTTTTGGGTTAGGTCAATCCGTTCGCGAGATATGGGAGTTTGAAGCTGAGAAATGGTTGAGAAGACAACAAATTTTTCGCAATTCTGCTGCTCCAAACGCTTAACCAGAATGGCCTAGGGAAAAAATACACATACCGTTGTAATCGGGCGAGTTTCTAATTTCAGACGCAATAGGAATTTGTGGGTTAAGTCAATCCGTTCGCGAGATATGGGAGTTTGAAGCTAAGGAATGGTTGAGAAGACAACAAATTTTTCGCAATTCTGTTGCTCCAAACGCTTAACCAGAATGGCCTAGGGAAAAATTACACATACCGATGTAATCGGGCCAGTTTCTACTTTCAGACGCAGCAGGAATTTTTGGGTTTGGTCAAACGGTTCGCGAGATATGGGACAATGAAGCGAAGAAATGGTTGAGAAGACAACAAATTTTTCGCAATTCTACTGCTCCAAACGCTTAGCCAGAATGGCACAGGGAAAAAAACACATACCGTTGTAATCGGGCGAGTTTCTAATTTCATAGGCAACAGGAATTTTTGCGTTAGGTCAATCCGTCCGCGAGATATGGGTGTTTGAAGCCAAGAAATGGTTGAGAAGGCACAAAATTTTTCGCAATTCTGCTGCTCCAAACGCTTAACCAGAACGGCCTAGGGAAAAAATACACATACCTTTGTAATCGGGCGAGTTTCTACTTTCCGACGCAGCTGGAATTTTTGGGTTAAGTCAATCCGTCCGCTAGATATGGGAGTTTGAAGCCAAGAAATGGTTGAGAAGGCAAACAATTTTTCGCAATTCTGCAGCTCCAAACGCTTAACCAGAATGGCCTAGGGAAAAAATACACATACCTTCGTAATCGGGCGAGTTTCTACTTTCAGACGCAGCTGGAATTTTTGGGTTAAGTCAATCCGTCCGCGAGATATGGGAGTTTGAAGCCAAGAAATGGTTGAGAAGGCAAACAATTTTTCGTAATTCTGCTGCTCCAAACGCGAAACCAGAATGGCCTAGGGAAAAAATACACATACCGTTGTAATCGGGCGAGTTTCTACTTTCAGATGCAGTAGGAATTTTTGGGTTAGGTCAATCCGTTCGAGAGATATGGGAGTTTGAAGCTATGAAATGGTTGAGAAGACAATAAATTTTTCGCAATTCTGCTCCTCCAAACGCCTAACCAGAATGGCCTAGGGAAGAAATACCCATACCCTTGTAATCGGGCGAGTTTCTAATTTCAGACGCAATAGGAATTTTTGGGTTAAGTCAATCCGTTCGCGAGATATGGGAGTTTGAAGCTAAGGAATGGTTGAGAAGACAACAAATTTTTCGCAATTCTGTTGCTCCAAACGCTTAACCGGAATGGCCTAGCGAAAAAATACACATACCGATGTAATCGGGCGAGTTTCTACTTTCATAGGCAACAGGAATTTTTGCTTTAGGTCAATCCGTCCGCGAGATATGGGAGTTTGAAGCCAAGAAATGGTTGAGAAGGCAAACAATTTTTCGCAATTCTACTGCTCCAAACGCTTAGCCAGAATGGCACAGGGAAAAAACACACATACCGTTGTAATCGGGCGAGTTTCTACTTTCATAGGCAACAGGAATTTTTGCTTTAGGTCAATCCGTCCGCGAGATATGGGAGTTTGAAGCCAAGAAATGGTTGAGAAGGCAAACAATTTTTCGCAATTCTGCTGCTCCAAACGCTTAACCAGAATGGCCTAGGGAAAAAATACACATACCTTTGTAAGCGGGCGAGTTTCTACTTTCAGACGCAACAGGAATTTTTGGGTTAAGTCAATCCGTCCGCGAGATATGGGAGTTTGAAGCCAAGAAATGGTTGAGAAGGCAAACAATTTTTCGCAATTCTGCTGCTCCAAACGCTTAACCCGAATGGCCTAGGGAAAAAATACACATACCGTTGTAATCGGGCGAGTTTCTACTTTCAGATGCAATAGGAATTTTTGGGTTAAGTCAATCCGTTCGCGAGATATGGGAGTTTGAATCTAAGGAATGGTTGAGAAGACAACAAATTTTTCGCAATTCTGTTGCTCCAAACGCTTAACCGGAATGGCCTAGGGAAAAAATACACATACCGATGTAATCGGGCCAGTTTCTACTTTCAGACGCAGCAGGAATTTTTGGGTTTGGTCAAACGGTTCGCGAGATATGGGACCATGAAGCGAAGAAATGGTTGAGAAGACAACAAATTTTTCGCAATTCTACTGCTCCAAACGCTTAGCCAGATTGGCACAGGGAAAAAATACACATACCGTTGTAATCGGGCGAGTTTCTACTTTCATAGGCAACAGGAATTTTTGCGTTAGGTCAATCCGTTCGCGAAATACGGGAGTTTGAAGCCAAGAAATGGTTGAGAAGGCACAAAATTTTTCGCAATTCTGCTGCTCCAAACGCTTAACCAGAATGGCCTTGGGAAGAAATACACATACCGTTGTAATCGGGCGAGTTTCTACTTTCAGATGCAGTAGGAATTTTTGGGTTAGGTCAATCCGTTCGAGAGATATGGGAGTTTGAAGCTATGAAATGGTTGAGAAGACAACAAATTTTTCGCAATTCTGCTGCTCCAAACGCCTAACCAGAATGGCCTAGGGAAGAAATACACATACCCTTGTAATCGGGCGAGTTTCTACTTTCAGAAGCAACAGGAATTTTTGGGTGAAGTCAATCCGTCCGCGAGATATGGGAGTTTGAAGCCAAGAAATGGTTGAGAAGGCAAACAATATTTCGCAATTCTGCTGCTCCAAACGCTTAACCCGAATGGCCAAGGGAAAAAATAGACATACCGTTGTAATCGAGCGAGTTTCTACTTTCAGACGCAACAGGAATTTTTGGGTTAAGTCAATCCGTCCGCGAGATATGGGAGTTTGAAGCCAAGAAAGGTTGAGAAGGCAAACAATTTTTCGCAATTCTGCTGCTCCAAACGCCTAACCAGAATGGCCTAGGGAAAAAATACACATACAGTTGTAATCGGGCGAGTTTCTACTTTCAGACGCAGCAGGAATTTTTGGGTTTGGTCAAACGGTTCGCGAGATATTGGACAATGAAGCGAAGAAATGGTTGAGAAGACAACAAATTTTTCGCAATTCGACTGCTCCAAACGCTTAGCCAGAGTGGCACAGGGAAAAAATACACATACCGTTGTAATCGGGCGAGTTTCTACTTTCATAGGCAACAGGAATTTTTGCGTTAGGTCAATCCGTTCGCGAAATACGGGAGTTTGAAGCCAAGAAATGGTTGAGAAGGCACAAAATTTTTCGCAATTCTGCTGCTCCAAACGCTTAACCAGAATGGGCTTGGGAAGAAATACACCTACCGTTGTAATCGGGCGAGTTTCTACTTTCAGATGCAGTAGGAATTTTTGGGTTAGGTCAATCCGTTCGAGAGATATGGGAGTTTGAAGCTATGAAATGGTTGAGAAGACAATAAATTTTTCGCAATTCTGCTCCTCCAAACGCCTAACCAGAATGGCCTAGGGAAGAAATACCCATACCCTTGTAATCGGGCGAGTTTATAATTTCAGACGCAATAGGAATTTTTGGGTTAAGTCAATCCGTTCGCGAGATATGGGAGTTTGAAGCTAAGGAATGGTTGAGAAGACAACAAATTTTTCGCAATTCTGTTGCTCCAAACGCTTAACCGGAATGGCCTAGGGAAAAAATACACATACCGATGTAATCGGGCGAGTTTCTACTTTCATAGGCAACAGGAATTTTTGCTTTAGGTCAATCCGTCCGCGAGATATGGGAGTTTGAAGCCAAGAAATGGTTGAGAAGGCAAACAATTTTTCGCAATTCTACTGCTCCAAACGCTTAGCCAGAATGGCACAGGGAAAAAACACACATACCGTTGTAATCGGGCGAGTTTCTACTTTCATAGGCAACAGGAATTTTTGCTTTAGGTCAATCCGTCCGCGAGATATGGGAGTTTGAAGCCAAGAAATGGTTGAGAAGGCAAACAATTTTTCGCAATTCTGCTGCTCCAAACGCTTAACCAGAATGGCCTAGGGAAAAAATACACATACCTTTGTAAGCGGGCGAGTTTCTACTTTCAGACGCAACAGGAATTTTTGGGTTAAGTCAATCCGTCCGCGAGATATGGGAGTTTGAAGCCAAGAAATGGTTGAGAAGGCAAACAATTTTTCGCAATTCTGCTGCTCCAAACGCTTAACCCGAATGGCCTAGGGAAAAAATACACATACCGTTGTAATCGGGCGAGTTTCTACTTTCAGATGCAATAGGAATTTTTGGGTTAAGTCAATCCGTTCGCGAGATATGGGAGTTTGAATCTAAGGAATGGTTGAGAAGACAACAAATTTTTCGCAATTCTGTTGCTCCAAACGCTTAACCGGAATGGCCTAGGGAAAAAATACACATACCGATGTAATCGGGCCAGTTTCTACTTTCAGACGCAGCAGGAATTTTTGGGTTTGGTCAAACGGTTCGCGAGATATGGGACCATGAAGCGAAGAAATGGTTGAGAAGACAACAAATTTTTCGCAATTCTACTGCTCCAAACGCTTAGCCAGATTGGCACAGGGAAAAAATACACATACCGTTGTAATCGGGCGAGTTTCTACTTTCATAGGCAACAGGAATTTTTGCGTTAGGTCAATCCGTTCGCGAAATACGGGAGTTTGAAGCCAAGAAATGGTTGAGAAGGCACAAAATTTTTCGCAATTCTGCTGCTCCAAACGCTTAACCAGAATGGCCTTGGGAAGAAATACACATACCGTTGTAATCGGGCGAGTTTCTACTTTCAGATGCAGTAGGAATTTTTGGGTTAGGTCAATCCGTTCGAGAGATATGGGAGTTTGAAGCTATGAAATGGTTGAGAAGACAACAAATTTTTCGCAATTCTGCTGCTCCAAACGCCTAACCAGAATGGCCTAGGGAAGAAATACACATACCCTTGTAATCGGGCGAGTTTCTACTTTCAGAAGCAACAGGAATTTTTGGGTGAAGTCAATCCGTCCGCGAGATATGGGAGTTTGAAGCCAAGAAATGGTTGAGAAGGCAAACAATATTTCGCAATTCTGCTGCTCCAAACGCTTAACCCGAATGGCCAAGGGAAAAAATAGACATACCGTTGTAATCGAGCGAGTTTCTACTTTCAGACGCAACAGGAATTTTTGGGTTAAGTCAATCCGTCCGCGAGATATGGGAGTTTGAAGCCAAGAAAGGTTGAGAAGGCAAACAATTTTTCGCAATTCTGCTGCTCCAAACGCCTAACCAGAATGGCCTAGGGAAAAAATACACATACCGTTGTAATCGGGCGAGTTTCTACTTTCAGATGCAACAGGAATATTTGGGTTAGCTCAATCCGTTCGCGAGATATGGGAGTTTGAAGCCAAGAAATGGTTGAGAAGGCAAAAAATTTTTCGCAATTCTGCTGCTCCAAACGCTTAACCAGAATGGCCTAGGGAAAAAATACACATACCGCTGTAATCGGGCGAGTTTCTACTTTCAGATGCAATAGGAATTTTTTGGTTAGATCAATCCGTTCGGAGAGATATGGGAGTTTGAAGTCAAGAAATGGTTGAGAAGGCAAAAAATTTTTCGCAATTCTGCTGCTTCAAACGCTTAACCAGAATGGCCTACGGAAAAAATACACATACAGTTGTAATCGGGCGAGTTTCTACTTTCAGACGCAGCAGGAATTTTTGGGTTTGGTCAAACGGTTCGCGAGATATTGGACAATGAAGCGAAGAAATGGTTGAGAAGACAACAAATTTTTCGCAATTCGACTGCTCCAAACGCTTAGCCAGAGTGGCACAGGGAAAAAATACACATACCGTTGTAATCGGGCGAGTTTCTACTTTCATAGGCAACAGGAATTTTTGCGTTAGGTCAATCCGTTCGCGAAATACGGGAGTTTGAAGCCAAGAAATGGTTGAGAAGGCACAAAATTTTTCGCAATTCTGCTGCTCCAAACGCTTAACCAGAATGGCCTTGGGAAGAAATACACATACCGTTGTAATCGAGCGAGTTTCTACTTTCAGATGCAGTAGGAATTTTTGGGTTAGGTCAATCCGTTCGAGAGATATGGGAGTTTGAAGCTATGAAATGGTTGAGAAGACAACAAATTTTTCGCAATTCTGCTGCTCCAAACACCTAACCAGAATGGCCTAGGGAAGAAATACACATACCCTTGTAATCGGGCGAGTTTCTACTTTCAGAAGCAACAGGAATTTTTGGGTTAAGTCAATCCGTCCGCGAGATATGGGAGTTTGAAGCCAAGAAATGGTTGAGAAGGCAAACAATTTTTCGCAATTCTGCTGCTCCAAACGCTTAACCCGAATGGCCTAGGGAAAAAATACACATACCGTTGTAATCGGGCGAGTTTCTACTTTCAGATACAATAGGAATTTTTGGGTTAAGTCAATCCGTTCGCGAGATATGGGAGTTTGAAGCTAAGGAATGGTTGAGAAGACAACAAATTTTTCGCAATTCTGTTGCTCCAAACGCTTAACCAGAATGGCCTAGGGAAAAAATACACATACCGATGTAATCGGGCGAGTTTCTACTTTCAGACGCAGCAGGAATTTTTGGGTTTGGTCAATGCGTTCGAGAGGTATGGGACTATGAAGCGAAGAAATGGTTGAGAAGACAACAAATTTTTCGCACTTCTGCTGCTCCAATCGCTTAACCAGAATGGCCTAGGGAAAAAATACACATACCGTTGTAATCGGGCAAGTTTCTACTTTCAGATGCAATAGGAATTTTTGGGTTAGGTCAATCCGTTCGCGAGATATGGGAGTTTGAAGCTAAGGAATGGTTGAGAAGACAACAAATTTTTCGCAATTCTGTTCCTCCAAACGCTTAACCAGAATGGCCTAGGGAAAAAATACACATACCGATGTAATCGGGCCAGTTTCTACTTTCAGACGCAGCAGGAATTTTTGTGTTTGGTCAAACGGTTCGCGAGATATGGGACAATGAAGCGAAGAAATGGTTGAGAAGACAACAAATTTTTCGCAATTCTACTGCTCCAAACGCTTAGCCAGAATGGCACAGGGAAAAAATACACATACCGTTGTAATCGGGCGAGTTTCTACTTTCATAGGCAACAGGAATTTTTGCGTTAGGTCAATCCGTTCGCGAGATATGGGTGTTTGAAGACAAGAAAAGGTTGAGAAGGCAAACAATTTTTCGCAATTCTGCTGCTCCAAACGCTTAACCAGAATGGCCTAGGGAAAAAACACACATACCTTTGTAATCGGGCGAGTCTCTACTTTCAGATGCAACAGGAATTTTTGTGTTAGGTCAATCCGTTCGCGAAATACGGGAGTTTGAAGCCAAGAAATGGTTGAGAAGGCACAAAATTTTTCGCAATTCTGCTGCTCCAAACGCTTAACCAGAATGGCCTTGGGAAGAAATACACATACCGTTGTAATCGGGCGAGTTTCTACTTTCAGACGCAGCTGGAATTTTTGGGTTAAGTCAATCCGTCCGCTAGATATGGGAGTTTGAAGCCAAGAAATGGTTGAGAAGGCAAACAATTTTTCGCAATTCTGCTGCTCCAAACGCTTAACCAGAATGGCCTAGGGAAAAAATACACGTACCTTTGTAATCGGGCGAGTTTCTACTTTCAGACGCAACAGGAATTTTTGGGTTAAGTCAATCCGTCCGCTAGATATGGGAGTTTGAAGCCAAGAAATGGTTGGGAAGGCAAACAATTTTTCGCAATTCTGCTGCTCCAAACGCTTAACCAGAATGGCCTAGGGAAAAAATACACATGCCGTTGTAATCGGACGAGTTTCTACTTTCACTTACAATAGGAATTTTTGGGTTAGGTCAATCCGTTCGGGAGATACGGGAGTTTGAAGCTAAGAAATGGTTGAGAAGGCAAAAAATTTTTCGCAATTCTGCTGCTCCAAACGCTTAACCAGAATGGCCTAGGGAAAAAATACACATACCGTTGTAATCGGGCGCGTTTCTACTTTCAGATGCAACAGGAACTTTTGGGTTATGTCAATCTGTTCGTGAGACATGGGAGTTTGATGCTAAGAAATGGTTGAGAAGAGTACAAATTTTTCGCAATTCTGCTGCTCCAAACGCTTAACCAGAATGGCGTAGGGAAAAAATACGCATACCGTTGTATTCGGGCGAGTCTCTACTTTCAGACCCAGGAGGAATTTTTGCGTTTGGTCAATCCGTTCGCGAGATATGGGACACTGAAGATAAGAAATGGTTGAGAAGACAACAAAGTTCTCGCAAACCTGCTGCTCCAAACGCTTAACCACAATGGCCTAGGGAAAAAATACACATACCGTTGTAATCGGGCGAGTTTCTACTTTCAGATGCAACAGGAATTTTTGTGTTAGGTCAATCCGTTCGCGAGATATGGGAGTTCGAAGCTAAGAAATGGTTGAGAAGACAACAAATTTTTCGCACTTCTGCTGCTCCAAACGCTTAACCAGAATGGCCCAGGGGGAAAATACAAATACCGTTGTAATTGGGCGAGTTTCTACTTTCAGATGCAATAGGAATTTTTGGGTTAGGTCAATCCGTTCGCGACATATGGGAGTTTGAAGACAAGAAATGGTTGAGAAGGCAAAAAATTTTTCGCAATTCTGATGCTCCAATCGCTTAACCAGAATGGCCTTGGGGAAAAATACACGTACCGTTGTAATTGGGCGAGTTTCTACTTTCAGATGCAACAGGAATTTTTGGGTTAGGTCAATCCGTTCGCGAGATATGAGAGTTTGCATCTAAGAAATGGTTGAGAGGAGAACAAATTTTTCGCAATTCAGCTGCTCCAAACGCTTGACCGGAATGGCCTAGGGAAAAAATACACATACCGTTGTAATCGGTCGAGTTTCTACTTTCAGATGCAATAGGAATTTTTCGGTTAGGTCAATACGTTCGCGAGATATGGGTGTTTGAAGACAAGAAAAGGTTGAGAAGGCAAAAACTTTTTCGCAATTCTGCTTCTCCAAACGCTTAACCAGAATGGCCTATGGAAAAAATACACATACCGTTGTAATCGGGCGAGTTTCTACTTTCAGACGCAGCAGGAATTTTTGGGGGGTTTGGTCAATCCGTTCGCGAGATATGGGAGTTTGAAGCCAAAAAATGGTCGAGAAGACAACAAATTTTTCGCATTTCTGCTGCTCCAATCGCTTAACCAGAATGGCCTAGGGAAAAAATACACGTACCGTTGTAATCGGGCAAGTTTCTACTTTCAGACGCAATAGGAATTTTTGGGATAGGTCAATCCGTTCGCGAGATATGGGAGTTTGAAGCTAAGAAATGGTTGAGAAGACAACAAATTTTTCGCAATTCTGCTGCTCCAAACGCTTGACCAGAATGGCCTAGGGAAAAAATACGCATACAGTTGTAATCGGGCCAGTTTCTACTTTCAGACGCAGCAGGAGTTTTTGGGTTTGGTCAAACGGTTCGCGAGATATGGGACTATGAAGCGAAGAAATGGTTGAGAAGACAACAAATTTTTCGCAATTCTACTGCTCCAAACGCTTAGCCAGAATGGCACAGGGAAAAAATAGACATACCTTTGTAATCGGGCGAGTTTCTACTTTCAGACGCAGCAGGAATTTTTGGGTTAAGTCAATCCGTCCGCTAGATATGGGAGTTTGAAGCCAAGAAATGGTTGAGAAGGCAACAAATTTTTTGCAATTCTGTTGCTCCAAACGCTTAACCAGAATGGCCTAGGGAAAAAATACACATAGCGATGTAATCGGGCCAGTTTCTACTTTCAGACGCAGCAGGAATTTTTGGGTTTGGTCAAACGGTTCGCGTGATATGGGACGATGGAGCGAAGAAATGGTTGAGAAGACAACAAATTTTTCGCAATTCTACTGCTCCAAACGCTTAGCCAGAATGGCACAGGGAAAAAATACACATACCGTTGTAATCGGGCGAGTTTCTACTTTCATAGGCAACAGGAATTTTTGCGTTAGGTCAATCCGTTCGCGAAATACGGGAGTTTGAAGCCAAGAAATGTTTGAGAAGGCAGAAAATTTTTCGCAATTCTGCTGCTCCAAACGCTTAACCAGAATGGCCTAGGGAAAAAATACACATACCTTTGTAATCGGGCGAGTTTCTACTTTTAGACGCAGCTGGAATTTTTGGGTTAAGTCAATCCGTCCGCTAGATATGGGAGTTTGAAGCCAAGAAATGGTTGAGAAGGCAAACAATTTTTCGCAATTCTGCTGCTCCAAACGCTTAACCAGAATGGCCTAGGGAAAAAATTCACATACCTTTGTAATCGGGCGAGTTTCTACTTTCAGACGCAGCTGGAATTTTTGGGTTTAGTCAATCCGTCCGCGAGATATAGGAGTTTGAAGCCAAGAAATGGTTGAGAAGGCAAACAATTTTTCGCAATTCTGCTGCTCCAAACGCGAAACCAGAATGGCCTAGGGACAAAATACACATACCGTTGTAATCGAGCGAGTTTCTACTTTCAGACGCAACAGGAATTTTTGGGTTAAGTCAATCCGTCCGCGAGGTATGGGAGTTTGAAGCCAAGAAATGGTTGAGAAGGCAAACAATTTTTCGCAATTCTGCTGCTCCAAACGCTTAACCCGAATGGCCTAGGGAAAAAATACACATACCGTTGTAATCGGGCGAGTTTCTACTTTCAGATGCAGTAGGAATTTTTGGGTTAGGTCAATCCGTTCGAGAGATATGGGAGTTTGAAGCTATGAAATGGTTGAGAAGACAACAAATTTTTCGCAATTCTGCTGCTCCAAACGCCTAACCAGAATGGCCTAGGGAAGAAATACACATACCCTTGTAATCGGGCGAGTTTCTACTTTCAGAAGCAACAGGAATTTTTGGGTTAAGTCAATCCGTCCGCGAGATATGGGAGTTTGAAGCCAAGAAATGGTTGAGAAGGCAAACAATTTTTCGCAATTCTGCTGCTCCAAACGCTTAACCCGACTGGCCAAGGGAAAAAATAGACATACCGTTCTAATCGAGCGAGTTTCTACTTTCAGACGCAACAGGAATTTTTGGGTTAAGTCAATCCGTCCGCGAGATATGGGAGTTTGAAGCCAAGAAATGGTTGAGAAGGCATACAATTTTTCGCAATTCTGCTGCTCCAAACGCTTAACCCGAATGGCCTAGGGAAAAAATACACATACCGTTGTAATCGGGCGAGTTTCTACTTAAAGATGCAGTAGGAATTTTTGGGTTAGGTCAATCCGATCGCGAGATATGGGAGTTTGAAGCTAAGGAATGGTTGAGAAGACAACAAATTTTTTGCAATTCTGTTGCTCCAAACGCTTAACCAGAATGGCCTAGGGAAAAAATACACATACCGATGTAATCGGGCCAGTTTCTACTTTCAGACGCAGCAGGAATTTTTGGGTTTGGTCAAACGGTTCGCGAGATATGGGACGATGGAGCGAAGAAATGGTTGAGAAGGCAAACAATTTTTCGCAATTCTGCTGCTCCAAACGCTTAACCCGAATGGCCTAGGGAAAAAATACACATACCGTTGTAATCGGGCGAGTTACTACTTTCAGATGCAATAGGAATTTTTGGGTTTGGTCAATCCGTTCGCGAGATGTGGGAATTTGAAACTATGAAATGGTTGAGAAGACAACAAATTTTTCGCAATTCTGCTGCTCCAATCGCTTAACCAGAATGGCCTAGGGAAAAAATACACATACCGTTGTAATCGGGCGAGTTTCTACTTTCAGACACAACAGGAATTTTTGGGTTTGGTCAATCCGTTCGCGAGATATGGCAGTTTGAAACCAAGAAATGGTTGAGAAGGCAAAAAATTTTTCGCAATTCTGCTGCTCCAAACGCTTAACCAGAATGGCCTAGGAAAAAAATACACATACCTTTGTAATCGGGCGAGTTTCTACTTTCAGACGCAGCTGGGATTTTTGGTTTGGTCAATCCGTTCGCGAGATATGGGAGTTTGAATCTAAGAAATGGTTGAGGAGACAACAAATTTTTCGCAATTCTACTGCTCCAAACGCTTGACCAGAATGGCCTAGGGAAAAAATACACATACCGTTGTAATCGGGCGAGTTTCTACTTTCAGATGCAATAGGAATTTGTGGGTTAGGTCAATCCGTTCGCGAGATATGGGAGTTTGAAGCTAAGAAATGGTTGAGAAGACAACAAATTTTGCGCAATTCTGCTGCTCCAAACGCTTGACCAGAATGGCCTAGGGAAAAAATACGCATACAGTTGTAATCGGGCCAGTTTCTACTTTCAGACGCAGCAGGAATTTTTGGGTTTGGTCAAACGGTTCGCGAGATATGGGACTATGAAGCGAAGAAATGGTTGAGAAGACAACAAATTTTTCGCAATTCTACTGCTCCAAACGCTTAGCCAGAATGGCACAAGGAAAAAATACACATACCTTTGTAATCGGGCGAGTTTCTACTTTCATAGGCAACAGGAATTTTTGCGTTAGGTCAATCCGTTCGCGAAATACGGGAGTTTGAAGCCAAGAAATGGTTGAGAAGGCACAAAATTTTTCGCAATTCTGCTGCTCCAAACGCTTAACCAGAATGGCCTAGGGAAAAAATAGACATACCTTTGTAATCGGGCGAGTTTCTACTTTCAGACGCAGCTGGAATTTTTGGGTTAAGTCAATCCGTCCGCTAGATATGGGAGTTTGAAGCCAAGAAATGGTTGAGAAGGCAAACAATTTTTCGCAGTTCTGCTGCTCCAAACGCGAAACCAGAATGGCCTAGGGAAAAAATACACATACCGTTGTAATCGGGCGAGTTTCTACTTTCAGATGCAGTAGCAATTTTTGGGTTAAGTCAATCCGTCCGCGAGATATGGGAGTTTGAAGCCAAGAAATGGTTGAGAAGGCATACAATTTTTCGCAATTCTGCTGCTCCAAACGCTTAACCCGAATGGCCTAGGGAAAAAATACACATACCGTTGTAATCGGGCCAGTTTCTAATTTCAGACGCAACAGGAATTTTTGGGTTAAGGCAATTCGTCCGCGAGATATGGGAGTTTGAAGCCAAGAAATGGTTGAGAAGGCAAACAATTTTTCGCAATTCTGCTGCTCCAAACGCTTAACCCGAATGGCCTAGGGAAAAAATACACATACCGTTGTAATCGGGCGAGTTTCTACTTTCAGATGCAATAGGAATTTTTGGGTTAAGTCAATCCGTTCGCGAGATATGGGAGTTTGAAGCTAAGGAATGGTTGAGAAGACAACAAATTTTTCGCAATTCTGTTGCTCCAAACGCTTAACCAGAATGGCCTAGGGAAAAAATACACATACCGATGTAATCGGGCGAGTTTCTACTTTCAGACGCAGCAGGAATTTTTGGGTTTGGTCAATCCGTTCGAGAGGTATGGGACTATGAAGCGAAGAAATGGTTGAGAAGACAACAAATTTTTCGCACTTCTGCTGCTCCAATCGCTTAACCAGAATGGCCTAGGGAAAAAATACACATACCGTTGAAATCGGGCAAGTTTCTACTTTCAGATGCAATAGGAATTTTTGGGTTAGGTCAATCCGTTCGCGAGATATGGGAGTTTGACGCTAAGGAATGGTTGAGAAGACAACAAATTTTTCGCAATTCTGTTGCTCCAAACGCTTAACCAGAATGGCCTAGGGAAAAAATACACATACCTTTGTAATCGGGCGAGTTTCTACTTTCAGACGCAGCTGGAACTTTTGGGTTAAGTCAATCCGTCCGCTAGATATGGGAGTTTGAAGCCAAGAAATGGTTGAGAAGGCAAACAATTTTTCGCAATTCTGCTGCTCCAAACGCGAAACCAGAATGGCCTACGGAAAAAATACACATACCGTTGTAATCGAGCGAGTTTCTACTTTCAGGTGCAACAGCAATTTTTGGGTTAAGTCAATCCGTTCGCGAGACATGGGAGTTAGAAGCTAAGGAATGGTTGAGAAGACAACAAATTTTTCGCAATTCTGTTGCTCCAAACGCTTAACCAGAATGGCCTAGGGAAAAAATACACATACCGATGTAATCGGGCGAGTTGCTACTTTCAGACGCAGCAGGAATTTTTGGGTTTGGTCAATCCGTTCGAGAGGTATGGGACTATGAAGCGAAGAAATGGTTGAGAAGACAACAAATTTTTCGCACTTCTGCTACTCCAATCGCTTAACCAGAATGGCCTAGGGAAAAAATACACATACCGTTGTAATCGGGCAAGTTTCTACTTTCAGATGCAATAGGAATTTTTGGGTTAGGACAATCCGTTCGCGAGATATGGGAGTTTGAAGCTAAGGAATGGTTGAGAAGACAACAAATTTTTTGCAATTCTGTTGCTCCAAACGCTTAACCAGAATGGCCTAGGGAAAAAATACACATACCGATGTAATCGGGCCAGTTTCTACTTTCAGACACAACAGGAATTTTTGGGTTTGGTCAATCCGTTCGCGAGATGTGGGAGTTTGAAACTATGAAATGGTTGAGAAGACAACGAATTTTTCGCAATTCTGCTGCTCCAAACGCTTAACCAGAATGGCCTAGGGAAAAAATACACATACCGTTGTAATCGGGCGAGTTTCTACTTTCAGACACAACAGGAATTTTTGGGTTTGGTCAATCCGTTCGCGAGATATGGCAGTTTGAAACCAAGAAATGGTTGAGAAGGCAAAAAATTTTTCGCAATTCTGCTGCTCCAAACGCTTAACCAGAATGGCCTAGGGAAAAAATACGCATACAGTTGTAATCGGGCCAGTTTCTACTTTCAGACGCAGCAGGAATTTTTGGGTTTGGTCAAACGGTTCGCGAGATATGGGACTATGAAGCGAAGAAATGGTTGAGAAGACAACAAATTTTTCGCAATTCTACTGCTCCAAACGCTTAGCCAGAATGGCACAGGGAAAAAATACACATACCGTTGTAATCGGGCGAGTTTCTACTTTCATAGGCAACAGGAATTTTTGCGTTAGGTCAATCCGTTCGCGAAATACGGGAGTTTGAAGCCAAGAAATGGCTGAGAAGGCACAAAATTTTTCGCAATTCTGCTGCTCCAAACGCTTAACCAGAATGGCCTAGGGAAAAAATACACATACCTTTGTAATCGGGCGAGTCTCTACTTTCAGACGCAGCTGGAATTTTTGGGGTAAGTCAATCCGTCCGCGAGATATGGGAGTTTGAAGCCAAGAAATGGTTGAGAAGGCATACAATTTTTCGCAATTCTGCTGCTCCAAACGCTTAACCCGAATGGCCTAGGGAAAAAATACACATACCGTTGTAATCGGGCGAGTTTCTACTTTCAGATGCAGTAGGAATTTTTGGGTTAGGTCAATCCGATCGCGAGATATGGGAGTTTGAAGTTAAGGAATGGTTGAGAAACTATCAAAATTTTAGTAAGTCTGATACACGAAACCAATAACTACCAATGCCTAGGGCAAAAATACACATACCACTGTAATCGGGCGAGTTTCTACTTTCAGGTGCAACAGGAATTTTTGGGTTAGGTCAATCCGTTCGCGAGATATGGGAGTTTGAAGCTAAGAAATGGTTGAGAAGACAACAAATTTTTCGCAATTCTGTTGCTCCAAACGCTTAACCAGAATGGCCTAGGGAAAAAATACATATACCGTTGTAATCGGGCGAGTTTCTACTTTCAGATGCAATAGGAATTTTTGGGTTAGGTCAATCCGTTCGCGAGATATGGGAGTTTGAAGCTAAGAAATGGTTGAGAAGACAACAAATTTTTCGCAATTCTGTTGTTCCAAACGCTTAACCAGAATGGCCTAGGGAAAAAATACACATACCGTTGTAATCGGGCGAGTTTCTACTTTCAGATGCAATAGGAATTTTTGGGTTTTGTCAATCCGTTCGCGAGATGTGGGAGTTTGAAACTATGAAATGGTTGAGAAGACAACAAATTTTTCGCAATTCTGCTGCTTCAAACGCTTAACCAGAATGGCCTAGGGAAAAAAAAAACACATACCGTTGTAATCGGGCGAGTTTCTACTTTCAGACACAACAGGAATTTTTGGGTTTGGTCAATCCGTTCGCGAGATATGGCAGTTTGAATCCAAGAAATGGTTGAGAAGGCAAAAAATTTTTCGCAATTCTGCTGCTCCAAACGCTTAACCAGAATGGCCTAGGAAAAAAATACACATACCTTTGTAATCGGGCGGGTTTCTACTTTCAGACGCAGCTGGGATTTTTGGTTCGGTCAATCCGTTCGCGAGATATGGGAGTTTGAATCTAAGAAATGGTTGAGGAGACAACAAATTTTTCGCACTTCTGCTGCTCCAAGCGCTTAACCAGAATGGCCTAGGGAAAAAATACACACACCGTTGTAATCGGGCGAGTTTCTACTTTCAGATGCAACAGGAATATTTGGGTTAGCTCAATCCGTTCGCGAGATATGGGAGTTTGAAGCCAAGAAATGGTTGAGAAGGCAAAAAATTTTTCGCAATTCTGCTGCTCCAAACGCTTAACCAGAATGGCCTAGGGAAAAAATACACATACCGTTGTAATCGGGCAAGTTTCTACTTTCAGATGCAATAGGAATTTTTGGGTTAGGTCAATCCGTTCGCGAGATATGGGAGTTTGAAGCTAAGAAATGGTTGAGAAGACAACAAATTTTTCGCAATTCTGTTGCTCCAAACGCTTAACCAGAATGGCCTAGGGAAAAAATTCACATACCGTTGTAATCGGGCGAGTTTCTACTTTCAGATGCAATAGGAATTTTTGGGTTTGGTCAATCCGTTCGCGAGATGTGGGAGTTTGAAACTGTGAAATGGTTGAGAAGACAACAAATTTTTCGCAATTCTGCTGCTCCAAACGCTTAACCAGAATGGCCTAGGGAAAAAATACACATACCGTTGTAATCGGGCGAGTTTCTACTTTCAGACACAACAGGAATTTTTGGGTTTGGTCAATCCGTTCGCGAGATATGGCAGTTTGAAACCAAGAAATGGTTGAGAAGGCAAAAAATTTTTCGCAATTCTGCTGCTCCAAACGCTTAACCAGAATGGCCTAGGAAAAAAATACACATACCTTTGTAATCGGGCGAGTTTCTACATTCAGACGCAGCTGGGATTTTTGGTTCGGTCAATCCGTTCGCGAGAAATGGGAGTTTGAATCTAAGAAATGGTTGAGGAGACAACAAATTTTTCGCAATTCTGCTGCTCCAAACGCTTAACCAGAATGGCCTAGGGAAAAAATACACATACCGTTGTAATCGGGCGAGTTTCTACTTTCAGATGCAACAGGAATATTTGGGTTAGCTCAATCCGTTCGCGATGTATGGGAGTTTGAAGCCAAGAAATGGTTGAGAAGGCAAAAAATTTTTCGCAATTCTGCTGCTCCAAACGCTTAACCAGAATGGCCTAGGGAAAAAATACACATACCGTTGTAATCGGGCAAGTTTCTACTTTCAGATGCAATAGGAATTTTTGGGTTAGGTCAATCCGTTCGCGAGATATGGGAGTTTGAAGCTAAGAAATGGTTGAGAAGACAACAAATTTTTCGCAATTCTGTTGCTCCAAACGCTTAACCAGAATGGCCTAGGGAAAAAATACATATACCGTTGTAATCGGGCGAGTTTCTACTTTCAGATGCAATAGGAATTTGTGGGTTAGGTCAATCCGTTCGCGAGATATGGGTGTTTGAAGCTAAGAAATGGTTGAGAAGACAACAAATTTTGCGCAATTCTGCTGCTCCAAACGCTTGACCAGAATGGCCTAGGGAAAAAATACGCATACAGTTGTAATCGGGCCAGTTTCTACCTTCAGACGCAGCAGGAATTTTTGGGTTTGGTCAAACGGTTCGCGAGATATGGGACTATGAAGCGAAGAAATGGTTGAGAAGACAACAAATTTTTCGCAATTCTACTGCTCCAAACGCTTAGCCAGAATGGCACAGGGAAAAAATACACATACCGTTGTATTCGGGCGAGTTTCTACTTTCATAGGCAACAGGAATTTTTACGTTAGGTCAATCCGTTCGCGAAATACGGGAGTTTGAAGCCAAGAAATGGTTGAGAAGGCACAAAATTTTTCGCAATTCTGCTGCTCCAAACGCTTAGCCAGAATGGCCTAGGGAAAAAATAGACATACCGTTGTAATCGGGCGAGTTTCTACTTTCATAGGCAACAGGAATTTTTGCGTTAGGTCAATCCGTTCGCGAAATACGGGAGTTTGAAGCCAAGAAATGTCTGAGAAGGCACAACATTTTTCGCAATTCTGCTGCTCCAAACGCTTAACCAGAATGGCCTAGGGAAAAAATACACATACCTTTGTAATCGGGCGAGTTTCTACTTTCAGACGCAGCTGGAATTTTTGGGTTAAGTCAATCCGTCCGCTAGATATGGGAGTTTGAAGCCAAGAAATGGTTGAGAAGGCAAACAATTTTTCGCAATTCTGCTGCTCCAAACGCTTAACCAGAATGGCCTAGGGAAAAAATACACATACCTTTGTAATCGGGCGAGTTTCTACATTCAGACGCAGCCGGAATTTTTGGGTTAAGTCAATCCGTCCGCGAGATATGGGAGTTTGAAGCCAAGAAATGGTTGAGAAGGCAAACAATTTTTCGCAATTCTGCTGCTCCAAACGCGAAACCAGAATGGCCTAGGGAAAAAATACACATACCGTTGTAATCGAGCGAGTTTCTACTTTCAGACGCAACAGGAATTTTTGGGTTAAGTCAATCCGTCCGCGAGATATGGGAGTTTGAAGCCAAGAAATGGTTGAGAAGGCAAACAATTTTTCGCAATTCTGCTGCTTCAAACGCTTAACCCGAATGGCCTAGGGAAAAAATACACATACCGTTGTAATCGGGCGAGTTACTACTTTCAGATGCAATAGGAATTTTTGGGTTTGGTCAATCCGTTCGCGAGATGTTGGACTTTAAAACTATGAAATGGTTGAGAGGACAACAAATTTTTCGCAATTCGGCTGCTCCAAACGCTTAACCAGAATGGCCTAGGGAAAAAATACACATACCGTTGTAATCGGGCGAGTTTCTACTTTCAGACACAACAGGAATTTTTGGGTTTGGTCAATCCGTTCGCGAGATATGGCAGTTTGAAACCAAGAAATGGTTGAGAAGGCAAAAAAATTTTCGCAATTCGGCTGCTCCAAACGCTTAACCAGAATGGCCTAGGGAAAAAATACACATATCGTTGTAATCGGGCAAGTTTCTACTTTCAGATGCAATAGGAATTTTTGGGTTAGGTCAATCCGTTCGCGAGATATGGGAGTTTGAAGCTAAGAAATGGTTGAGAAGACAACAAATTTTTCGCAATTCTGTTGCTCCAAACGCTTAACCAGAATGGCCTAGGGAAAAAATACACATACCGTTGTAATCGGGCGAGTTTCTACTTTCAGATGCAATAGGAATTTGTGGGTTAGGTCAATCCGTTCGCGAGATATGGGAGTTTGAAGCTAAGAAATGGTTGAGAAGACAACAAATTTTGCGCAATTCTGCTGCTCCAAACGCTTGACCAGAATGGCCTAGGGAAAAAATACACATACCGATGTAATCGGGCGAGTTTCTACTTTCAGACGCAGCAGGAATTTTTGGGTTTGGTCAAACGGTTCGCGAGATAAGGGACAATGAAACGAAGAAATGGTTGAGAAGACAACAAATTTTTCGCAATTCTACTGCTCCAAACGCTTAGCCAGAATGGCACAGGGAAAAAATACACATACCGTTGTAATCGGGCCAGTTTCTACTTTCAGATGCAGTAGGAATTTTTGGGTTAGGTCAATCCGTTCGAGAGATATGGGAGTTTGAAGCTATGAAATGGTTGAGAAGACAACAAATTTTTCGCAATTCTGTTGCTCCAAACGCTTAACCAGAATGGCCTAGGGAAAAAATACACATACCGATGTAATCGGGCGAGTTTCTACTTTCAGTCGCAGCAGGAATTTTTGGGTTTGGTCAATCCGTTCGCGAGATATGGGAGTTTGAAGCTAAGGAATGGTTGAGAAGACAACAAATTTTTCGCAATTCTGTTGCTCCAAACGCTTAACCAGAATGGCCTAGGGAAAAAATACACATACCGATGTAATCGGGCCAGTTTCTACTTTCAGACGCAGCAGGAATTTTTGGGTTTGGTCAAACGGTTCGCGAGATATGGGACAATGAAGCGAAGAAATGGTTGAGAAGACAACAAATTTTTCGCAATTCTACTGCTCCAAACGCTTAGCCAGAATGGCCTAGGGAAAAAATACACATACCTTTGTAATCGGGCGAGTTTCTATTTTCAGACGCAGCTGGAATTTTTGGGTTATGTCAATCCGTCCGCTAGATATGGGAATTTGAAGCTAAGAAATGGTTGAGAAGACAACAAATTTTTCGCCCTTCTGCTGCTCCAAACGCTTAACCAGAATGGCCTAGAGAAAAAATACACATACCGTTGAAATCGGGCGAGTTTCTACTTTCAGACGCAACAGGAATTTTTGGGTTAGGTCAATCCGTTCGCGAGATATGGGAGTTTGAAGCCAAGAAATGGTTGAGAAGGCAAAAAATGTTTCGCAATTCTGCTGCTCCAAACGCTTAACCAGAATGGCCTAGGGAAAAAATACACATACCGTTGTAATCGGGCGAGTTTCTACTTTCACATGCAACAGGAATATTTGGGTTAGCTCCATCCGTTCGCGAGATATGGGAGTTTGAAGCCAAGAAATGGTTGAGAAGGCAAAAAATTTTTCGCAATTCTGCTGCTCCAAACGCTTAACCAGAATGGCCTAGGGAAAAAATACACATACCGCTGTAATCGGGCGAGTTTCTACTTTCAGATGCAATAGGAATTTTTTGGTTAGATCAATCCGTTCGCGAGATATGGGAGTTTGAAGCTAAGAAATGGTTGAGAAGAGAACAATTTTTCGCCCTTCTGCTGCTCCAATCGCTTAACCAGAATGGCCTAGGGAAAAAATACACATACCGATGTAATCGGGCGAGTTTCTACTTTCAGACGCAGCAGGAATTTTTGGGTTTGGTCAAACGGTTCGCGAGATAAGGGACAATGAAACGAAGAAATGGTTGAGAAGACAACAAATTTTTCGCAATTCTACTGCTCCAAACGCTTAGCCAGAATGGCACAGGGAAAAAATACACATACCGTTGTAATCGGGCCAGTTTCTACTTTCAGATGCAGTAGGAATTTTTGGGTTAGGTCAATCCGTTCGAGAGATATGGGAGTTTGAAGCTATGAAATGGTTGAGAAGACAACAAATTTTTCGCAATTCTGTTGCTCCAAACGCTTAACCAGAATGGCCTAGGGAAAAAATACACATACCGATGTAATCGGGCGAGTTTCTACTTTCAGTCGCAGCAGGAATTTTTGGGTTTGGTCAATCCGTTCGCGAGATATGGGAGTTTGAAGCTAAGGAATGGTTGAGAAGACAACAAATTTTTCGCAATTCTGTTGCTCCAAACGCTTAACCAGAATGGCCTAGGGAAAAAATACACATACCGATGTAATCGGGCCAGTTTCTACTTTCAGACGCAGCAGGAGTTTTTGGGTTTGGTCAAACGGTTCGCGAGATATGGGACAATGAAGCGAAGAAATGGTTGAGAAGACAACAAATTTTTCGCAATTCTACTGCTCCAAACGCTTAGCCAGAATGGCCTAGGGAAAAAATACACATACCTTTGTAATCGGGCGAGTTTCTATTTTCAGACGCAGCTGGAATTTTTGGGTTAAGTCAATCCGTCCGCTAGATATGGGAATTTGAAGCTAAGAAATGGTTGAGAAGACAACAAATTTTTCGCCCTTCTGCTGCTCCAAACGCTTAACCAGAATGGCCTAGAGAAAAAATACACATACCGTTGTAATCGGGCGAGTTTCTACTTTCAGATGCAACAGGAATATTTGGGTTAGCTGAATCCGTTCGCGAGATATGGGAGTTTGAAGCCAAGAAATGGTTGAGAAGGCAAAAAATTTTTCGCAATTCTGCTGCTCCAAACGCTTAACCAGAATGGCCTAGGGAAAAAATACACATACCGCTGTAATCGGGCGAGTTTCTACTTTCAGATGCAATAGGAATTTTTTGGTTAGATCAATCCGTTCGCGAGATATGGGAGTTTGAAGCTAAGAAATGGTTGAGAAGAGAACAATTTTTCGCCCTTCTGCTGCTCCAATCGCTTAACCAGAATGGCCTAGGGAAAAAATACACATACCGTTGTAATCGGGCGAGTTTCTACTTTCAGATGCAACAGGTATATTTGGGCTAGCTCAATCCGTTCGCGAGATATGGCAGTTTGAAGCCAAGAAATGGTTGAGAAGGCAAAAAATTTTTCCAAATTCTGCTGCTCCAAACGCTTAACCAGAATGGCCTAGAGAAAAAATACACATACCGTTGAAATCGGGCGAGTTTCTACTTTCAGACGCAACAGGAATTTTTGGGTTAGGTCAATCCGTTCGCGAGATATGGGAGTTTGAAGCCAAGAAATGGTTGAGAAGGCAAAAAATGTTTCGCAATTCTGCTGCTCCAAACGCTTAACCAGAATGGCCTACGGAATAAATACGCATACCGTTGTAATCGGGCGAGTCTCTACTTTCAGACCCAGCAGGAATTTTTGCGTTTGGTCAATCCGTTCGCGAGATATGGGACACTGAAGCTAAGAAATGGTTGAGAAGACAACAAATTTTTCGCAATTCTGCTGCTCCAAACGCTTAACCTCAATGGCCTAGGGAAAAAATACACATACCGTTGAAATCGGGCGAGTTTCTACTTTCAGACGCAACAGGAATTTTTGGGTTAGGTCAATCCGTTCGCGAGATATGGGAGTTTGAAGCCAAGAAATGGTTGAGAAGGCAAAAAATGTTTCGCAATTCTGCTGCTCCAAACGCTTAACCAGAATGGCCTAGGGAAAAAATACACATACCGCTGTAATCGGGCGAGTTTCTACTTTCAGATGCAATAGGAATTTTTTGGTTAGATCAATCCGTTCGCGAGATATGGGAGTTTGAAGCTAAGAAATGGTTGAGAAGAGAACAATTTTTCGCCCTTCTGCTGCTCCAATCGCTTAACCAGAATGGCCTAGGGAAAAAATACACATACCGTTGTAATCGGGCGAGTTTCTACTTTCAGATGCAACAGGTATATTTGGGTTAGCTCAATCCGTTCGCGAGATATGGCAGTTTGAAGCCAAGAAATGGTTGAGAAGGCAAAAAATTTTTCCCAATTCTGCTGCTCCAAACGCTTAACCAGAATGGCCTAGAGAAAAAATACACATACCGTTGAAATCGGGCTAGTTTCTACTTTCAGACGCAACAGGAATTTTTGGGTTAGGTCAATCCGTTCGCGAGATATGGGAGTTTGAAGCCAAGAAATGGTTGAGAAGGCAAAAAATGTTTCGCAATTCTGCTGCTCCAAACGCTTAACCAGAATGGCCTACGGAATAAATACGCATACCGTTGTAATCGGGCGAGTCTCTACTTTCAGACCCAGCAGGAATTTTTGCGTTTGGTCAATCCGTTCGCGAGATATGGGACACTGAAGCTAAGAAATGGTTGAGAAGACAACAAATTTTTCGCAATTCTGCTGCTCCAAACGCTTAACCTCAATGGCCTAGGGAAAAAATACACATACCGATGTAATCGGGCGAGTTTCTACTTTCAGATGCAATGGGAATTTTTCCGTTAGGTTAATCCGTTCGCGAGATATGGGAGTTTGAAGCTAAGAAATGGTTGAGAACAGAACAAATTTTTCGCACTTCTGCTGCTCCAAACGCTTAACCAGAATGGCCTAGGGAAAAAATATACATACCGTTGTAATCGGGCAAGTTTCTACTTTCAGATGCAACAGGAATTTTTGGGTTAGGTCAATCCGTTCCCGAGATATGGGACATTGAAGCTAAGAAATGGTTGAGAAGACAACAATTTTTCGCACTTCTGCTGCTCCAATCGCTTAACCAGAATGGCCTTGGGGAAAAATTCCCATACCGTTGTAATCGGGCGAGTTTCTACTTTCAAATGCAACAGGAATTTTTGGGTTAGGTCAATCCGTTCGCGAGATATGAGAATTTGCAGCTAACAAATGGTTGAGAGGAGAACAAATTTTTCGCCATTCTGCTGCTGCAAACGCTTAACCAGAATGGCCTAGGGAAAAAATACGCATACCGTTGTAATCGGGCGAGTTTCTACTTTCAGTTACAATAGGAATTTTTGGGTTAGGTCAATCCGTTCGCGAGATATGGGACTTTGAAGCTAAGAAATGGTTGAAAAGACAACAAATTTTTCGCACTTCTGCTGCTCCAATCGCTTAACCAGAATGGCCTAGGGGAAAAATACACGTACCGCTGTAATCGGGCGAGTTTCGGCTTTCAAATGCAACAGGAATTTTTGGGTTAGGTCAATCCGTTCGCGACATATGGGAGTTTGAAGCAAAGAAATGGTTGAGAAGACAACAAATTTTTCGCAATTCTGCTGCTCCAAACGCTTAACCAGAATGGCCTAGGGAAAAAATACACATACCGTGGTAATCGGCCGAGTTTCTACTTTCAGATGCAATAGGAATTTTTCGATTAGGTCAATCCGTTCGCGAGATATGGGAGTTTGAACACAAGAAATGGTTGGGAAGGCAAAAAATTGTTCGCCCTTCTGCTGCTCCAATCGCTTAACCAAAATGGCCTTGGGGAAAAATACACGTACCGTTGTAATCGGGCGAGTTTCTACTTTCAAATGCAACAGGAATTTTTGGGTTAGGTCAATCCGTTCGCGAGATATGGGACTTTGAAGCTAAGAAATGGTTGAGAGGAGAACAAATTTTTCGCAATTCTGCTGCTCCAAAAGCTTAACCAGAATGGCCCAGGGAAAAAATACACATACCGTTGTAATTGGGCGAGTTTCAACTTTCAGATGCAATAGGAATTTTTGGGTTAGGTCAATCCGTTCGCGAGATATGGGAATTTGAAGCTAAGAAATGGTTGACAAGACAGCAAATTTTTGGCTCTTCTGCTGCTCCAATCGCTTAACCAGAATGGCCTAGGGGAAAAATACACCTACCGTTGTAATCGGGCGAGTTTCGACTTTCAAATGCAACAGGAATTTTTGGGTTAGGTCAATCCGTTCGCGGCATATGGGAGTTTGAAGCAAAGAAATGGTTGAGAAGACAACAAATTTTTCGCAATTCTGCTGCTCCAAACGCTTAACCAGAATGGCCTAGGGAAAAAATACACATACCGTGGTAATCGGGCGAGTTTCTACTTTCAGATGCAATAGGAATTTTTCGATTAGGTCAATCCGTTCGCGAGATATGGGAGTTTGAACACAAGAAATGGTTGGGAAGGCAAAAAATTTTTCGCCCTTCTGCTGCTCCAATCGCTTAACCAAAATGGCCTTGGGGAAAAATACACGTACCGTTGTAATCGAGCGAGTTTCTACTTTCAAATGCAACAGGAATTTTTGGGTTAGGTCAATCCGTTCGGGAGATATGGGACTTTGAAGCTAAGAAATGGTTGAGAGGAGAACAAATTTTTCGCAAGTATGCTGCTCGAAACGCTTAACCAGAATGGCCCAGGGAAAAAATACACATACCGTTGTAATTGGGCGAGTTTCTACTTTCAGATGCAATAGGAATTTTTGGGTTAGGTCAATCCGTTCGCGAGATATGGGAATTTGAAGCTAAGAAATGGTTGACAAGACAACAAATTTTTCGCTCTTCTGCTGCTCCAATCGCTTAACCAGAATGGCCTAGGGGAAAAATACACATACCGTTGTAATCGGGCGAGTTTCTACTTTCAGATGCAACAGGAATATTTGGGTTAGCTCAATCCGTTCGCGAGATATGGGAGTTTGAAGCCAAGAAATGGTTGAGAAGGCAAAAAATTTTTCGCAATTCTGCTGCTCCAAACGCTTAACCAGAATGGCCTAGGGAAAAAATACACATACCGCTGTAATCGGGCGAGTTTCTACTTTCAGATGCAATAGGAATTTTTTGGTTAGATCAATCCGTTCGCGAGATATGGGAGTTTGAAGCTAAGAAATGGTTGAGAAGAGAACAATTTTTCGCCCTTCTGCTGCTCCAATCGCTTAACCAGAATGGCCTAGGGAAAAAATACACATACCGATGTAATCGGGCGAGTTTCTACTTTCAGACGCAGCAGGAATTTTTGGGTTTGGTCAAACGGTTCGCGAGATAAGGGACAATGAAACGAAGAAATGGTTGAGAAGACAACAAATTTTTCGCAATTCTACTGCTCCAAACGCTTAGCCAGAATGGCACAGGGAAAAAATACACATACCGTTGTAATCGGGCCAGTTTCTACTTTCAGATGCAGTAGAAATTTTTGGGTTAGGTCAATCCGTTCGAGAGATATGGGAGTTTGAAGCTATGAAATGGTTGAGAAGACAACAAATTTTTCGCAATTCTGTTGCTCCAAACGCTTAACCAGAATGGCCTAGGGAAAAAATACACATACCGATGTAATCGGGCGAGTTTCTACTTTCAGTCGCAGCAGGAATTTTTGGGTTTGGTCAATCCGTTCGCGAGATATGGGAGTTTGAAGCTAAGGAATGGTTGAGAAGACAACAAATTTTTCGCAATTCTGTTGCTCCAAACGCTTAACCAGAATGGCCTAGGGAAAAAATACACATACCGATGTAATCGGGCCAGTTTCTACTTTCAGACGCAGCAGGAGTTTTTGGGTTTGGTCAAACGGTTCGCGAGATATGGGACAATGAAGCGAAGAAATGGTTGAGAAGACAACAAATTTTTCGCAATTCTACTGCTCCAAACGCTTAGCCAGAATGGCCTAGGGAAAAAATACACATACCTTTGTAATCGGGCGAGTTTCTATTTTCAGACGCAGCTGGAATTTTTGGGTTAAGTCAATCCGTCCGCTAGATATGGGAATTTGAAGCTAAGAAATGGTTGAGAAGACAACAAATTTTTCGCCCTTCTGCTGCTCCAAACGCTTAACCAGAATGGCCTAGAGAAAAAATACACATACCGTTGAAATCGGGCGAGTTTCTACTTTCAGAAGCAACAGGAATTTTTGGGTTAGGTCAATCCGTTCGCGAGATATGGGAGTTTGAAGCCAAGAAATGGTTGAGAAGGCAAAAAATGTTTCGCAATTCTGCTGCTCCAAACGCTTAACCAGAATGGCCTAGGGAAAAAATACACATACCGTTGTAATCGGGCGAGTTTCTACTTTCAGATGCAACAGGAATATTTGGGTTAGCTCAATCCGTTCGCGAGATATGGGAGTTTGAAGCCAAGAAATGGTTGAGAAGGCAAAAAATTTTTCGCAATTCTGCTGCTCCAAACGCTTAACCAGAATGGCCTAGGGAAAAAATACACATACCGCTGTAATCGGGCGAGTTTCTACTTTCAGATGCAATAGGAATTTTTTGGTTAGATCAATCCGTTCGCGAGATATGGGAGTTTGAAGCTAAGAAATGGTTGAGAAGAGAACAATTTTTCGCCCTTCTGCTGCTCCAATCGCTTAACCAGAATGGCCTAGGGAAAAAATACACATACCGTTGTAATCGGGCGAGTTTCTACTTTCAGATGCAACAGGTATATTTGGGCTAGCTCAATCCGTTCGCGAGATGTGGCAGTTTGAAGCCAAGAAATGGTTGAGAAGGCAAAAAATTTTTCCAAATTCTGCTGCTCCAAACGCTTAACCAGAATGGCCTAGAGAAAAAATACACATACCGTTGAAATCGGGCGAGTTTCTACTTTCAGACGCAACAGGAATTTTTGGGTTAGGTCAATCCGTTCGCGAGATATGGGAGTTTGAAGCCAAGAAATGGTTGAGAAGGCAAAAAATGTTTCGCAATTCTGCTGCTCCAAACGCTTAACCAGAATGGCCTACGGAATAAATACGCATACCGTTGTAATCGGGCGAGTCTCTACTTTCAGACCCAGCAGGAATTTTTGCGTTTGGTCAATCCGTTCGCGAGATATGGGACACTGAAGCTAAGAAATGGTTGAGAAGACAACAAATTTTTCGCAATTCTGCTGCTCCAAACGCTTAACCTCAATGGCCTAGGGAAAAAATACACATACCGTTGAAATCGGGCGAGTTTCTACTTTCAGACGCAACAGGAATTTTTGGGTTAGGTCAATCCGTTCGCGAGATATGGGAGTTTGAAGCCAAGAAATGGTTGAGAAGGCAAAAAATGTTTCGCAATTCTGCTGCTCCAAACGCTTAAGCAGAATGGCCTAGGGAAAAAATAAACATACCGTTGTAATCGGGCGAGTTTCTACTTTCAGATGCAACAGGAATATTTGGGTTAGCTCAATCCGTTCGCGAGATATGGGAGTTTGAAGCCAAGAAATGGTTGAGAAGGCAAAAAATTTTTCGCAATTCTGCTGCTCCAAACGCTTAACCAGAATGGCCTAGGGAAAAAATACACATACCGCTGTAATCGGGCGAGTTTCTACTTTCAGATGCAATAGGAATTTTTTGGTTAGATCAATCCGTTCGCGAGATATGGGAGTTTGAAGCTAAGAAATGGTTGAGAAGAGAACAATTTTTCGCCCTTCTGCTGCTCCAATCGCTTAACCAGAATGGCCTAGGGAAAAAATACACATACCGTGGTAATCGGGCGAGTTTCTACTTTCAGATGCAATAGGAATTTTTCGATTAGGTCAATCCGTTCGCGAGATATGGGAGTTTGAACACAAGAAATGGTTGGGAAGGCAAAAAATTTTTCGCCCTTCTGCTGCTCCAATCGCTTAACCAAAATGGCCTTGGGGAAAAATACACGTACCGTTGTAATCGAGCGAGTTTCTACTTTCAAATGCAACAGGAATTTTTGGGTTAGGTCAATCCGTTCGGGAGATATGGGACTTTGAAGCTAAGAAATGGTTGAGAGGAGAACAAATTTTTCGCAAGTATGCTGCTCGAAACGCTTAACCAGAATGGCCCAGGGAAAAAATACACATACCGTTGTAATTGGGCGAGTTTCTACTTTCAGATGCAATAGGAATTTTTGGGTTAGGTCAATCCGTTCGCGAGATATGGGAATTTGAAGCTAAGAAATGGTTGACAAGACAACAAATTTTTCGCTCTTCTGCTGCTCCAATCGCTTAACCAGAATGGCCTAGGGGAAAAATACACGTACCGTTGTAATCGGGCGAGTTTCTACTTTCAAACGCAACAGGAATTTTTGGGTTAGGTCAATCCGTTCGCGAGATATGGGACTTTGAAGCTAAGAAATGGTTGACAAGACAACAAATTTTTCGCACTTCTGCTGCTCCAATCGCTTAACCAGAATGGCCTAGGCGAAAAATACACGTACCGTTGTAATCGGGCGAGTTTCTACTTTCAAATGCAACAGGAATTTTTGGGTTAGGTCAATCCGCTCGCGAGATATGAGAATTTGCAGCTAACAAATGGTTGAGAGGAGAACAAATTTTTCGCCATTCTGCTGCTGCAAACGCTTATCCAGAATGGCCTAGGGAAAAAATACGCATACCGTTGTAATTGGGCGAGTTTCTACTTTCAGTTACAATAGGAATTTTTGGGTTAGGTCAATCCGTTCGCGAGATATGGGACTTTGAAGCTAAGAAATGGTTGACAAGACAACAAATTTTTCGCACTTCTGCTGCTCCAATCGCTTAAAGAATGGCCTAGGGGAAAAATACACGTACCGTTGTAATCGGGCGAGATTCTACTTTCAAATGCAACAGGAATTTTTGGGTTAGGTCAGTCCGTTCGCGAGATATGAGAGTTTGAAGCTAAGAAATGGTTGAGAGGAGAACAAATTTTTCGCAATTCTGCTGCTCCAAACGCATAACCACAATGGCCTAGGGAAAAAATACACATACCGTTGTAATCGGGCGAGTTTCTACTTTCAGACGCAACAGGAATTTTTCCGATAGGTCAATCCGTTCGCGAGATATGGGAGTCTGAAGCCAAGAAATGGTTGAGAAGGCAAAAAATGTTTCGTAATTCTGCTGCTCCAAACGCTTAACCAGAATGGCCTACGGAAAAAATACGCATACCGTTGTAATCGGGCGAGTCTCTACTTTCAGACCCAGCAGGAATTTTTGCGTTTGGTCAATCCGTTCGCGAGATATGGGACACTGAAACTAAGAAATGGTTGAGAAGACAACAAATTTTTCGCAATTCTGCTGCTCCAAACGTTTAACCAGAATGGCCTTGGGGAAAAATACCCATACCGTTGTAATCAGAAGAGTTTCGACTTTCACCTACAATAGGAATTTTTGGGTGAGGTCAATCCGTTCGCGAGATATGGGACTTTGAAGCTAAGAAATGGCTGAAAAGAGAACAAATTTTTCGCAATTCTGTTGCTCCAAACGCTTAACCAGAATGGCCTAGGGAAAAAATACACATACCGATGTAATCGGGCCAGTCTCTACTTTCAGACGCAGCAGGAATTTTTGGGTTTGGTCAAACGGTTCGCGGAATATGGGACAATGAAGCGAAGAAATGGTTGAGAAGACAACAAATTTTTCGCAATTCTACTGCTCCAAACGCTTAGCCAGAATGGCACAGGGAAAAAATACACATACCGTTGTAATCGGGCGAGTTTCTACTTTCATAGGCAACAGGAATTTTTGCGTTAGGTCAATCCGTTCGCGAAATACGGGAGTTTGAAGCCAAGAAATGGCTGAGAAGGCACAACATTTTTCGCAATTCTGCTGCTCCAAACGCTTAACCAGAATGGCCTAGGGAAAAAATACACATACCTTTGTAATCGGGCGAGTTTCTACATTCAGACGCAGCCGGAATTTTTGGGTTAAGTCATTCCGTCCGCGAGATATGGGAGTTTGAAGCCAAGAAATGGTTGAGAAGGCAAACAATTTTTCGCAATTCTGCTGCTCCAAACGCGAAACCAGAATGGCCTAGGGAAAAAATACACATACCGATGTAATCGGGCGAGTTTCTACTTTCACTCGCAGCAGGAATTTTTGGGTTTGGTCAATCCGTTCGAGAGGTATTGGACTATGAAGCGAAGAAATGGTGGAGAAGACAACAAATTTTTCGCAATTCTACTGCTCCAAACGCTTAGCCAGAATGGCACAGGGAAAAAATACACATACCGTTGTAATCGGGCCAGTTTCTACTTTCAGATGCAGTAGGAATTTTTGGGTTAGGTCAATCCGTTCGAGAGATATGGGAGTTTGAAGCTATGAAATGGTTGAGAAGACAACAAATTTTTCGCAATTCTGTTGCTCCAAACGCTTAACCAGAATGGCCTAGGGAAAAAATACACATACCGATGTAATCGGGCGAATTTCTACTTTCACTCGCAGCAGGAATTTTTGGGTTTGGTCAATCCGTTCGAGAGGTATTGGACTATGAAGCGAAGAAATGGTTGAGAAGACAACAAATTTTTCGCAATTCTGCTGCTCCAATCGCTTAACCAGAATGGCCTAGGGAAAAAATACACATACCTTTGTAATCGGGCGAGTTTCTACTTTCAGACGCAGCTGGAATTTTTGGGTTAAGTCAATCCGTCCGCTAGATATGGGAATTTGAAGCTAAGAAATGGTTGAGAAGACAACAAATTTTTCGCCCTTCTGCTGCTCCAAACGCTTAACCAGAATGGCCTAGAGAAAAAATACACATACCGTTGAAATCGGGCGAGTTTCTACTTTCAGACGCAACAGGAATTTTTGGGTTAGGTCAATCCGTTCGCGAGATATGGGAGTTTGAAGCCAAGAAATGGTTGAGAAGGCAAAAAATGTTTCGCAATTCTGCTGCTCCAAACGCTTAACCAGAATGGCCTAGGGAAAAAATACACATACCGTTGAAATCGGGCGAGTTTCTACTTTCAGACGCAACAGGAATTTTTGGGTTAGGTCAATCCGTTCGCGAGATATGGGAGTTTGAAGCCAAGAAATGGTTGAGAAGGCAACAAATTTTTCGCACTTCTGCTGCTCCAATCGCTTAACCAGAATGGCCTAGGCGAAAAATACACGTACCGTTGTAATCGGGCGAGTTTCTACTTTCAAATGCAACAGGAATTTTTGGGTTAGGTCAATCCGTTCGCGAGATATGAGAATTTGCAGCTAACAAATGGTTGAGAGGAGAACAAATTTTTCGCCATTCTGCTGCTGCAAACGCTTATCCAGAATGGCCTAGGGAAAAAATACGCATACCGTTGTAATCGGGCGAGTTTCTACTTTCAGTTACAATAGGAATTTTTGGGTTAGGTCAATCCGTTCGCGAGATATGGGACTTTGAAGCTAAGAAATGGTTGACAAGACAACAAATTTTTCGCACTTCTGCTGCTCCAATCGCTTAACCAGAATGGCCTAGGGGAAAAATACACGTACCGTTGTAATCGGGCGAGATTCTACTTTCAAATGCAACAGGAATTTTTGGGTTAGGTCAGTCCGTTCGCGAGATATGAGAGTTTGAAGCTAAGAAATGGTTGAGAGGAGAACAAATTTTTCGCAATTCTGCTGCTCCAAACGCATAACCACAATGGCCTAGGGAAAAAATACATATACCGTTGTAATCGGGCGAGTTTCTACTTTCAGACGCAACAGGAATTTTTCCGATAGGTCAATCCGTTCGCGAGATATGGGAGTCTGAAGCCAAGAAATGGTTGAGAAGGCAAAAAATGTTTCGTAATTCTGCTGCTCCAAACGCTTAACCAGAATGGCCTACGGAAAAAATACGCATACCGTTGTAATCGGGCGAGTCTCTACTTTCAGACCCAGCAGGAATTTTTGCGTTTGGTCAATCCGTTCGCGAGATATGGGACACTGAAACTAAGAAATGGTTGAGAAGACAACAAATTTTTCGCAATTCTGCTGCTCCAAACGTTTAACCAGAATGGCCTTGGGGAAAAATACCCATACCGTTGTAATCAGAAGAGTTTCGACTTTCACCTACAATAGGAATTTTTGGGTGAGGTCAATCCGTTCGCGAGATATGGGACTTTGAAGCTAAGAAATGGCTGAAAAGAGAACAAATTTTTCGCAATTCTGCTGCTCCAAACGCTTAACCAGAATGGCCTAGGGAAAAAATACACATACCGTTGTAATCGGGCAAGTTTCTACTTTCAGATGCAATAGGAATTTTTGGGTTAGGTCAATCCGTTCGCGAGATATGGGAGCTTGAAGCTAAGGAATGGTTGAGAAGACAACAATTTTTTCGCAATTCTGTTGCTCCAAACGCTTAACCAGAATGGCCTAGGGAAAAAATACACATACCGATGTAATCGGGCCAGTTTCTACTATCAGACGCAGCAGGAATTTTTGGGTTTGGTCAAACGGTTCGCGAGATATGGGACAATGAAGCGAAGAAATGGTTGAGAAGACAACAAATTTTTCGCAATTCTACTGCTCCAAACGCTTAGCCAGAATGGCCTAGGGAAAAAATACACATACCTTTGTAATCGGGCGAGTTTCTACTTTCAGACGCAGCTGGAATTTTTGGGTTAAGTCAATCCGTCCGCTAGATATGGGAATTTGAAGCTAAGAAATGGTTGAGAAGACAACAAATTTTTCGCCCTTCTGCTGCTCCAAACGCTTAACCAGAATGGCCTAGAGAAAAAATACACATACCGTTGAAATCGGGCGAGTTTCTACTTTCAGACGCAACAGGAATTTTTGGGTTAGGTCAATCCGTTCGCGAGATATGGGAGTTTGAAGCCAAGAAATGGTTGAGAAGGCAAAAAATGTTTCGCAATTCTGCTGCTCCAAACGCTTAACCAGAATGGCCTAGGGAAAAAATACACATACCGTTGTAATCGGGCGAGTTTCTACTTTCAGATGCAATAGGAATTTTTTGGTTAGATCAATCCGTTCGCGAGATATGGGAGTTTGAAGCTAAGAAATGGTTGAGAAGAGAACAATTTTTCGCCCTTCTGCTGCTCCAATCGCTTAACCAGAATGGCCTAGGGAAAAAATACACATACCGTTGTAATCGGGCGAGTTTCTACTTTCAGATGCAACAGGTATATTTGGGTTAGCTCAATCCGTTCGCGAGATATGGCAGTTTGAAGCCAAGAAATGGTTGAGAAGGCAAAAAATTTTTCCCAATTCTGCTGCTCCAAACGCTTAACCAGAATGGCCTAGAGAAAAAATACACATACCGTTGAAATCGGGCGAGTTTCTACTTTCAGACGCAACAGGAATTTTTGGGTTAGGTCAATCCGTTCGCGAGATATGGGAGTTTGAAGCCAAGAAATGGTTGAGAAGGCAAAAAATGTTTCGCAATTCTGCTGCTCCAAACGCTTAACCAGAATGGCCTAGGGAAAAAATACACATACCGTTGTAATCGGGCGAGTTTCTACTTTCAGATGCAATAGGAATTTTTTGGTTAGATCAATCCGTTCGCGAGATATGGGAGTTTGAAGCTAAGAAATGGTTGAGAGGAGAACAATTTTTCGCCCTTCTGCTGCTCCAATCGCTTAACCAGAATGGCCTAGGGAAAAAATACACATACCGTTGTAATCGGGCGAGTTTCTACTTTCAGATGCAACAGGTATATTTGGGTTAGCTCAATCCGTTCGCGAGATATGGCAGTTTGAAGCCAAGAAATGGTTGAGAAGGCAAAAAATTTTTCCCAATTCTGCTGCTCCAAACGCTTAACCAGAATGGCCTAGAGAAAAAATACACATACCGTTGAAATCGGGCGAGTTTCTACTTTCAGACGCAACAGGAATTTTTGGGTTAGGTCAATCCGTTCGCGAGATATGGGAGTTTGAAGCCAAGAAATGGTTGAGAAGGCAAAAAATGTTTCGCAATTCTGCTGCTCCAAACGCTTAACCAGAATGGCCTACGGAATAAATACGCATACCGTTGTAATCGGGCGAGTCTCTACTTTCAGACCCAGCAGGAATTTTTGGGTTTGGTCAATCCGTTCGCGAGATATGGGACACTGAAGCTAAGAAATGGTTGAGAAGACAACAAATTTTTCGCAATTCTGCTGCTCCAAACGCTTAACCTCAATGGCCTAGGGAAAAAATACACATACCGATGTAATCGGGCGAGTTTCTACTTTCAGATGCAATGGGAATTTTTCCGTTAGGTCAATCCGTTCGCGAGATATGGGAGTTTGAAGCTAAGAAATGGTTGAGAACAGAACAAATTTTTCGCACTTCTGCTGCTCCAAACGCTTAACCAGAATGGCCTAGGGAAAAAATATACATACCGTTGTAATCGGGCAAGTTTCTACTTTCAGATGCAACAGGAATTTTTGGGTTAGGTCAATCCGTTCCCGAGATATGGGACATTGAAGCTAAGAAATGGTTGAGAAGACAACAATTTTTATCGCAATTCTGCTGCTCCAATCGCTTAACCAGAATGGCCTTGGGGAAAAATACCCATACCGTTGTAGTCGGGCGAGTTTCTACTTTCAAATGCAACAGGAATTTTTGGGTTAGGTCAATCCGTTCGCGAGATATGAGAATTTGCAGCTAACAAATGGTTGAGAGGAGAACAAATTTTTCGCCATTCTGCTGCTGCAAACGCTTAACCAGAATGGCCTAGGGAAAAAATACGCATACCGTTGTAATCGGGCGAGTTTCTACTTTCAGTTACAATAGGAATTTTTGGGTTAGGTCAATCCGTTCGCGAGATATGGGACTTTGAAGCTAAGAAATAGTTGAAAAGACAACAAATTTTTCGCACTTCTGCTGCTCCAATCGCTTAACCAGAATGGCCTAGGGGAAAAATACACGTACCGCTGTAATCGGGCGAGTTTCGACTTTCAAATGCAACAGGAATTTTTGGGTTAGGTCAATCCGTTCGCGACATATGGGAGTTTGAAGCAAAGAAATGGTTGAGAAGACAACAAATTTTTCGCAATTCTGCTGCTCCAAACGCTTAACCAGAATGGCCTAGGGAAAAAATACACATACCGTGGTAATCGGGCGAGTTTCTACTTTCAGATGCAATAGGAATTTTTCGATTACGTCAATCCGTTCGCGAGATATGGGAGTTTGAACACAAGAAATGGTTGGGAAGGCAAAAAATTTTTCGCCCTTCTGCTGCTCCAATCGCTTAACCAAAATGGCCTTGGGGAAAAATACACGTACCGTTGTAATCGAGCGAGTTTCTACTTTCAAATGCAACAGGAATTTTTGGGTTAGGTCAATCCGTTCGGGAGATATGGGACTTTGAAGCTAAGAAATGGTTGAGAGGAGAACAAATTTTTCGCAATTCTGCTGCTCGAAACGCTTAACCAGAATGGCCCAGGGAAAAAATACACATACCGTTGTAATTGGGCGAGTTTCTACTTTCAGATGCAATAGGAATTTTTGGGTTAGGTCAATCCGTTCGCGAGATATGGGAATTTGAAGCTAAGAAATGGTTGACAAGACAACAAATTTTTCGCTCTTCTGCTGCTCCAATCGCTTAACCAGAATGGCCTAGGGGAAAAATACACGTACCGTTGTAATCGGGCGAGTTTCTACTTTCAAACGCAACAGGAATTTTTGGGTTAGGTCAATCCGTTCGCGAGATATGGGACTTTGAAGCTAAGAAATGGTTGACAAGACAACAAATTTTTCGCACTTCTGCTGCTCCAATCGCTTAACCAGAATGGCCTAGGCGAAAAATACACGTACCGTTGTAATCGGGCGAGTTTCTACTTTCAAATGCAACAGGAATTTTTGGGTTAGGTCAATCCGTTCGCGAGATATGAGAATTTGCAGCTAACAAATGGTTGAGAGGAGAACAAATTTTTCGCCATTCTGCTGCTGCAAACGCTTATCCAGAATGGCCTAGGGAAAAAATACGCATACCGTTGTAATCGGGCGAGTTTCTACTTTTAGTTACAATAGGAATTTTTGGGTTAGGTCAATCCGTTCGCGAGATATGGGACTTTGAAGCTAAGAAATGGTTGACAAGACAACAAATTTTTCGCACTTCTGCTGCTCCAATCGCTTAACCAGAATGGCCTAGGGGAAAAATACACGTACCGTTGTAATCGGGCGAGATTCTACTTTCAAATGCAACAGGAATTTTTGGGTTAGGTCAGTCCGTTCGCGAGATATGAGAGTTTGAAGCTAAGAAATGGTTGAGAGGAGAACAAATTTTTCGCAATTCTGCTGCTCCAAACGCATAATCACAATGGCCTAGGGAAAAAATACACATACCGTTGTAATCGGGCGAGTTTCTACTTTCAGACGCAACAGGAATTTTTCCGATAGGTCAATCCGTTCGCGAGGTATGGGAGTCTGAAGCCAAGAAATGGTTGAGAAGGCAAAAAATGTTTCGTAATTCTGCTGCTCCAAACGCTTAACCAGAATGGCCTACGGAAAAAATACGCATACCGTTGTAATCGGGCGAGTCTCTACTTTCAGACCCAGCAGGAATTTTTGCGTTTGGTCAATCCGTTCGCGAGATATGGGACACTGAAACTAAGAAATGGTTGAGAAGACAACAAATTTTTCGCAATTCTGCTGCTCCAAACGCTTAACCAGAATGGCCTTGGGGAAAGATACCCATACCGTTGTAATCAGAAGAGTTTCGACTTTCACCTACAATAGGAATTTTTGGGTGAGGTCTATCCGTTCGCGAGATATGGGACTTTGAAGCTAAGAAATGGCTGAAAAGAGAACAAATTTTTCGCAATTCTGCTGCTCCAAACGCTTAACCAGAATGGCCTAGGGAAAAAATACACATACCGTTGTAATCGGGCGAGTTTCTACTTTCAGATGCAATAGGAATTTTTCGATTAGGTCAATCCGTTCGCGAGAGATGGGAGTTTGAAGACAAGAAATGGTTGAGAAGGCAAAAAATTTTTCGCAATTCTGCTGCTCCAAACGTTTAACCAGAATGGCCTAGGGAAAAAATACGCATACCGTTGTAACCGGACGAGTTTCTACTTTCCGATGCAACAGGAATTTTTGGGTTAGGTCAATCCGTTCGCGAGATATGGGAGTTTGAAGCTAAGAAATGGTTGAGAAGACAACAAATTTTTCGCACTTCTGCTGCTCCAAACGCTTAACCAGAATGGCCCAGGGAAAAAATATACGTTACCGTTGTAATCGGGCGAGTTTCTACTTTCAGATGCAATAGGGATTTTTCGATTAGGTCAATCCGTTCGCGAGATATGGGAGTTTGAAGCTAAGAAATGGTTGAGAAGACAACAAATTTTTCGCACTTCTGCTGCTCCAAACGCTTAACCAGAATGGCCTAGGGGAAAAATACACGTACCGTTGTAATCGGGCGAGTTTCTACTTTCAAATGCAACAGGAATTTTTGGGTTAGGTCAATCCGTTCGCGAGATATGACAATTTGCAGCTAACAAGTGGTTGAGGGGAGAACAAATTTTTCGCAATTCTGCTGCTCCAAACGCTTAACCAGAATGGCCTAGGGAAAAAATACGCATACCGTTGTAATCGGGCGAGCTCCTACTTTCAGACCCAGCAGGAATTTTTGGGTTAGGTCAATCCGTTCGCGAGATATGGGAGTTTGAAGCTAAAAAATGGTTGAGAAGACAACAAATTTTTCGCACTTCTGCTGCTCCAATCGCTTAACCAGAATGGCCTAGGGGAAAAATACACGTACCGTTGTAATTGGGCGAGTTTCTACTTTCAGATGCAACAGGAATTTTTGGGTGAGGTCAATCCGTTCGCGAGATATGAGAGTTTGCAGCTAAGAAATGGTTGAGAGGAGAACAAATTTTTCGCAATTCTGCTGCTCCAAACGCTTAACCAGAATGGCCCAGGGAAAAATATATACATACCGTTGTAATCGGGCGAGTTTCTACTTTCAGATGCAACAGGAATTTTTGGGTTAGGTCAATCCGTTCGCGAGATATGGGACATTGAAGCTAAGAAATGGTTGAGAAGACAACAATTTTTCGCACTTCTGCTGCTCCAATCGCTTAACCAGAATGGCCTTGGGGAAAAATACCCATACCGTTGTAATCAGACGAGTTTCGACTTTCACCTACAATAGGAATTTTTGGGTGAGGTCAATCCGTTCGCGAGATATGGGAGTTTGAAGCTAAGAAATGGTTGAGAAGACAACAAATTTTTCGCACTTCTGCTGCTCCAAACGCTTAACCAGAATGGCCCAGGGAAAAAATATACGTTACCGTTGTCATCGGGCGAGTTTCTACTTTCAGATGTAATAGGAATTTTTGGGTTAGGTCAATCCGTTCGCGAGATATGGGAGCTTGAAGACAAGAAATGGTTGAGAAGTCAAAAAATTTTTCGCAATTCTGCTGCTCCAAACGTTTAACCAGAATGGCCTTGGGGAAAAATACCCATACCGTTGTAATCAGACGAGTTTCGACATTCACCTACAATAGGAATTTTTGGGTGAGGTCAATCCGTTCGCGAGATATGGGACTTTGAAGCTAAGAAATGGCTGAAAAGAGAACAAATTTTTCGCAATTCTGCTGCTCCAAACGCTTAACCAGAATGGCCTAGGGAAAAAATACACATACCGTTGTAATCGGGCGAGTTTCTACTTTCAGATGCAATAGGAATTTTTCGATTAGGTCAATCCGTTCGCGAGATATGGGAGTTTGAAGACAAGAAATGGTTGAGAAGGCAAAAAATTTTTGCAATTCTGCTGCTCCAAACGTTTAACCAGAATGGCCTAGGGAAAAAATACGCATACCGTTGTAACCGGACGAGTTTCAACTTTCAGATGCAACAGGAATTTTTGGGTTAGGTCAATCCGTTCGGGAGATATGGGAGTTTGAAGCTAAGAAATGGTTGAGAAGACAACAAATTTTTCGCACTTCAGCTGCTCCAAACGCTTAACCCGAAAGGCCCAGGGAAAAAATACACATATCGTTGTAATCGGGCGAGTTTCCACTTTCAAATGCAACAGGAATTTTTGTGTTAGGTCAATCCGTTCGCGAGATATGAGAATTTGCAGCTAACAAATGGTTGAGAGGAGAACAAATTTTTCGCAATTCTGCTCCTCCAAACGCTTAACCAGAATGGCCTAGGGAAAAAATACACATACCGTTGTAATCGGGCGAGTTTCTACTTTCACTTACAATAGGAATTTTTGGGTTAGGTCAATCCGTTCGCGAGATATGGGACTTTGAAGCTAAGAAATGGTTGACAAGACAACAAATTTTTCGCTCTTCTGCTGCTCCAATCGCTTAACCAGAATGGCCTAGGGGAAAAATACACGTACCGTTGTAATTGGGCGAGTTTCTACTTTCAGATGCAACAGGAATTTTTGGGTGAGGTCAATCCGTTCGCGAGATATGGGACATTGAAGCTAAGAAATGGTTGAGAAGACAAAAATTTTTCGCACTTCAGCTGCTCCAAACGCTTAACCCGAAAGGCCCAGGGAAAAAATACACATATCGTTGTAATCGGGCGAGTTTCCACTTTCAAATGCAACAGGAATTTTTGTGTTAGGTCAATCCGTTCGCGAGATATGAGAATTTGCAGCTAACAAATGGTTGAGAGGAGAACAAATTTTTCGCAATTCTGCTCCTCCAAACGCTTAACCAGAATGGCCTAGGGAAAAAATACACATACCGTTGTAATCGGGCGAGTTTCTACTTTCAGATGCAATAGGAATTTTTGGGTTAGGTCAATCCGTTCGCGAGATATGGGACATTGAAGCTAAGAAATGGTTGAGAAGACAAAAATTTTTCGCACTTCTGCTGCTCCAAACGCTTAACCAGAATGGCCTAGGGAAAAAATACGCATACCGTTGTAATCGGACGAGTTTCTACTTTCACTTACAATAGGAATTTTTGGGTTAGGTCAATCCGTTCGCGAGATATGGGACTTTGAAGCTAAGAAATGGTTGACAAGACAACAAATTTTTCGCTCTTCTGCTGCTCCAATCGCTTAACCAGAATGGCCTAGGGGAAAAATACGCGTACCGTTGTAATTGGGCGAGTTTCTACTTTCAGATGCAACAGGAATTTTTGGGAGAGGTCAATCCGTTCGCGAGATATGGGACTTTGAAGCTAAGAAATGGTTGAAAAGAGAACAAATTTTTCGCACTTCTGCTGCTCCAATCGCTTAACCAGAATGCCCTAGGGGAAAATTACACGTACCGTTGTAATCGGGCGAGTTTCTACTTGCAAATGCAATAGGAATTTTTGTGTTATGTCAATCTGTTCGTGAGATATGGGAGTTTGAAGCTAAGAAATGGTTGAAAAGAGAACAAATTTTGCGCACTTCTGCTGCTCCAAACGCTTAACCAGAATGGCCCATGGAAAAAATATACATACCGTTGTAATCGGGCGAGTTTCTACTTTCACCTACAATAGGAATTTTTGGGTGAGGTCAATCCGTTCGCGAGATATGGGACTTTGAAGCTAAGAAATGGCTGAAAAGAGAACAAATTTTTCGCAATTCTGCTGCTCCAAACGCTTAACCAGAATGGCCTAGGGAAAAAATAGACATACCGTTGTAATCGGGCGAGTTTCTACTTTCAGATGCAATAGGAATTTTTCGATTAGGTCAATCCGTTCGCGAGATATGGGAGTTTGAAGACAAGAAATGGTTGAGAAGGCAAAAAATTTTTCGCAATTCTGCTGCTCCAAACGTTTAACCAGAATGGCCTTGGGGAAAAATACCCATACCGTTGTAATCAGACAAGTTTCGACTTTCACCTACAATAGGAATTTTTGGGTTAGGTCAATCCGTTCGCGAGATATGGGAGTTTGAAGCTAAGAAATGGTTGAGAAGACAACAAATTTTTCGCACTTCTGCTGCTCCAAACGCTTAACCAGAATGGCCTAGGGAAAAAATACACATACCGTTGTAATCGGGCGAGTTTCTACTTTCAGATGCAATAGGAATTTTTCGATTAGGTCAACCCGTTCGCGACATATGGGAGTTTGAAGACAAGAAATGGTTGAGAAGGCAAAAAATTTTTCGCAATTCTGCTGCTCCAAACGTTTAACCAGAATGGCCTAGGGAAAAAATACACATACCGTTGTAACCGGACGAGTTTCTACTTTCAGATGCAACAGGAATTTTTGGTTTAGGTCAATCCGTTCGCGAGATATGGGAGTTTGAAGCTAAGAAATGGTTGAGAAGACAACAAATTTTTCGAACTTCTGCTGCTCCAAACGCTTAACCAGAATGGCCTAGGGAAAAAATACACATACCGTTGTAATCGGGCGAGTTTCTACTTTCAGATGCAACAGGAATTTTTGGGTTAGGTCAATCCGTTCGGGAGATATGGGAGTTTGAAGCTAAGAAATGGTTGAGAAGACAACAAATTTTTCGCACTTCAGCTGCTCCAAACGCTTAACCACAATGGCCTAGGGAGAACATACACATACCGTTGTAATCGGGGAGTTTCTACTTTCAGATGCAACAGGAATTTTTGGGTTAGGTCAATCCGTTCGGGAGATATGGGAGTTTGAAGCTAAGAAATGGTTGAGAAGACAACAAATTTGTCGCACTTCAGCTGCTCCAAACGCTTAACCAGAAAGGCCCAGGGAAAAAATACACATATCGTTGTAATCGGGCGAGTTTCTACTTTCAGATGCAATAGGAATTTTTGGGTTAGGTCAATCCGTTCGCGAGATATGGGACATTGAAGCTAAGAAATGGTTGAGAAGACAACAAATTTTTCGCAATTCTGCTGCTCCAAACGCTTAACCAGAATGGCCTAGGGAAAAAATACACATACCGTTGTAATCGGGCGAGTTTCTACTTTCAAATGCAACAGGAATTTTTGGGTTAGGTCAATCCGTTCGCGAGATATGAGAATTTGCAGATAACAAATGGTTGAGAGGAGAACAAATTTTTCGCAATTCTGCAGCTCCAAACGCTTAACCAGAATGGCCTAGGGAAAAAATACACATACCGTTGTAATCGGGCGAGTTTCTACTTTCAGATGCAATAGGAATTTTTCGATTAGCTCAATCCGTTCGCGAGATATGGGAGTTTGAAGACAAGAAATGGTTGAGAAGGCAAAAAATTTTTCGCAATTCTGCTGCTCCAAACGTTTAACCAGAATGGCCTAGGGAAAAAATACACATACCGTTGTAACCGGACGAGTTTCTACTTTCAGATGCAACAGGAATTTTTGGGTTAGGTCAATCCGTTCGCGAGATATGGGAGTTTGAAGCTAAGAAATGGTTGAAAAGAGAACAAATTTTTCGCATTTCTGCTGCTCCAAACGCTTAACCAGAATGGCCTAGGGAAAAAATACACATACCGTTGTAATCGGGCGAGTTTCTACTTTCAAATGCAACAGGAATTTTTGGGTTAGGTCAGTCCGTTCGCGAGATATGAGAATTTGCAGATAACAAATGGTTGAGAGGAGAACAAATTTTTCGCAATTCTGCAGCTCCAAACTCTTAACCAGAATGGCCTAGGGAAAAAATACACATACCGTTGTAATCGGGCGAGTTTCTACTTTCAGATGCAATAGGAATTTTTCGATTAGCTCAATCCGTTCGCGAGATATGGGAGTTTGAAGACAAGAAATGGTTGAGAAGGCAAAAAATTTTTCGCAATTCTGCTGCTCCAAACGTTTAACCAGAATGGCCTAGGGAAAAAATACACATACCGTTGTAACCGGACGAGTTTCTACTTTCAGATGCAACAGGAATTTTTGGGTTAGGTCAATCCGTTCGCGAGATATGGGAGTTTGAAGCTAAGAAATGGTTGAAAAGAGAACAAATTTTTCGCATTTCTGCTGCTCCAAACGCTTAACCAGAATGGCCTAGGGAAAAAATACACATACCGTTGTAATCGGGCGCGTTTCTACTTTCAGATGCAACAGGAACTTTTGGGTTAGGTCAATCCGTTCGCGAGATATGGGAGTTTGAAGCTAAGAAATGGTTGAGAAGACAACAAATTTTTCGCACTTCTGCTGCTCCAAACGCTTAACCAGAATGGCTCATGGAAAAAATATACATACCGTTGTAATCGGGCGAGTTTCTACTTTCACCTACAATAGGAATTTTTGGGTGAGGTCAATCCGTTCGCGAGATATGGGACTTTGAAGCTAAGAAATGGTTGAGAAGACAACAAATTTTTCGCACTTCAGCTGCTCCAAACGCTTAACCAGAAAGGCCCAGGGAAAAAATACACATATCGTTGTAATCGGGCGAGTTTCTACTTTCAGATGCAATAGGAATTTTTGGGTTAGGTCAATCCGTTCGCGAGATATGGGACATTGAAGCTAAGAAATGGTTGAGAAGACAACAAATTTTTCGCACTTCAGCTGCTCCAAACGCTTAACCAGAAAGGCCCAGGGAAAAAATACACATATCGTTGTAATCGGGCGAGTTTCTACTTTCAGATGCAATAGGAATTTTTGGGTTAGGTCAATCCGTTCGCGAGATACGGGGCATTGAAGCTAAGAAATGGTTGAGAAGACAACAAATTTTTCGCAATTCTGCTGCTCCAAACGCTTAACCAGAATGGCCTAGGGAAAAAATACACATACCGTTGTAATCGGGCGAGTTTCTACTTTCAAATGCAACAGGAATTTTTGGGTTAGGTCAATCCGTTCGCGAGATATGAGAATTTGCAGATAACAAATGGTTGAGAGGAGAACAAATTTTTCGCAATTCTGCAGCTCCAAACGCTTAACCAGAATGGCCTAGGGAAATAATACACATACCGTTGTAATCGGGCGAGTTTCTACTTTCAGATGCAATAGGAATTTTTCGATTAGCTCAATCCGTTCGCGAGATATGGGAGTTTGAAGACAAGAAATGGTTGAGAAGGCAAAAAATTTTTCGCAATTCTGCTGCTCCAAACGTTTAACCAGAATGGCCTAGGGAAAAAATACACATACCGTTGTAACCGGACGAGTTTCTACTTTCAGATGCAACAGGAATTCTTGGGTTAGGTAAATCCGTTCGCGAGATATGGGAGTTTGAAGCTAAGAAATGGTTGAAAAGAGAACAAATTTTTCGCATTTCTGCTGCTCCAAACGCTTAACCAGAATGGCCTAGGGAAAAAATACACATACCGTTGTAATCGGGCGAGTTTCTACTTTCAAATGCAACAGGAATTTTTGGGTTAGGTCAATCCGTTCGCGAGATATGAGAATTTGCAGATAACAAATGGTTGAGAGGAGAACAAATTTTTCGCAATTCTGCAGCTCCAAACGCTTAACCAGAATGGCCTAGGGAAAAAATACACATACCGTTGTAATCGGGCGAGTTTCTACTTTCAGATGCAATAGGAATTTTTCGATTAGCTCAATCCGTTCGCGAGATATGGGAGTTTGAAGACAAGAAATGGTTGAGAAGGCAAAAAATTTTTCGCAATTCTGCTGCTCCAAACGTTTAACCAGAATGGCCTAGGGAAAAAATACACATACCGTTGTAACCGGACGAGTTTCTACTTTCCGATGCAACAGGAATTTTTGGGTTAGGTCAATCCGTTCGCGAGATATGGGAGTTTGAAGCTAAGAAATGGTTGAAAAGAGAACAAATTTTTCGCATTTCTGCTGCTCCAAACGCTTAACCAGAATGGCCTAGGGAAAAAATACACATACCGTTGTAATCGGGCGCGTTTCTACTTTCAGATGCAACAGGAACTTTTGGGTTAGGTCAATCCGTTCGCGAGATATGGGAGTTTGAAGCTAAGAAATGGTTGAGAAGACAACAAATTTTTCGCACTTCTGCTGCTCCAAACGCTTAACCAGAATGGCTCATGGAAAAAATATACATACCGTTGTAATCGGGCGAGTTTCTACTTTCACCTACAATAGGAATTTTTGGGTGAGGTCAATCCGTTCGCGAGATATGGGACTTTGAAGCTAAGAAATGGCTGAAAAGAGAACCAATTTTTCGCAATTCTGCTGCTCCAAACGCTTAACCAGAATGGCCTAGGGAAAAAATACACATACCGTTGTAATCGGGCGAGTTTCTACTTTCAGATGCAATAGGAATTTTTCGATTAGGTCAATCCGTTCGCGAGATATGGGAGTTTGAAGACAAGAAATGGTTGAGAAGGCAAAAAATTTTTCGCAATTCTGCTGCTCCAAACGTTTAACCAGAATGGCCTAGGGAAAAAATACACATACCGTTGTAACCGGACGAGTTTCTACTTTCAGATGCAACAGGAATTTTTGGGTTAGGTCAATCCGTTCGCGAGATATGGGAGTTTGAAGCTAAGAAATGGTTGAGAAGACAACAAATTTTTCGCACTTCTGCTGCTCCAAACGCTTAACCAGAATGGCCCAGGGAAAAAATATACGTTACCGTTGTAATCGGGCGAGTTTCTACTTTCAGATGTAATAGGAATTTTTGGGTTAGGTCAATCCGTTCGCGAGATATGGGAGTTTGAAGACAAGAAATGGTTGAGAAGACAACAAATTTTTCGCATTTCAGCTGCTCCAAACGCTTAACCAGAATGCCCTAGGGGAAAAATACACGTACCGTTGTAATCGGGCGAGTTTCTACTTGCAAATGCAATAGGAATTTTTGTGTTATGTCAATCTGTTCGTGAGATATGGGAGTTTGAAGCTAAGAAATGGTTGAAAAGAGAACAAATTTTTCGCAATTCTGCTGCTCCAAACGATTAACCAGAATGGCCTAGGGAAAAAATACACATACAGTTGTAATCGGGCGTGTTTCTACTTTCAGATGCAACAGGAACTTTTGGGTTATGTCAATCCGTTCGCGAGATATGGGAGTTTGAAGCTAAGAAATGGTTGAGAAGACAACAAATTTTTCGCACTTCTGCTGCTCCAAACGCTTAACCAGAATGGCCCCGGGAAAAAATATACATACCGTTGTAATCGGGCGAGTTTCTGCTTTCAGATGCAACTGGAATTTTTGGGTTAGGTCAATCCGTTCGGGAGATATGGGAGTTTGAAGCTAAGAAATGGTTGAGAGGAGAACAAATTTTTCGCAATTCTACTCCTCCAAACGCTTAACCAGAATGGCCTAGGGAAAAAATACACATACCGTTGTAATCGGGCGAGTTTCTACTTTCACTTACAATAGGAATTTTTGGGTTAGGTCAATCCGTTCGCGAGATATGGGACTTTGAAGCTAAGAAATGGTTGACAAGACAACAAATTTTTCGCTCTTCTGCTGCTCCAATCGCTTAACCAGAATGGCCTAGGGGAAAAATACACGTACCGTTGTAATTGGGCGAGTTTCTACTTTCAGATGCAACAGGAATTTTTGGGTGAGGTCAATCCGTTCGCGAGATATGGGACTTTGCAGCTACGAAATGGTTGAAAAGAGAACAAATTTTTCGCAATTCTGCTGCTCCAAACGCTTAACCAGAATGGCCTAGGGAAAAAATACACATACCGTTGTAATCGGGCGAGTTTCTACTTTCAGATGCAACAGGAATTTTTGGGTTAGGTCAATCCGTTCGCGAGATATGGGAGTTTGAAGCTAAGGAATGGTTGAGAAGACAACAATTTTTTCGCTCTTCTGCTGCTCCAATCGCTTAACCAGAATGGCCTAGGGGAAAAATACACGTACCGTTGTAATTGGGCGAGTTTCTACTTTCAGATGCAACAGGAATTTTTGGGAGAGGTCATTCCGTTCGCGAGATATGGGACTTTGAAGCTAAGAAATGGTTGAAAAGAGAACAAATTTTTCGCACTTCTGCTGCTCCAATCGCTTAACCAGAATGCCCTAGGGGAAAAATACACGTACCGTTGTAATCGGGCGAGTTTCTACTTGCAAATGCAATAGGAATTTTTGTGTCATGTCAATCTGTTCGTGAGATATGGGAGTTTGAAGCTAAGAAATGGTTGAAAAGAGAACAAATTTTTCGCAATTCTGCTGCTCCAAACGCTTAACCAGAATGGCCTAGGGAAAAAATACACATACCGTTGTAATCGGGCGCGTTTCTACTTTCAGATGCAACAGGAACTTTTGGGTTATGTCAATCCGTTCGCGAGATATGGGAGTTTGAAGCTAAGAAATGGTTGACAAGACAACAAATTTTTCGCTCTTCTGCTGCTCCAATCGCTTAACCAGAATGGCCTAGGGGAAAAATACACGTACCGTTGTAATTGGGCGAGTTTCTACTTTCAGACCCAGCAGGAATTTATGGGTTTGGTCAATCCGTTCGCGAGATATGGGACATTGAAGCTAAGAAATGGTTGAGAAGACAACTAATTATTCGCAATTCTGCTGCTCCAAACACTTAACCAGAATGGCCTAGGGAAAAAATACACATACCGTTGTAATCGGGCGAGTTTCTACGTTCAGATGCAACAGGAATTTTTGGGTGAGGTCAATCCGTTCGGGAGATATGGGAGTTTGAAGCTGAGAAATGGTTGAGAAGACAACAAATTTTTCGCACTTCAGCTGCTCCAAACGCTTAACCACAATGGCCTAGGGAAAACATACACATACCGTTGTAATCGGGGAGTTTCTACTTTCAGATGCAACAGGAATTTTTGGGTTAGGTCAATCCGCTCGGGAGATATGGGACATTGAAGCTAAGAAATGGTTGAGAAGACAACAAATTTTTCGAAATTCTGCTGCTCCAAACGCTTAACCAGAATGGCCTAGGGAAAAAATACACACACCGTTGTAATCGGGCGAGTTTCTACTTTCAAATGCAACAGGAATTTTTGGGTTAGGTCAATCCGTTCGCGAGATACGAGAATTTGCAGATAACAAATGGTTGAGAGGAGAACAAATTTTTCGCAATTCTGGAGCTCCAAACGCTTGACCAGAATGGCCTAGGGAAAAAATACGCATACCGTTGTAATCGGACGAGTTTCTACTTTCACTTACAATAGGAATTTTTGGGTTAGGTCAATCCGTTCGAGAGATATGGGACTTTGAAGCTAAGAAATGCTTGACAAGACAACAAATTTTTCTATCTTCTGCTGCTCCAATCGCTTAACCAGAATGGCCTAGGGGAAAAATACACGTACCGTTGTAATCGGGCGAGTTTCTACTTTCAAATGCAACAGGTATTTTGGGTTAGGTCAATCTGTTCGTGAGATATGGGAGTTTGAAGCTAAGAAATGGTTGAAAAGAGAACAAATTTTTCGCAATTCTGCTGCTCCAAACGCTTAACCAGAATGGCCTAGGGAAAAAATACGCATACCGTTGTAATCGGACGAGTTTCTACTTTCACTTACAATAGGAATTTTTGGGTTAGGTCAATCCGTTCGAGAGATATGGGACTTTGAAGCTAAGAAATGCTTGACAAGACAACAAATTTTTCTATCTTCTGCTGCTCCAATCGCTTAACCAGAATGGCCTAGGGGAAAAATACACGTACCGTTGTAATCGGGCGAGTTTCTACTTTCAAATGCAACAGGTATTTTGGGTTAGGTCAATCTGTTCGTGAGATATGGGAGTTTGAAGCTAAGAAATGGTTGAAAAGAGAACAAATTTTTCGCAATTCTGCTGCTCCAAACGCTTAACCAGAATGGCCTAGGGAAAAAATATACAAACCGTTGTAATCGGGCGCGTTTCTATTTTCAGATGCAACAGGAACTTTTGTGTTAGGTCAATCCGTTCGCGAGATATGGGAGTTTGAAGCTAAGAAATGGTTGAGAAGACAACAAATTTTTCGCACTTCTGCTGCTCCAAACGCTTAACCAGAATGGCCTAGGGGAAAAATACACGTACCGTTGTAATCGGGGGAGTTCCTACTTTCAAATGCAACCGGAATTATTGGGTTGGGTCAATCCGTTCGCGAGATATGAGAGTTTGAAGCTAAGAAATGGTTGACAAGACAACAAATTTTTCGCACTTCTGCTGCTCCAATCGCTTAACCAGAATGGCCTAGGAGAAAAATACACGTACCGTTGTAATCGGGCGAGTTTCCACTTGCAAACGCAATTGGAATTTTTGTGTTATGTCAACCTGTTCGTGAGATATGGGAGTTTGAAGCTAAGGAATGGTTGAAAAGAGAACAAATTCTTCGCAATTCTGCTGCTCCAAACGCTTAACCAGAATGGCTTGGGAAAAAATACGCATACCCGTTGTAATCCGGCGAGTTTCTACATTCAGACCCAGCAGGAATTTTTGGGTGTGATCAATCCGTTCGCGAGATATGGGACATTGAAGCTAAGAAATGGTTGAGAAGACAACAAATTTTTCGCAATTCTGCTGCTCCAAACGCTCAACCACAATCGCCTAGGGAAAAAATACACATACCGTTGTAATCGGGCGAGTTTCTACTTTCAGATGCAACAGGAATTTTTGGGTTATGTCAATCCGTTCGCGAGACATGGGAGCTGGAAGCTAAGAAATGGTTGAGAAGACAACAAATTTTTCGCACTTCTGCTGCTCCAAACGCTTAACCAGAATGGCCCAGGGAAAAAATATACATACCGCTGTAATCGGGCGAGTTTCTACTTTCAGATGCAACAGGAATTTTTGGGTTAGGTCAATCAGTTCGCGAGATATGGGAGTTTGAAGCTAAGAAATGGTTGAGAAAGCAAAAAATTTTTCGCAATTCTGCTGCTCCAATCGCTTAACCAGAATGGCGTAGGGGAAAAATACACATACCGTTGTAATTGGGCGAGTTTCTACTTTCAGATGCAATAGGAATTTTTCGATTAGGTCGATCCGTTCGCGAGATATGGGAGGTTGAAGACAAGAAATGGTTGAGAAGGCAAAAAATTTTTCGCACTTCTGCTGCTCCAATCGCTTAACCAGAATGGCGTAGGGGAAAAATACACATACCGTTGTAATTGGGCGAGTTTCTACTTTCAGATGCAATAGGAATTTTTGGGTTAGGTCAATCCGTTCGCGAGATATGGGACATTGAAGCTAAGAAATGGTTGAGAAGACAACAAATTTTTCGCAATTCTGCTGCTCCAATCGCTTAACCAGAATGGCCTAGGGGAAAAATACACGTACCGTTGTAATCGGGCGAGTTTCTACTTTCAAATGCAACAGGAATTTTTGGGTTAGGACAATCCGTTCGCGAGATATGAGAGTTTGAAGCTAAGAAATGGTTGAGAGGAGAACAAATTTTTCGCAATTCTGCTGCTCCAAACGCTTAACCAGAATGGCCCAGGGAAAAAATACACATACCGTTGTAATTGGGCGAGTTTCTACTTTCTGATGCAATAGGGATTTTTGGGTTAGGCCAATCCGTTCGCGACATATGGGAGTTTGAAGCAAAGAAATGGTTGAGAAGACAACAAATTTGTCGCAATTCTGCTGCTCCAAACGCTTAACCAGAATGGCCAAGGGAAAAAATACACATACCGTTGTAACCGGACGAGTTTCTACTTTCAGATGCAACAGGAGTTTTTGGGTTAGGTCAATCCGTTCGCGACATATGGGATTTTGAAGCAAAGAAATGGTTGAAATGACAACAAATTTTTCGCAATTCTGATGCTCCAATCGCTTAACCAGAATGGCCTAGGGGAAAAATACACGTACCGTTGTAACCGGGCGATTTTCTACTTTCAAATGCAACACGAATTTTTGGGTTTGGTCAATCCGTTCGCGACATATGGGAGTGTGAAGCAAAGAAATGGTTGAGAAGACAACAAATTTTCCGCAATTCTCCTGCTCCAAACGCCTAACCAGAATGGCCTAGGGAAAAAATACACATACTGTTGTAATCGGGCGAGTTTCTACTTTCAGATGCAATAGGAATTTTTCGGTTAGGTCAATCCGTTCGCGAGATATGGGAGTTTGAAGCAAAGAAATGGTTGAGAAGACAACAAATTTTTCGCACTTCTGCAGCTCCAAACGCTTAACCAGAATGGCCCAGGGAAAAAATACACAGACCGTTGTAATCGGGCGAGTTTCTACTTTCAAATGCAACAGGAATTTTTGGGTTAGGTCAATCCGTTCGCGACATATGGGAGTTTGAAGCAAAGAAATGGTTGAGAAGACAACAAATTTTTCGCACTTCGGCTGCTCCAATCGCTTAACCAGAATGGCCTAGGGAAAAAATACACGTACCGTTGTAATCGGGCGAGTTTCTACTTTCAAATGCCACAGGAATTTTTGGGTTAGGTCAATCCGTTCGCGAGATATGAGTGTTTGAAGCTAAGAATTGGTTGAGAGGAGAACAAATTTTTCGCAATTCTGCTGCTCCAAAGGCTTAACCAGAATGGCCCAGGGAAAAAATACACATACCGTTGTAATTGGGCGAGTTTCTACTTTCAGATGCAATAGGAATTTTTGGGTTAGGTCAATCCGTTCGCGAGATATGGGACATTGAAGCTAAGAAATGGTAGAGAAGACAACAAATTTTTCGCACTTCTGCTGCTCCAATCGCTTAACCAGAATGGCCCAGGGAAAAAATATACATACCGTTGTAATTGGGCGAGTTTCTACTTTCAGATGCAACAGGAATTTTTGGGTTAGGTCAATCCGTTCGCGAGATATGGGAGTTTGAAGCTAAGAAATGGTTGAGAAAACAACAAATTTTTCGCACTTCTGCTGCTCCAAACGCTTAACCAGAATGGCCTAGGGGAAAAATACACGTACCGTTGTAATCGGGCGAGTTTCTACTTTCAAATGCAATAGGAATTTTTGTGTTAAGTCAATCTGTTCGCGACATATGGGAGTTTGAAGCTAAGAAACGGTTGAGAAGACAACAAATTTTTCGCACTTCTGCTGCTCCAAACGCTTAACCAGAATGGCCCAGGGAAAAAATATACATACCGTTGTAATAGGGCGAGTTTCTACTTTCAAATGCCACAGGAATTTTTGGGTTAGGTCAATCCGTTCGCGAGATATGAGTGTTTGAAGCTAAGAAATGGTTGAGAAGAGAACAAATTTTTCGCAATTCTGCTGCTCCAAGCGCTTAACCAGAATGGCCTAGGGAAAAAATACGCATACGGTTGTAATCGGGCGAGTTTCTACTTTCAGACCCAGCTGGAATTTTTGGGTTTGGTCAATCCGTTCGCGAGATATGGGACATTGAAGCTAAGAAATGGTTGAGAGGAGAACAAATTTTTCGCAATTCTGCTGCTCCAAACGCTTAACCAGAATGGCCCAGGGAAAAAATATACGTTACCGTTGTAATCGGGCGAGTTTCTACTTTCAGATGTAATAGGAATTTTTGGGTTAGGTCAATCCGTTCGCGAGATATGGGACATTGAAGCTAAGAAATGGTTGAGAAGACAACAAATTTTTTGCACTTCTGCTGCTCCAATCGCTAAACCAGAATGGCCTAGGAGAAAAATACACGTACCGTTGTAATCGGGCGAGTTTCTACTTTCAAATGCAACAGGAATTTTTGGTTAGGTCAATCCGTTCGCGAGATATGGGAGTTTGAAGCTAAGAAATGGTTGAGAAGACAACAAATTTTTCGCACTTCTGCCGCTCCAAACGCTTAACCAGAATGACCCAGGGAAAAAATAGACATACCGTTGTAATCGGGCGAGTTTCTACTTTCAGATGTAATAGGAATTTTTGGGTTAGGTCAATCCGTTCGCGAGATATGGGACTTTGAGGCTAAGAAATGGTTGACAAGACAACAAATTTTTCGCACTTCTGCTGCTCCAATCGCTTAACCAGAATGGCCTAGGGGAAAAATACACGTACCGTTGTAATCGGGCGAGTTTCTACTTTCAAATGCAACAGGAATTTACGGGTTAGGTCAATCCGTTCGCGACATATGGGAGCTTGAAGCAAAGAAATGGTTGAGAAGACAACAAATTTTTCGCAATTCTGCTGCTCCAAACACTTAACCAGAATGGCCTAGGGAAAAAATACGGATACCGTTGTAATCGGGCGGGGTTCTACTTTCAGATGCAATAGGAATTTCTCGATTAGGTCAATCCGTTCGCGAGATATGGGAGTTTGAACACATGAAATGGTTGGGAAGGCAAAAAATTTTTCGCACTTCTGCTGGTCCAAACGCATAACCAGAATGGCCCAGGGAAAAAATATACGTTACCGTTGTAATCGGTCGAGTTTCTACTTTCAGATGTAATAGGAATTTTTGGGTTAGGTCAATACGTTCGCGAGATATGGGATATTGAAGCTAAGAAATGGTTGAGAAGACAACAAATTTTTCGAAATTCTGCAGTTCCAGTCGCTTAACCAGAATGGCCTAGGGGAAAAATACACGTACCGATGTAATCGGGCGAGTTTCTACTTTCAAATGCAACAGGAATTTTTGGGTTAGGTCAATCCGTTCGCGAGATATGAGAGTTTGAAGCTAAGAAATGGTTGAGAGGAGAACAAATTTTTCGCAATTCTGCTGCTCCAAACGCTTAACCAGAATGGCCCAGGAAAAAAATATACGTTACCGTTGTAATCGGCGAGTTCTACTTTCAGATGTAATAGGAATTTTTGGGTTAGGTCAATCCGTTCGCGAGATATGGGACATTGAAGCTAAGAAATGGTTGAGAAGGCAACAAATTTTTGCACTTCGGCTGCTCCAATCGCTAAACCAGAATGGCCTAGGAGAAAAATACACGTACCGTTGTAATCGGGCGAGTTTCTACTTTCAAATGCAACAGGAATTTTTGTTAGGTCAATCCGTTCGCGAGATATGGGAGTTTGAAGCTAAGAAATGGTTGAGAAGACAACAAATTTTTCGCACTTCTGCTGCTCCAAACGCTTAACCAGAATGACCCAGGGAAAAAATAGACATACCGTTGTAATCGGGCGAGTTTCTACTTTCAGATGTAATAGGAATTTTTGGGTTAGGTCAATCCGTTCGCGAGATATGGGACTTTGAGGCTAAGAAATGGTTGACAAGACAACAAATTTTTCGCACTTCTGCTGCTCCAATCGCTTAACCAGAATGGCCTAGGGGAAAAATACACGTACCGTTGTAATCGGGCGAGTTTCCACTTTCAAATGCAACAGGAATTTATGGGTTAGGTCAATCCGTTCGCGAGATATGGGACATTGAAGCTAAGAAATGGTTGAGAAGACAACAAATTTTTCGCACTTCTGCTGCTCCAATCGCTAAACCAGAATGGCCTAGGGGAAAAATACACGTACCGTTGTAATCGGGCGAGTTTCTACTTTCAAATGCAACAGGAATTTTTGGTTAGGTCAATCCGTTCGCGAGATATGAGAGTTTGAAGCTAAGAAACGGTTGAGAGGAGAACAAATTTTTCGCCATTCTGCTGCTCCAAACGCTTAACCAGAATGGCCCAGGGAAAAAATACACATACCGTTGTAACCGGACGAGTTTCTACTTTCAGATTCAACAGGAATTTTTGGGTTAGGTCAATCCGTTCGCGAGATATGGGAGTTTGAAGCTAAGAAATGGTTGAGAAGACAACAAATTTTTCGCACTTCTGCTGCTCCAAACGCTTAACCAGAATGACCCAGGGAAAAATAGACATACCGTTGTAATCGGGCGAGTTTCTACTTTCAGATGTAATAGGAATTTTTGGGTTAGGTCAATCCGTTCGCGAGATATGGGACATTGAAGCTAAGAAATGGTTGAGGAGACAACAAATTTTTCGCATTTCTGCTGCTCCAATCGCTTAACCAGAATGCCTAGGGAAAAAATACGCATACCGTTGTAATCGGGCGTGTTCCTACTTTCAGACCCAGCAGGAATTTTTGGGTTTGGTCAATCCGTTCGCGAGATATGGGACATTGAAGCTAAGAAATGGTTGACAAGACAACAAATTTTTCGCACTTCTGCTGCTCCAATCGCTTAACCAGAAAGGCCTAGGGGAAAAATACACGGACCGTTGTAATCGGGCGAGTTTCTACTTTCAAATGCAACAGGAATTTTGGGTTAGGTCAATCCGTTCGCGAGATATGAGAGTTTGAAGCTAAGAAATGGTTGAGAGGAGAACAAATTTTTCGTAATTCTGCTGCTCCAAAGGCTTAACCAGAATGGCCTAGGGAAAAAATACGCATACCGTTGTAATCGGGCGTGTTTCTACTTCAGACCCAGCAGGAATTTTTGGGTTTGGTCAATCCGTTCGCGAGATATGGGACATTGAAGCTAAGAAATGGTTGAGAAGACAACAAATTTTTCGCAATTCTGCCGCTCAAACGCTTAACCACAATGGCCTAGGGAAAAAATACACATACCGTTGTAATCGGGCGAGTTTCTACTTTCAGGTGCAACAGGAATTTTTGGGTTAGGTCAATCCGTTCGCGAGATATGGGAGTTTGAAGTTAAGAAATGGTTGAGAAGACAACAAATTTTTCGCACCTCTGCTGCTCCAAACGCTCAACCAGAATGGCCCAGGGAAAAAATACACATACCGTTGTAATCGGGCGAGTTTCTACTTTCAGTTACAATAGGAATTTTTGGGTTAGGTCAATCCGTTCGCGCGATATGGGACTTTGAAGCTAAGAAATGGTTGACAAGACAACAAATTTTTCGCACTTCTGCTGCTCCAAAACACTTAACCAGAATGGCCTAGGGAAAAAATACGGATACCGTTGTAATCGGGCGGGGTTCTACTTTCAGATGCAATAGGAATTTTTCGATTAGGTCAATCCGTTCGCGAGATATGGGAGTTTGAACACATGAAATGGTTGGGAAGGCAAAAAATTTTTCGCACTTCTGCTGGTCCAAACGCATAACCAGAATGGCCTAGGGAAAAAATACGCATACCGTTGTAATCGGGCGATTTTCTAATTTCAGTTACAATGGGAATTTTTGGGTTAGGTCAATCCGTTCGCGAGATATGGGACTTTGAAGCTAAGAAATGGTTGACAAGACAACAAATTTTTCGCACTTCTGCTGCTCCAATCGCTTAACCAGAATGGCCTATGGGAAAAATACACGTACCGTTGTAATCGGGCGAGTTTCTACTTTCAAATGCAACAGGAATTTTTTGGTTAGGTCAATCCGTTCGCGAGATATGAGAGTTTGAAGCTAAGAAATGGTTGAGAGGAGAACAAATTTTTCGTAATTCTGCTGCTCCAAACGCTTAACCAGAATGGCCTAGGGAAAAAATACGCATACCGTTGTAATCGGGCGTGTTTCTACTTTCAGACCCAGCAGGAATTTTTGGGTTTGGTCAATCGTTCGCGAGATATGGGACATTGAAGCTAAGAAATGGTGAGAAGACAACAAATTTTTCGCAATTCTGCCGCTCAAACGCTTAACCACAATGGCCTAGGGAAAAAATACACATACCGTTGTAATCGGGCGAGTTTCTACTTTCAGGTGCAACAGGAATTTTTGGGTTAGGTCAATCCGTTCGCGAGATATGGGAGTTTGAAGTTAAGAAATGGTTGAGAAGACAACAAATTTTTCGCACCTCTGCTGCTCCAAACGCTCAACCAGAATGGCCAGGGAAAAAATACACATACCGTTGTAATCGGGCGAGTTTCTACTTTCAGATGCAATAGGATTTTTTGGGTTAGGTCGATCCGTTCGCGAGATATGGGACATTGAAGCTAAGAAATGGTTGACAAGACAACAAATTTTTCGCACTTCTGCTGCTCCAATCGCTTAACCAGAAGGGCCTAGGGGAAAAATACACGTACCGTTGTAATCGGGCGAGTTTCTACTTTCAAATGCAACAGGAATTTTTGGGTTAGGTCAATCCGTTCGCGACATATGGGAGTTTGAAGCAAAGAAATGGTTGAGAAGACAACAAATTTTTCGCACTTCTGCTGCTCCAAACGCTTAACCAGAATGGCCTAGGGAAAAAATACGCATACCGTTGTAATCGGGCGGAGTTCTACTTTCAGATGCAATAGGAATTTTTCGATTAGGTCAATCCGTTCGCGAGATATGGGAGTTTGAACACATGAAATGGTTGGGAAGGCAAAAAATTTTTCGCACTTCTGCTGGTCCAAACGCATAACCAGAATGGCCCAGGGAAAAAATATACGTTACTGTTGTAATCGGTCGAGTATCTACTTTCAGATGTAATAGGAATTTTTGGGTTAGGTCAATACGTTCGCGAGATATGGATATTGAAGTTAAGAAATGGTTGAGAAGACAACAAATTTTTCGCACTTCTGCTGCTCCAATCGCTTAACCAGAATGGCCTAGGGAAAAATACACGTACCGTTGTAATCGGGCGAGTTTCTACTTTCAAATGCAACAGGAATTTTTTGGTTAGGTCAATCCGTTCGCGAGATATGAGAGTTTGAAGCTAAGAAATGGTTGAGAGGAGAACAAATTTTTCGTAATTCTGCTGCTCCAAACGCTTAACCAGAATGGCCTAGGGAAAAAATACGCATAACGTTGTAATCGGGCGAGTTTCTACTTTCAGAACCAGCAGGAATTTTTGGGTTTGGTCAGTCCGTTCGCGAGATATGGGACATTGAAGATAAGAAATGGTTGAGAAGACAACAAATTTTTCGCACTTCTGCTGCTCCAAACGCTTAACCAGAATGGCCTAGGGAAAAATACACCTACCGTTGTAATCGCGCGAGTTTCTACTTTCAAATGCAACAGTAATTTTTGGGTTAGGTCAATCCGTTCGCGAGATATGAGAGATTGAAGCTAAGAAATGGTTGAGAGGAGAACAAATTTTTCGCAATTCTGCTGCTCCAAACGCTTAACCAGAATGGCCTAGGGAAAAAATACGCATACCGTTGTTATCGGGCGAGTTTCTGCTTTCAGTTACAATAGGAATTTTTGGGGTAGGTCAATCCGTTCGCGAGATATGGGACTTTGAAGCTAAGAAATGGTTGACAAGACAACAAATTTTTCGCACTTCTGCTGCTCCAATCGCTTAACCAGAATGGCCTAGGGGAAAAATACACGTACCGTTGTAATCGGGCGAGTTTCTACTTTCAAATGCAACAGTAATTTTTTGGTTAGGTCAATCCGTTCGCGAGATATGAGAGTTTGAAGCTAAGAAATGGTTGAGTGGAGAACAAATTTTTCGCACTTCTGCTGCTCCAAACGCTTAACCAGAATGGCTCAGGGAAGAAATACACATACCGTTGTAATCGGGCGAGTTTCTACTTTCAGATGCAATAGGATTTTTTGGGTTAGGTCGATCCGTTCACGAGATATGGGACATTGAAGCTAAGAAATGGTTGAGAAGACAACAAATTTTTCGCACTTCTGCTGCTCCAAACGCTTAACCAGAATGGCCTAGGGGAAAAATTCACGTACCGTTGTAATCGGGCGAGTTTCTACTTACAGATGAAACAGTAATTTTTGGGATAGGTCAAACCGTTCGCGAGATATGGGAGTTTGAAGCTAAGAAATGGTTGGGAAGACAACAAATTTTTCGCACTTCTGCTGCTCCAAACGCTTAACCAGAATGGCTCAGGGAAGAAATACACCTACCGTTGTAATCGGGCGAGTTTCTACTTTCAGATGCAATAGGATTTTTTGGGTTAGGTCGATCCGTTCGCGAGATATGGGACATTGAAGCTAAGAAATGGTTGAGAAGACAACAAATTTTTCGCAATTCTGCTGCTCCAAACGCATAACCACAATGGCCTAGGGAAAACATACACAAACCGTTGTAATCGGGCGAGTTTCTACTTTCAGATGCAATAGGATTTTCTGGGTTAGGTCGATCCGTTCGCGAGATATGGGACATTGAAGCTAAGAAATGGTTGACAAGACAACAAATTTTTCGCACTTCTGCTGCTCCAATCGCTTAACCAGAATGGCCTAGGGGAAAAATACACGTACCGTTGTAATCGGGCGAGTTTCTACTTTCAAATGCAACAGTAATTTTTTGGTTAGGTCAATCCGTTCGCGAGATATGAGAGTTTGAAGCTAAGAAATGGTTGAGTGGAGAACAAATTTTTCGCACTTCTGCTGCTCCAAACGCTTAACCAGAATGGCTCAGGGAAGAAATACACATACCGTTGTAATCGGGCGAGTTTCTACTTTCAGATGCAATAGGATTTTTTGGGTTAGGTCGATCCGTTCGCGAGATATGGGACATTGAAGCTAAGAAATGGTTGAGAAGACAACAAATTTTTCGCACTTCTGCTGCTCCAAACGCTTAACCAGAATGGCCTAGGGGAAAAATTCACGTACCGTTGTAATCGGGCGAGTTTCTACTTACAGATGCAACAGTAATTTTTGGGATAGGTCAAACCGTTCGCGAGATATGGGAGTTTGAAGCTAAGAAATGGTTGGGAAGACAACAAATTTTTCGCACTTCTGCTGCTCCAAACGCTTAACCAGAATGGCTCAGGGAAGAAATACACCTACCGTTGTAATCGGGCGAGTTTCTACTTTCAGATGCAATAGGATTTTTTGGGTTAGGTCGATCCGTTCGCGAGATATGAGAGATTGAATCTAAGAAATGGTTGAGAGGAGAACAAATTTTTCGCAATTCTGCTGCACCAAACGCTTAACCAGAATGGCCTAGGGAAAAAATACGCATACCGTTGTTATCGGGCGAGTTTCTGCTTTCAGTTACAATAGGAATTTTTGGGGTAGGTCAATCCGTTCGCGAGATATGGGACTTTGAAGCTAAGAAATGGTTGACCAGACAACAAATTTTTCGCACTTCTGCTGCTCCAATCGCTTAACCAGAATGGCCTAGGGGAAAAATACACGTACCGTTGTAATCGGGCGAGTTTCTACTTTCAAATGCAACAGGAATTTTTTGGTTAGGTCAATCCGTTCGCGAGATATGAGAGTTTGAAGCTAAGAAATGGTTGAGAGGAGAACAAATTTTTCGTAATTCTGCTGCTCCAAACGCTTAACCAGAATGGCCTAGGGAAAAAATACGCATACCGTTGTAATCGGGCGAGTTTCTACTTTCAGAACCAGCAGGAATTTTTGGGTTTGGTCAGTCCGTTCGCGAGATATGGGACATTGAAGCTAAGAAATGGTTGAGAAGACAACAAATTTTTCGCAATTCTGCTGCTCCAAACGCTTAACCACAATGGCCTAGGGAAAAAATACACATACCGTTGTAATCGGGCGAGTTTCTACTTTCAGATGCAACAGGAATTTTTGGGATAGGTCAAACCGTTCGCGAGATATGGGAGTTTGAAGCTAAGAAATGGTTGAGAAGACAACAAATTTTTCGCACTTCTGCTGCTCCAAACGCTTAACCAGAATGGCTCAGGGAAGAAATACACATACCGTTGTAATCGGGCGAGTTTCTACTTTCAGATGCAATAGGATTTTTTGGGTTAGGTCGATCCGTTCGCGAGATATGGGACATTGAAGCTAAGAAATGGTTGAGAAGACAACAAATTTTTCGCACCTCTGCTGCTCCAAACGCTTAACCAGGATGGCCTAGGGAAAAAATACCCATACCGCTGTAATCGGACGAGTTTCTACTTTCACTTACAATAGGAATTTATGGGTTCGGTCAATCCGTTCGCGAGATATGGAACTTTGAAGCTAAGAAATGGTTGAGAAGGCAAAAAATTTTTCGCAATTCTGCTGCTCCAAACGCTTAACCAGAATGGCCTATGTAAAAAATACACATACCGTTGAAATCGGGCGAGTTTCTACTTTCAGACGCAACAGGAATCTTTGGGTTAGGTCAATCCGTTCGCGAGATATGGGACATTGAAACTAAGAAATGGTTGAGAAGACAACAAATTTTTCGCAATTCTGCTGCTCCAAACGCTTAACCACAATGGCCTAGGGAAAAAATACACATACCGTTGTAATCGGGCGAGTTTCTACTTTCAGATGCAACAGGAATTTTTGGGATAGGTCAAACCGTTCGCGAGATATGGGAGTTTGAAGCTAAGAAATGGTTGAGAACACAACAAATTTTTCGCACTTCTGCTGCTCCAAACGCTTAACCAGAATGGCTCAGGGAAGAAATACACATACCGTTGTAATCGGGCGAGTTTCTACTTTCAGATGCAATAGGAATTTTTCGGTTAGGTCAATCCGTTCGCGAGATGTGGGACTTTGAAGCTAAGAAATGGTTGACAAGACAACAAATTTTTCGCACTTCTGCTGCTCCAATCGCTTAACCAGAATGGCCTAGGGGAAAAATACACGTACCGTTGTAATCGGGCGAGTTTCTTCTTACAGATGCAACAGTAATTTTTGGGATAGGTCAAACCGTTCGCGAGATATGGGAGTTTGAAGCTAAGAAATGGTTGAGAAGACAACAAATTTTTCGCACTTCTGCTGCTCCAAACGCTTAACCAGAATGGCTCAGGGAAGAAATACACCTACCGTTGTAATCGGGCGAGTTTCTACTTTCAGATGCAATAGGATTTTTTGGGTTAGGTCAATCCGTTCGCGAGATATGGGAGTTTGAAGCTAAGAAATGGTTGAGAAGACATCAAATTTTTTGCACTTCTGCTGCTCCAAACGCTTAAGCAGAATAGCCTACGGAAAAAATACACACACCGTTGTAATCGGGCGAGTTTCTACTTTCAGTTGCAATAGGAATTTCTGGGTTAGGTCAATCCGTTCGCGAGATATGGGACTTTGAAGCTAAGAAATGGTTGAGAAGACAACAAATTTTTCGCACTTCTGCTGCTCCAATCGCCTAACCAGATTGGCCTGGGGAAAAAATACCCATACCGTTGAAATCGGACAAGTTTCTACTTTCAGACGCAGCAGGAATTTTTCGGTTAGGTCAATCCGTTCGCGAGATATGGGGGTTTGAAGCTAAGAAATGGTTGAGAAGACAACAAATTTTTCGCACTTCTGCTTCTCCAAACGCTTAACCAGAATGGCCCAGGGGAAAAATACACATACCGTTGTAATCGGGCGAGTTTCTACTTTCAGACGCAACAGGAATATTGGGGTTAGGCCAATGCGTTCGCTTGATATGGGACTTTGAAGCTAAGAGATGGATGAGAAGACAACAAATTTTTCGCAATTCTGCTGCTCCAAACGCTTAACCAGAATGGGGTAGTGAAAAAATACACACACCGTTGTAATCGGGCGAGTTTCTACTTTCAGAAGCAACAGGAATTTTTGGGTTAGGTCAATCCGTTCGCGAGATATGGGAGTTTGAAGCCAAGAAACGGTTGAGAAGGCAAAAATTTTTTCGCAATTCTGCTGCTTCAAACGCTTAACCAGAATGGCCTAGGGAAAAAATACGCATACCGTTGTAATCGGGCGAGTTTCTACTTTCAGATGCAATAGGAATTTTCTGGTTAGGTCAATCCGTTCGCGAGATATGAGAGTTTGAAGCTAAGAAATGGTTGAGAAGACAACAAATTTTTCGCACTTCTGCTGCTCCAATCGCTTAACCAGAATGGCCTAGGGAAAAAATACCCATACCGTTGTAATCGGACAAGTTTCTACTTTCAGACGCAGCAGGAATTTTTCGGTTAGGTCAATCCGTTCGCGAGATATGGGGGTTTGAAGCTAAGAAATGGTTGAGAAGACAACAAATTTTTCGCAATTCTGCTGCTCCAAACGCTTAACCAGAATGGCCCAGGGAAAAAATACACATACCGTTGTAATCGGGCGAGTTTCTACTTTCAGACGCAACAGGAATATTGGGGTTAGGCCAATGCGTTCGCGAGATATGAGAGTTTGAAGCTAAGAAATGGTTGAGAAGACAAATTTTTCGCACTTCTGCTGCTCCAATCGCCTAACCAGATTGGCCTGGGGAAAAAATACCCATACCGTTGAAATCGGACAAGTTTCTACTTTCAGACGCAGCAGGAATTTTTCGGTTAGGTCAATCCGTTCGCGAGATATGGGGGTTTGAAGCTAAGAAATGGTTGAGAAGACAACAAATTTTTCGCACTTCTGCTTCTCCAAACGCTTAACCAGAATGGCCCAGGGGAAAAATACACATACCGTTGTAATCGGGCGAGTTTCTACTTTCAGACGCAACAGGAATATTGGGGTTAGGCCAATGCGTTCGCTTGATATGGGACTTTGAAGCTAAGAGATGGATGAGAAGACAACAAATTTTTCGCAATTCTGCTGCTCCAAACGCTTAACCAGAATGGGGTAGTGAAAAAATACACACACCGTTGTAATCGGGCGAGTTTCTACTTTCAGAAGCAACAGGAATTTTTGGGTTAGGTCAATCCGTTCGCGAGATATGGGAGTTTGAAGCCAAGAAACGGTTGAGAAGGCAAAAATGTTTTCGCAATTCTGCTGCTTCAAACGCTTAACCAGAATGGCCTAGGGAAAAAATACGCATACCGTTGTAATCGGGCGAGTTTCTACTTTCAGATGCAATAGGAATTTTCTGGTTAGGTCAATCCGTTCGCGAGATATGAGAGTTTGAAGCTAAGAAATGGTTGAGAAGACAACAAATTTTTCGCACTTCTGCTGCTCCAATCGCTTAACCAGAATGGCCTAGGGAAAAAATACCCATACCGTTGTAATCGGACAAGTTTCTACTTTCAGACGCAGCAGGAATTTTTCGGTTAGGTCAATCCGTTCGCGAGATATGGGGGTTTGAAGCTAAGAAATGGTTGAGAAGACAACAAATTTTTCGCAATTCTGCTGCTCCAAACGCTTAACCAGAATGGCCCAGGGAAAAAATATACATACCGTTGTAATCGGGCGAGTTTCTACTTTCAGATGCGATTGGAATTTTTGGGTGAGGTCAATCCGTTCGCGAGATATGGGACTTTGAAGCTAAGAAATGTTTGACAAGACAACAAATTTTTCGCACTTCTGCTGCTCCAATCGCTTAACCAGAATGTCGTAGGGGAAAAATACACTTACCGTTGTAATCGGGCGAGTTTCTACTTTCAAATGCAACAGGAATTTTTGGGTTAGGTCAATCTGTTCGCGAGATATGAGAGTTTGAAGCTAAGAAATGGTTGAGAGGAGAACAAATTTTTCGCAATCCTGCTGCTCCAAACGCTTAACCTGAATGGCCTAGGGGAAAAATAGGCATACCGTTGTAATCGGGCGAGTTTCTACTTTCAGTTACAGTAGGAATTTTTGGGTTAGGTCAGTCCGCTCGCGAGATATGGGACTTTGAAGCTAAGAAATGGTTGACAAGACAACAAATTTTTCGCACTTCTGCTGCTCCAATCGCTTAACCAGAATGGCCTAGGTGAAAAATTCACGTACCGTTGTAATCGGGCGAGTTTCTACTTTCAAATGCAACAGGAATTTTTGGGTTAGGTCAAACCGTTCGCGAGATATGGGAGTTTGAAGCTAAGAAATGGTTGAGAAGACAACAAATTTTTCGCACCTCTGCTGCTCCAAACGCTCAACCAGAATGGCCCAGGGAAAAAATACACATACCGTTGTAATCGGGCGAGTTTCTACTTTCATTTACAATAGGAATTTTTGGGTTTGGTCAATCCGTTCGCGCGATATGGGACTTTGAAGCTAAGAAATGGTTGACAAGACAACAAATTTTTCGCACTTCTGCTGCTCCAATCGCTTAACCAGAATGGCCTAGGGGAAAAATACACGTACCGTTGTAATCGGGCGAGTTTCTACTTTCAAATGCAACAGGAATTTTTGGGGTAGGTAAATCCGTTCGCGACATATGCGAGTTTGAAGCAAAGAAATGGTTGAGAAGACAACAAATTTTTCGCAATTCTGCTGCTCCAAACACTTAACCAGAATGGCCTAGGGAAAAAATACGCATACCGTTGTAATCGGGCGGGGTTCTACTTTCAGATGCAATAGGAATTTTTCGATTAGGTCAATCCGTTCGCGAGATATGGGAGTTTGAACACATGAAATGGTTGGGAAGGCAAAAAATTTTTCGCACTTCGGCTGGTCCAAACGCATAACCAGAATGGCCCAGGGAAAAAATATACGTTACCGTTGTAATCGGTCGAGTTTCTACTTTCAGATGTAATAGGAATTTTTGGGTTAGGTCAATACGTTCACGAGATATGGGATATTGAAGCTAAGAAATGGTTGAGAAGACAACAAATTTTTCGCACTTCTGCTGCTCCAATCGCTTAACCAGAATAGCCTAGGGGAAAAATACACGTACCGATGTAATCGGGCGAGTTTCTACTTTCAGTTACAGTAGGAATTTTTGGGTTAGGTCAATCCGTTCGCGAGATATGGGACTTTGAAGCTAAGAAATGGTTGACAAGACAACAAATTTTTCGCACTTCTGCTGCTCCAATCGCTTAACCAGAATGGCCTAGGGGAAAAATACACGTACCGTTGTAATCGGGCGAGTTTCTACTTTCAAATGCAACAGGAATTTTTTGGTTAGGTCAATCCGTTCGCGAGATATGAGAGTTTGAAGCTAAGAAATGGTTGAGAGGAGAACAAATTTTTCGTATTTCTGCTGCTCCAAACGCTTAACCAGAATGGCCTAGGGAAAAAATACGCATACCGTTGTAAACGGGCGAGTTTCTACTTTCAGAACCAGCAGGAATTTTTGGGTTTCGTCAGTCCGTTCGCGAGATATGGGACATTGAAGATAAGAAATGGTTGAGAAGACAACAAATTTTTCGCAATTCTGCTGCTCCAAACGCTTAACCACAATGGCCTAGGGAAAAAATACGCATACCGTTGTAATCGGGCGAGTTTCTACTTTCAGACCCAGCAGGAATTTTTGGGTTCGGTCCATCCGTTCGCGAGATATGGGACATTGAAGCTAAGAAATGGTTGAGAAGACAACAAATTTTTCGCACTTCTGCTGCTCCAAACGCTTAACCAGAATGGCCTAGGGAAAAAATACCCATTACGTTGTAATTGGACGAGTTTCTACTTTCAGATGCAATAGGAATTTTTGGGTTAGGTCAATCCGTTCGCGAGATATGGGACATTGAAGCTAAGAAATGGTTGAGAAGACAACAAATTTTTCGCACCTCTGCTGCTCCAAACGCTTAACCAGGATGGCCTAGGGAAAAAATACCCATACCCTTGTAATCGGACGAGTTTCTACTTTCACTTACAATAGGAATTTATGGGTTCGGTCAATCCGTTCGCGAGATATGGGACTTTGAAGCTAAGAAATGGTTGAGAAGGCAAAAAATTTTTCGCAATTCTGCTGCTCCAAACGCTTAACCAGAATGGCCTATGTAAAAAATACACATACCGCTGTAATCGGGCGAGTTTCTACTTGCAGAAGCAATAGGAATTTTTGGGTTAGGTCAATCCGTTCGCGAGATATGGGAGTTTGAAGCTAAGAAATGGTTGAGAAGACATCAAATTTTTTGCACTTCTGCTGCTCCAAACGCTTAAGCAGAATAGCCTAGGGAAAAAATACACACACCGTTGTAATCGGGCGAGTTCCTACTTTCAAATGCAACCGGAATTATTGGGTTGGGTCAATCCGATCGCGAGATATGAGAGTTTGAAGCTAAGAAATGGTTGACAAGACAACAAATTTTTCGCACTTCTGCTGCTCCAATCGCTTAACCAGAATGGCCTAGGGGAAAAATACACGTACCGTTGTAATCGGCCGAGTTTCTACTTGTAAATGCAATAGGAATTTCCGTGTTATGTCAATCTGTTCGTGAGATATGGGAGTTTGAAGCTAAGAAATGGTTGAGAGGAGAACAAATTTTTCGCAATTCTGCTGCTCCAAACGCTTAACCAGAATGACCTAGGGAAAAAATACACATACCGTTGAAATCGGGCGAGTTTCTACTTTCAGACGCAACAGGAATCTTTGGGTTAGGTCAATCCGTTCGCGAGATATGGGACATTGAAACTAAGAAATGGTTGAGAAGACAAATAATTTTTAGCAATTCTGCTGCTCCAAACGCTTAACCAGAATGGCCTAGGGAAAAAATACGCATACCGTTGTAAACGGGCGAGTTTCTACTTTCAGAACCAGCAGGAATTTTTGGGTTTCGTCAGTCCGTTCGCGAGATATGGGACATTGAAGATAAGAAATGGTTGAGAAGACAACAAATTTTTCGCAATTCTGCTGCTCCAAACGCTTAACCACAATGGCCTAGGGAAAAAATACACATACCGTTGTAATCGGGCGAGTTTCTACTTTCAGATGCAACAGGAATTTTTGGGATAGGTCAAACCGTTCGCGAGATATGGGAGTTTGAAGCTAAGAAATGGTTGAGAAGACAACAAATTTTTCGCACTTCTGCTGCTCCAAACGCTTAACCGGAAAGGCTCAGGGAAAAAATACACAAACCGTTGTAATCGGGCGAGTTTCTACTTTCAGATGCAATAGGATTTTTTGGGTTAGGTCGATCCGTTCGCGAGATATGGGACATTGAAATTAAGAAATGGTTGAGAAGACAACAAATTTTTCGCACTTCTGCTGCTCCAAACGCTTAACCAGAATGGCCTAGGGGAAAAATACACCTACCGTTGTAATCGCGCGAGTTTCTACTTTCAAATGCAACAGGAATTTTTGGGTTAGGTCAATCCGTTCGCGAGATATGAGAGATTGAAGCTAAGAAATGGTTGAGAGGAGAACAAATTTTTCGCAATTCTGCTGCTCCAAACGCTTAACCAGAATGACCTAGGGAAAAAATACGCATACCGTTGTTATCGGCTGAGTTGCTGCTTTCAGTTACAATAGGAATTTTTCGGTTAGGTCAATCCGTTCGCGAGATATGGGACTTTGAAGCTAAGAAATGGTTGACATGACAACAAATTTTTCGCACTTCTGCTGCTCCAATCGCTTAACCAGAACGGCCTAGGGAAAAAATACGCATACCGTTGTAATCGGGCGAGTTTCTACTTTCAGACCCAGCAGGAATTTTTGGGTTCGGTCCATCCGTTCGCGAGATATGGGACATTGAAGCTAAGAAATGGTTGAGAAGACAACAAATTTTTCGCACTTCTGCTGCTCCAAACGCTTAACCAGAATGGCCTAGGGAAAAAATACCCATTACGTTGTAATTGGACGAGTTTCTACTTTCAGATGCAATAGGAATTTTTGGGTTAGGTCAATCCGTTCGCGAGATATGGGACATTGAAGCTAAGAAATGGTTGAGAAGACAACAAATTTTTCGCACCTCTGCTGCTCCAAACGCTTAACCAGGATGGCCTAGGGAAAAAATACCCATACCCTTGTAATCGGACGAGTTTCTACTTTCACTTACAATAGGAATTTATGGGTTCGGTCAATCCGTTCGCGAGATATGGGACTTTGAAGCTAAGAAATGGTTGAGAAGGCAAAAAATTTTTCGCAATTCTGCTGCTCCAAACGCTTAACCAGAATGGCCTATGTAAAAAATACACATACCGCTGTAATCGGGCGAGTTTCTACTTGCAGAAGCAATAGGAATTTTTGGGTTAGGTCAATCCGTTCGCGAGATATGGGAGTTTGAAGCTAAGAAATGGTTGAGAAGACATCAAATTTTTTGCACTTCTGCTGCTCCAAACGCTTAAGCAGAATAGCCTAGGGAAAAAATACACACACCGTTGTAATCGGGCGAGTTCCTACTTTCAAATGCAACCGGAATTATTGGGTTGGGTCAATCCGATCGCGAGATATGAGAGTTTGAAGCTAAGAAATGGTTGACAAGACAACAAATTTTTCGCACTTCTGCTGCTCCAATCGCTTAACCAGAATGGCCTAGGGGAAAAATACACGTACCGTTGTAATCGGCCGAGTTTCTACTTGTAAATGCAATAGGAATTTCCGTGTTATGTCAATCTGTTCGTGAGATATGGGAGTTTGAAGCTAAGAAATGGTTGAGAGGAGAACAAATTTTTCGCAATTCTGCTGCTCCAAACGCTTAACCAGAATGACCTAGGGAAAAAATACACATACCGTTGAAATCGGGCGAGTTTCTACTTTCAGACGCAACAGGAATCTTTGGGTTAGGTCAATCCGTTCGCGAGATATGGGACATTGAAACTAAGAAATGGTTGAGAAGACAAATAATTTTTAGCAATTCTGCTGCTCCAAACGCTTAACCACAATGGCCTAGGGAAAAAATACACATACCGTTGTAATCGGGCGAGTTTCTACTTTCAGATGCAACAGGAATTTTTGGGATAGGTCAAACCGTTCGCGAGATATGGGAGTTTGAAGCTAAGAAATGGTTGAGAAGACAACAAATTTTTCGCACTTCTGCTGCTCCAAACGCTTAACCAGAATGGCTCAGGGAAGAAATACACATACCGTTGTAATCGGGCGAGTTTCTACTTTCAGATGCAATAGGAATTTTTGGGTTAGGTCAATCCGTTCGCGAGATGTGGGACTTTGAAGCTAAGAAATGGTTGACAAGACAACAAATTTTTCGCACTTCTGCTGCTCCAATCGCTTAACCAGAATGGCCTAGGGGAAAAATACACGTACCGTTGTAATCGGGCGAGTTTCTTCTTACAGATGCAACAGTAATTTTTGGGATAGGTCAAACCGTTCGCGAGATATGGGAGTTTGAAGCTAAGAAATGGTTGAGAAGACAACAAATATTTCGCACTTCTGCTGCTCCAAACGCTTAACCAGAATGGCTCAGGGAAGAAATACACCTACCGTTGTAATCGGGCGAGTTTCTACTTTCAGATGCAATAGGATTTTTTGGGTTAGGTCAAACCGTTCGTGAGATACGGGACATTGAAGCTAAGAAATGGTTGAGAAGACAACAAATTTTCGCACCTCTGCTGCTCCAAACGCTTAACCAGGATGGCCTAGGGAAAAAATACCCATACCGTTGTAATCGGACGAGTTTCTACTTTCACTTACAATAGGAATTTATGGGTTCGGTCAATCCGTTCGCGAGATATGGAACTTTGAAGCTAAGAAATGGTTGAGAAGGCAAAAAATTTTTCGCAATTCTGCTGCTCCAAACGCTTAACCAGAATGGCCTATGTAAAAAATACACATACCGCTGTAATCGGGCGAGTTTCTACTTGCAGAAGCAATAGGAATTTTTGGGTTAGGTCAATCCGTTCGCAAGATATGGGAGTTTGAAGCTAAGAAATGGTTGAGAAGACATCAAATTTTTTGCACTTCTGCTGCTCCAAACGCTTAAGCAGAATAGCCTACGGAAAAAATACACACACCGTTGTAATCGGGCGAGTTTCTACTTTCAGTTGCAATAGGAATTTCTGGGTTAGGTCAATCCGTTCGCGAGATATGGGACTTTGAAGCTAAGAAATGGTTGAGAAGACAACAAATTTTTCGCACTTCTGCTGCTCCAATCGCCTAACCAGAATGGCCTGGGGAAAAAATACACATACCGTTGTAATCGGACAAGTTTCTACTTTCAGACGCAGCAGGAATTTTTCGGTTAGGTCAATCCGTTCGCGAGATATGGGGGTTTGAAGCTAAGAAATGGTTGAGAAGACAACAAATTTTTCGCACTTCTGCTTCTCCAAACGCTTAACCAGAATGGCCCAGGGGAAAAATACACATACCGTTGTAATCGGGCGAGTTTCTACTTTCAGACGCAACAGGAATATTGGGGTTAGGTCAATGCGTTCGCTTGATATGGGACTTTGAAGCTAAGAGATGGATGAGAAGACAACAAATTTTTCGCAATTCTGCTGCTCCAAACGCTTAACCAGAATGGGGTAGTGAAAAAATACACACACCGTTGTAATCGGGCGAGTTTCTACTTTCAGAAGCAACAGGAATTTTTGGGTTAGGTCAATCCGTTCGCGAGATATGGGAGTTTGAAGCCAAGAAACGGTTGAGAAGGCAAAAATTTTTTCGCAATTCTGCTGCTTCAAACGCTTAACCAGAATGGCCTAGGAAAAAAATACGCATACCGTTGTAATCGGGCGAGTTTCTACTTTCAGATGCAATAGGAATTTTCTGGTTAGGTCAATCCGTTCGCGAGATATGAGAGTTTGAAGCTAAGAAATGGTTGAGAAGACAACAAATTTTTCGCACTTCTGCTGCTCCAATCGCTTAACCAGAATGGCCTAGGGAAAAAATACCCATACCGTTGTAATCGGACAAGTTTCTACTTTCAGACGCAGCAGGAATTTTTCGGTTAGGTCAATCCGTTCGCGAGATATGGGGGTTTGAAGCTAAGAAATGGTTGAGAAGACAACAAATTTTTCGCAATTCTGCTGCTCCAAACGCTTAACCAGAATGGCCCAGGGAAAAAATATACATACCGTTGTAATCGGGCGAGTTTCTACTTTCAGATGCGATTGGAATTTTTGGGTTAGGTCAATCCGTTCGCGAGATATGGGACTTTGAAGCTAAGAAATGTTTGACAAGACAACAAATTTTTCGCACTTCTGCTGCTCCAATCGCTTAACCAGAATGGCGTAGGGGAAAAATACACGTACCGTTGTAATCGGGCGAGTTTCTACTTTCAAATGCAACAGGAATTTTTGGGTTAGGTCAATCTGTTCGCGAGATATGAGAGTTTGAAGCTAAGAAATGCTTGAGAGGAGAACAAATTTTTCGCAATCCTGCTGCTCCAAACGCTTAACCTGAATGGCCTAGGGGAAAAATACGCATACCGTTGTAATCGGGCGAGTTTCTACTTTCAGTTACAGTAGGAATTTTTGGGTTAGGTCAGTCCGCTCGCGAGATATGGGACTTTGAAGCTAAGAAATGGTTGACAAGACAACAAATTTTTCGCACTTCTGCTGCTCCAATCGCTTAACCAGAATGGCCTAGGGGAAAAATACACGTACCGTTGTAATCGGGCGAGTTTCTACTTTCAAATGCAACAGGAATTTTTGGGGTAGGTAAATCCGTTCGCGACATATGCGAGTTTGAAGCAAAGAAATGGTTGAGAAGACAACAAATTTTTCGCAATTCTGCTGCTCCAAACACTTAACCAGAATGGCCTAGGGAAAAAATACGCATACCGTTGTAATCGGGCGGGGTTCTACTTTCAGATGCAATAGGAATTTTTCGATTAGGTCAATCCGTTCGCGAGATATGGGAGTTTGAACACATGAAATGGTTGGGAAGGCAAAAAATTTTTCGCACTTCTGCTGGTCCAAACGCATAACCAGAATGGCCCAGGGAAAAAATATACGTTACCGTTGTAATCGGTCGAGTTTCTACTTTCAGATGTAATAGGAATTTTTGGGTTAGGTCAATCCGTTCGCGAGATATGGGACTTTGAAGCTAAGAAATGGTTGACATGACAACAAATTTTTCGCACTTCTGCTGCTCCAATCGCTTAACCAGAACGGCCTAGGGAAAAAATACGCATACCGTTGTAATCGGGCGAGTTTCTACTTTCAGACCCAGCAGGAATTTTTGGGTTCGGTCCATCCGTTCGCGAGATATGGGACATTGAAGCTAAGAAATGGTTGAGAAGACAACAAATTTTTCGCACTTCTGCTGCTCCAAACGCTTAACCAGAATGGCCTAGGGAAAAAATACCCATTACGTTGTAATTGGACGAGTTTCTACTTTCAGATGCAATAGGAATTTTTGGGTTAGGTCAATCCGTTCGCGAGATATGGGACATTGAAGCTAAGAAATGGTTGAGAAGACAACAAATTTTTCGCACCTCTGCTGCTCCAAACGCTTAACCAGGATGGCCTAGGGAAAAAATACCCATACCCTTGTAATCGGACGAGTTTCTACTTTCACTTACAATAGGAATTTATGGGTTCGGTCAATCCGTTCGCGAGATATGGGACTTTGAAGCTAAGAAATGGTTGAGAAGGCAAAAAATTTTTCGCAATTCTGCTGCTCCAAACGCTTAACCAGAATGGCCTATGTAAAAAATACACATACCGCTGTAATCGGGCGAGTTTCTACTTGCAGAAGCAATAGGAATTTTTGGGTTAGGTCAATCCGTTCGCGAGATATGGGAGTTTGAAGCTAAGAAATGGTTGAGAAGACATCAAATTTTTTGCACTTCTGCTGCTCCAAACGCTTAAGCAGAATAGCCTAGGGAAAAAATACACACACCGTTGTAATCGGGCGAGTTCCTACTTTCAAATGCAACCGGAATTATTGGGTTGGGTCAATCCGATCGCGAGATATGAGAGTTTGAAGCTAAGAAATGGTTGACAAGACAACAAATTTTTCGCACTTCTGCTGCTCCAATCGCTTAACCAGAATGGCCTAGGGGAAAAATACACGTACCGTTGTAATCGGCCGAGTTTCTACTTGTAAATGCAATAGGAATTTCCGTGTTATGTCAATCTGTTCGTGAGATATGGGAGTTTGAAGCTAAGAAATGGTTGAGAGGAGAACAAATTTTTCGCAATTCTGCTGCTCCAAACGCTTAACCAGAATGACCTAGGGAAAAAATACACATACCGTTGAAATCGGGCGAGTTTCTACTTTCAGACGCAACAGGAATCTTTGGGTTAGGTCAATCCGTTCGCGAGATATGGGACATTGAAACTAAGAAATGGTTGAGAAGACAAATAATTTTTAGCAATTCTGCTGCTCCAAACGCTTAACCACAATGGCCTAGGGAAAAAATACACATACCGTTGTAATCGGGCGAGTTTCTACTTTCAGATGCAACAGGAATTTTTGGGATAGGTCAAACCGTTCGCGAGATATGGGAGTTTGAAGCTAAGAAATGGTTGAGAAGACAACAAATTTTTCGCACTTCTGCTGCTCCAAACGCTTAACCAGAATGGCTCAGGGAAGAAATACACATACCGTTGTAATCGGGCGAGTTTCTACTTTCAGATGCAATAGGAATTTTTGGGTTAGGTCAATCCGTTCGCGAGATGTGGGACTTTGAAGCTAAGAAATGGTTGACAAGACAACAAATTTTTCGCACTTCTGCTGCTCCAATCGCTTAACCAGAATGGCCTAGGGGAAAAATACACGTACCGTTGTAATCGGGCGAGTTTCTTCTTACAGATGCAACAGTAATTTTTGGGATAGGTCAAACCGTTCGCGAGATATGGGAGTTTGAAGCTAAGAAATGGTTGAGAAGACAACAAATTTTTCGCACTTCTGCTGCTCCAAACGCTTAACCAGAATGGCTCAGGGAAGAAATACACCTACCGTTGTAATCGGGCGAGTTTCTACTTTCAGATGCAATAGGATTTTTTGGGTTAGGTCAAACCGTTCGTGAGATACGGGACATTGAAGCTAAGAAATGGTTGAGAAGACAACAAATTTTCGCACCTCTGCTGCTCCAAACGCTTAACCAGGATGGCCTAGGGAAAAAATACCCATACCGTTGTAATCGGACGAGTTTCTACTTTCACTTACAATAGGAATTTATGGGTTCGGTCAATCCGTTCGCGAGATATGGAACTTTGAAGCTAAGAAATGGTTGAGAAGGCAAAAAATTTTTCGCAATTCTGCTGCTCCAAACGCTTAACCAGAATGGCCTATGTAAAAAATACACATACCGCTGTAATCGGGCGAGTTTCTACTTGCAGAAGCAATAGGAATTTTTGGGTTAGGTCAATCCGTTCGCAAGATATGGGAGTTTGAAGCTAAGAAATGGTTGAGAAGACATCAAATTTTTTGCACTTCTGCTGCTCCAAACGCTTAAGCAGAATAGCCTACGGAAAAAATACACACACCGTTGTAATCGGGCGAGTTTCTACTTTCAGTTGCAATAGGAATTTCTGGGTTAGGTCAATCCGTTCGCGAGATATGGGACTTTGAAGCTAAGAAATGGTTGAGAAGACAACAAATTTTTCGCACTTCTGCTGCTCCAATCGCCTAACCAGAATGGCCTGGGGAAAAAATACCCATACCGTTGTAATCGGACAAGTTTCTACTTTCAGACGCAGCAGGAATTTTTCGGTTAGGTCAATCCGTTCGCGAGATATGGGGGTTTGAAGCTAAGAAATGGTTGAGAAGACAACAAATTTTTCGCACTTCTGCTTCTCCAAACGCTTAACCAGAATGGCCCAGGGGAAAAATACACATACCGTTGTAATCGGGCGAGTTTCTACTTTCAGACGCAACAGGAATATTGGGGTTAGGTCAATGCGTTCGCTTGATATGGGACTTTGAAGCTAAGAGATGGATGAGAAGACAACAAATTTTTCGCAATTCTGCTGCTCCAAACGCTTAACCAGAATGGGGTAGTGAAAAAATACACACACCGTTGTAATCGGGCGAGTTTCTACTTTCAGAAGCAACAGGAATTTTTGGGTTAGGTCAATCCGTTCGCGAGATATGGGAGTTTGAAGCCAAGAAACGGTTGAGAAGGCAAAAATTTTTTCGCAATTCTGCTGCTTCAAACGCTTAACCAGAATGGCCTAGGAAAAAAATACGCATACCGTTGTAATCGGGCGAGTTTCTACTTTCAGATGCAATAGGAATTTTCTGGTTAGGTCAATCCGTTCGCGAGATATGAGAGTTTGAAGCTAAGAAATGGTTGAGAAGACAACAAATTTTTCGCACTTCTGCTGCTCCAATCGCTTAACCAGAATGGCCTAGGGAAAAAATACCCATACCGTTGTAATCGGACAAGTTTCTACTTTCAGACGCAGCAGGAATTTTTCGGTTAGGTCAATCCGTTCGCGAGATATGGGGGTTTGAAGCTAAGAAATGGTTGAGAAGACAACAAATTTTTCGCAATTCTGCTGCTCCAAACGCTTAACCAGAATGGCCCAGGGAAAAAATATACATACCGTTGTAATCGGGCGAGTTTCTACTTTCAGATGCGATTGGAATTTTTGGGTTAGGTCAATCCGTTCGCGAGATATGGGACTTTGAAGCTAAGAAATGTTTGACAAGACAACAAATTTTTCGCACTTCTGCTGCTCCAATCGCTTAACCAGAATGGCGTAGGGGAAAAATACACGTACCGTTGTAATCGGGCGAGTTTCTACTTTCAAATGCAACAGGAATTTTTGGGTTAGGTCAATCTGTTCGCGAGATATGAGAGTTTGAAGCTAAGAAATGCTTGAGAGGAGAACAAATTTTTCGCAATCCTGCTGCTCCAAACGCTTAACCTGAATGGCCTAGGGGAAAAATACGCATACCGTTGTAATCGGGCGAGTTTCTACTTTCAGTTACAGTAGGAATTTTTGGGTTAGGTCAGTCCGCTCGCGAGATATGGGACTTTGAAGCTAAGAAATGGTTGACAAGACAACAAATTTTTCGCACTTCTGCTGCTCCAATCGCTTAACCAGAATGGCCTAGGGGAAAAATACACGTACCGTTGTAATCGGGCGAGTTTCTACTTTCAAATGCAACAGGAATTTTTGGGGTAGGTAAATCCGTTCGCGACATATGCGAGTTTGAAGCAAAGAAATGGTTGACAAGACAACAAATTTTTCGCACTTCTGCTGCTCCAATCGCTTAACCAGAATGGCCTAGGGGAAAAATACACGTACCGTTGTAATCGGGCGGGGTTCTACTTTCAGATGCAATAGGAATTTTTCGATTAGGTCAATCCGTTCGCGAGATATGGGAGTTTGAACACATGAAATGGTTGGGAAGGCAAAAAATTTTTCGCACTTCTGCTGGTCCAAACGCATAACCAGAATGGCCCAGGGAAAAAATATACGTTACCGTTGTAATCGGTCGAGTTTCTACTTTCAGATGTAATAGGAATTTTTGGGTTAGGTCAATCCGTTCGCGAGATATGGGACTTTGAAGCTAAGAAATGGTTGACAAGACAACAAATTTTTCGCACTTCTGCTGCTCCAATCGCTTAACCAGAATGGCCTAGGGGAAAAATACACGTACCGTTGTAATCGGGCGAGTTTCTACTTTCAAATGCAACAGGAATTTTTTGGTTAGGTCAATCCGTTCGCGAGATATGAGAGTTTGAAGCTAAGAAATGGTTGAGAGGAGAACAAATTTTTCGTATTTCTGCTGCTCCAAACGCTTAACCAGTATGGCCTAGGGAAAAAATACGCATACCGTTGTAATCGGGCGAGTTTCTACTTTCAGAACCAGCAGGAATTTTTGGGTTTGGTCAGTCCGTTCGCGAGATATGGGACATTGAAGATAAGAAATGGTTGAGAAGACAACAAATTTTTCGCAATTCTGCTGCTCCAAACGCTTAACCACAATGGCCTAGGGAAAAAATACACATACCGTTGTAATCGGGCGAGTTTCTACTTTCAGATGCAACAGGAATTTTTGGGATAGGTCAAACCGTTCGCGAGATATGGGAGTTTGAAGCTAAGAAATGGTTGAGAAGACAACAAATTTTTCGCACTTCTGCTGCTCCAAACGCTTAACCGGAAAGGCTCAGGGAAAAAATACACAAACCGTTGTAATCGGGCGAGTTTCTACTTTCAGATGCAATAGGATTTTTTGGGTTAGGTCGATCCGTTCGCGAGATATGGGACATTGAAGTTAAGAAATGGTTGAGAAGACAACAAATTTTTCGCACTTCTGCTGCTCCAAACGCTTAACCAGAATGGCCTAGGGGAAAAATACACCTACCGTTGTAATCGCGCGAGTTTCTACTTTCAAATGCAACAGGAATTTTTGGGTTAGGTCAATCCGTTCGCGAGATATGAGAGATTGAAGCTAAGAAATGGTTGAGAGGAGAACAAATTTTTCGCAATTCTTCTGCTCCAAACGCTTAACCAGAATGACCTAGGGAAAAAATACGCATACCGTTGTTATCGGCTGAGTTTCTGCTTTCAGTTACAATAGGAATTTTTCGGTTAGGTCAATCCGTTCGCGAGATATGGGACTTTGAAGCTAAGAAATGGTTGACATGACAACAAATTTTTCGCACTTCTGCTGCTCCAATCGCTTAACCAGAACGGCCTAGGGAAAAAATACGCATACCGTTGTAATCGGGCGAGTTTCTACTTTCAGACCCAGCAGGAATTTTTGGGTTCGGTCCATCCGTTCGCGTGATATGGGACATTGAAGCTAAGAAATGGTTGAGAAGACAACAAATTTTTCGCACTTCTGCTGCTCCAAACGCTCAACCAGAATGGCCTAGGGAAAAAATAACCATTACGTTGTAATTGGACGAGTTTCTACTTTCAGATGCAATAGGAATTTCTGGGTTAGGTCAATCCGTTCGCGAGATATGGGACATTGAAGCTAAGAAATGGTTGAGAAGACAACAAATTTTTCGCACCTCTGCTGCTCCAAACGCTTAACCAGGATAGCCTAGGGAAAAAATACCCATACCCTTGTAATCGGACGAGTTTCTAGTTTCACTTACAATAGGAATTTATGGGTTCGGTCAATCCGTTCGCGAGATATGGGACTTTGAAGCTAAGAAATGGTTGAGAAGGCAAAAAATTTTTCGCAATTCTGCTGCTCCAAACGCTTAAGCAGAATGGCCTATGTAAAAAATACACATACCGCTGTAATCGGGCGAGTTTCTACTTGCAGAAGCAATAGGAATTTTTGGGTTAGGTCAATCCGTTCGCGAGATATGGGAGTTTGAAGCTAAGAAATGGTTGAGAAGACATCAAATTTTTTGCACTTCTGCTGCTCCAAACGCTTAAGCAGAATAGCCTAGGGAAAAAATACACACACCGTTGTAATCGGGCGAGTTCCTACTTTCAAATGCAACCGGAATTATTGGGTTGGGTCAATCCGATCGCGAGATATGAGAGTTTGAAGCTAAGAAATGGTTGACAAGACAACAAATTTTTCGCACTTCTGCTGCTCCAATCGCTTAACCAGAATGGCCTAGGGGAAAAATACACGTACCGTTGTAATCGGCCGAGTTTCTACTTGTAAATGCAATAGGAATTTCTGTGTTATGTCAATCTGTTCGTGAGATATGGGAGTTTGAAGCTAAGAAATGGTTGAGAGGAGAACAAATTTTTCGCAATTCTGCTGCTCCAAACGCTTAACCAGAATGACCTAGGGAAAAAATACGCATACCGTTGTTATCGGCTGAGTTTCTGCTTTCAGTTACAATAGGAATTTTTCGGTTAGGTCAATCCGTTCGTGAGATATGGAAGTTTGAAGCTAAGAAGTGGTTGAGAAGAGAACAAATTTTTCGCAATTCTGCTGCTCCGAACGCTTAACCAGAATGGCCTAGGGATAAAATACGCATACCATTGTAATCGGGCGAGTTTCTACTTTCAGTTACAATAGGAATTTTTTCGGTTAGGTCAATCCGTTCGCGAGATATGGGAGTTTGAAGAAAAGAAATGGTTGAGAAGGCAAAAATGTTTTCGCAATTCTGCTGCTCCAAACGCTTAACCAGAATGGCCTAGGGAAAAAATACGCATACCGTTGTAATCGGGCGAGTTTCTACTTTCAGTTACAATAGGAATTTTTGGGATAGGTCAATCCGTTCGCGAGATATGGGACTTTGAAGCTAAGAAATGGTTGAGATGGCAAAAAATTTTTCGCAATTCTGCTGCTCCAATCGCTTAACCAGAATGGCCTAGGGGGAAAATACACGTACCGTTGTAATCGGGCGAGTTCCTACTTTCAAATGCAACCGGAATTATTGGGTTGGGTCAATCCGATCGCGAGATATGAGAGTTTGAAGCTAAGAAATGGTTGACAAGACAACAAATTTTTCGCACTTCTGCTGCTCCAATCGCTTAACCAGAATGGCCTAGGGGAAAAATACACGTACCGTTGTAATCGGGCGAGTTTCTACTTGCAAATGCAATAGGAATTTCTGTGTTATGTCAATCTGTTCGTGAGATATGGGAGTTTGAAGCTAAGAAATGGTTGAAAAGAGAACAAATTTTTCGCAATTCTGCCGCTCCAAACGCTTAACCAGAATGGCCTAGGGAAAAAATACGCATACCGTTGTAATCGGGCGAGTTTCTACTTTCAGATGCAATAGGAATTTTTGGGTTAGGTCAATCTGTTCGCGAGATATGGGACTTTGACTCTAAGAAATGGTTGACAAGACAACAAATTTTTCGCAATTCTGCTGCTCCAAACGCTTAACCATAATGGCCTAGGGAAAAAATACACATACCGTTGTAATCGGGCGAGTTTCTACTTGCAAATGCAATAGGAATTTTTGTGTTATGTCAATCTGTTCGTGAGATATGGAAGTTTGAAGCTAAGAAGTGGTTGAGAAGAGAACAAATTTTTCGCAATTCTGCTGCTCCAAACGCTTAACCAGAATGGCCTAGGGATAAAATACGCATACCGTTGTAATCGGGCGAGTTTCTACTTTCAGTTACAATAGGAATTTTTTCGGTTAGGTCAATCCGTTCGCGAGATTTGGGAGTTTGAAGACAAGAAATGGTTGAGAAGGCAAAAATTTTTTCGCAATTCTGCTGCTCCAAACGCTTAACCAGAATGGCCTAGGGAAAAAATACACATACCGTTGTAATCGGGCGAGTTTCTACTTTCAGATGCAACAGGAATTTTTGGGTTAGGTCAATCCGTTCGCGAGATGTGGTAGTTTGAAGCTAAGAAATGGTTGAGAAGAGAACAAATTTTTCGCAATTCTGCTGCTCCAAACGCTTAACCAGAATAGCCTAGGGATAAAATACACATACCTTTGTAATCGGGCGAGTTTCTACTCTCAGAAGCAATAGGAATTTTTGGGTTAGGTCAATCCGTTCGCGAGATATGGGAGTTTGAAGCTAAGAAATGGTTGAGAAGACATCAAATTTTTTGCACTTCTGCTGCTCCAACCGCTTAAGCAGAATGGCCTAGGGAAAAAACACACATACCGATGTAATCGGGCGAGTTTCTACTTTCAGATGCACCAGGAATTTTTGGGTTAGGTCAATCCGTTCGCGAGATGTGGTAGTTTGAAGCTAAGAAATGGTTGAGAAGACAACAAATTTTTCGCACTTCTGCTGCTCCAAACGCTTAACCAGAATGGCCTAGGGAAAAAATACACATTCCGTTGTAATCGGGCGAGTTTCTACTTTCAGATGCAACTGGAATTTTTGGGTTAGGTCAAGCCGTTCGCGAGATGTGGGAGTTTGAAGCTAAGAAATGGTTGAGAAGACAACAAATTTTTCGCACTTCTGTTGCTCCAAACGCTTAACCAGAATGGCCTAGGGAAAAAATACACATACCGTTGTAATTGGGCGAGTTTCTACTTTCAGATGCAATAGGAATTTTTGGTAAGGTCAATCCGTTCGCGACATATGGGAGTTTGAAGCTAAGAAATGGTTGAGAAGACAACAAATTTTTCGCAATTCTGCTGCCCCAAACGCTTAACCAGAATGGCCTAGGGAAAAAATACACATACCGTTGTAATTGGGCGAGTTTCTACTTTCAGATGCAATAGGAATTTTTCGGTTAGTTCAATCCGTTTGCGAGATGTGGGAGTTTGAAGACAAGAAATGGTTGAGAAGACAACAAATTTTTCGCACTTCTGCTGCTCCAAACGCTTAACCAGAATGGCCTAGGGAAAAAATATCCATACCGTTGTAATCGGACGAGTTTCTACTTTCACTTACAATAGGAATTTTTGGGTTAGGTCAATCCGTTCGCGAGATATGGGACTTTGAAGCTAAGAAATGGTTGACAAGACAACAAATTTTTCGCAATTCTGCTGCTCCAAACGCTTAACCAGAATGGCCCAGGGAAAAAATACACATACCTTTGTAATCGGGCGTGTTTTTACTTTCAGACCCAGCAGGAATTTTTGAGTTAGTTCAATCCGTTCGCGAGATATGGAAGTTTGAAGACAAGAAATGGTTGAGAAGACAACAAATTTTTCGCACTTCTGCTGCTCCAAACGCTTAACCAGAAAGGCCCAGGGAAAAAATATACATACCGTTGTAATCGGGCGAGTTTCTACTTTCAGATGCAATTGGAATTTTTGGGTTAGGTCAATCCGTTCGCGAGATATGGGACATTGAAGCTAAGAAATGGTTGAGAAGACAACAAATTTTTCGCACTTCTGCTGCTCCAAACGCTTAACCAGAATGGCCTAGGGAAAAAATACCCATAGGGTTGTAATCGGACGAGTTTCTACTTTCACTTACAATAGGAATTTTTGGGTTAGGTCAAACCGTTCGCGAGATATGGGAGTTTGAAGCTAAGAAATGGTTGAGAAGACAACAAATTTTTCGCACTTCTGTTGCTCCAAACGCTTAACCAGAATGGTCTAGGGAAAAAATACGCATACCTTTGTAATCGGGCGTGTTTCTACTTTCAGACCCAGCAGGAATTTTTGGGTTTGGTCAATCCGTTCGCGAGATATGGGACATTGAAGCTAAGAAATGGTTGAGAAGACAACAAATTTTTCGCAATTCTGCTGCTCCAATCGCTTAACCAGAATGGCCTAGGGAAAAAATACGCATACCTTTGTAATCGGGCGTGTTTCTACTTTCAGACCCAGCAGGAATTTTTGGGTTTGGTCAATCCGTTCGCGAGATATGGGACATTGAAGCTAAGAAATGGTTGATAAGACAACAAATTTTTCGCAATTCTGCTGCTCCAATCGCTTAACCAGAATGGCCTAGGGAAAAAATACCCATACCGTTGTAATCGGAGGAGTTTCTACTTTCAGACGCAGCAGGAATTTTTGGGTTAGGTCAATCCGTTCGCGAGATATGGGACATTGAAGCTAAGAAATGGTTGAGAAGACAACAAATTTTTCGCAATTCTGCTGCTCCAATCGCTTAACCAGAATGGCCTAGGGAAAAAATACCCATAGCGTTGTAATCGGACGAGTTTCTACTTTCACTTACAATAGGAATTTTTGGGGAGGTCAATCCGTTCGCGAGATATGGGGGTTTGAAGCTAAGAAATGGTTGAGAAGACAACAAATTTTTCGCACTTCTGCTGCTCCAAACGCTTAACCAGAATGGCCCAGGGAAAAAATACACATACCGTTGTAATTGGGCGAGTTTCTACTTTCAGATGCAATAGGAATTTTTCGGTTAGTTCAATCCGTTCGCGAGATATGGAAGTTTGAAGACAAGAAATGGTTGAGAAGACAACAAATTTTTCGCACTTCTGTTGCTCCAAACGCTTAACCAGAATGGCCTAGGGAAAAAATACGCATACCTTTGTAAGCGGGCATGTTTCTACTTTCAGACCCAGCAGGAATTTTTCGGTTTGGTCAATCCGTTCGCGAGATATGGGACATTGAAGCTAAGAAATGGTCGAGAAGACAACAAATTTTTCGCAATTCTGCTGCTCCAATCGCTTAACCAGAATGGCCTAGGGAAGAAATACCCATACCCTTGTAATCGGATAAGTTTCTACTTTCAGACGCAGCAGGAATTTTTCGGTTAGGTCAATCCGTTCGCGAGATATGGGGGTTTGAAGCTATGAAATGGTTGAGAAGACAACAAATTTTTCGCACTTCTGCTGCTCCAAACGCTTAACCAGAAAGGCCCAGGGAAAAAATACCCATAGCGTTGTAATCGGACGAGTTTCTACTTTCACTTACAATAGGAATTTTTGGGTAGGTCAATCCGTTCGCGAGATATGGGACTTTGAAGCTAAGAAATGGTTGACAAGACAACAAATTTTTCGCACTTCTGCTGCTCCAATCGCTTAACCAGAATGGACTAGGGAAAAAATACACATACCGTTGTAATCGGGCGAGTTTCTACTTTCAGATGCAATTGGAATTTTTGGGTTAGGTCAATCCGTTCGCGAGATATGGGACATTGAAGCTAAGAAATGGTTGAGAAGACAACAAATTTTTCGCACTTCTGCTGCTCCAAACGCTTAACCAGAATGGCCTAGGGAAAAAATACCCATAGCGTTGTAATCGGACGAGTTTCTACTTTCACTTACAATAGGAATTTTTGGGTAGGTCAATCCGTTCGCGAGATATGGGACTTTGAAGCTAAGAAATGGTTGACAAGACAACAAATTTTTCGCACTTCTGCTGCTCCAATCGCTTAACCAGAATGGCCTAGGGAAAAAATACCCATACCGTTGTAATCGGACAAGTTTCTACTTTCAGACGCAGCAGGAATTTTTCGGTTAGGTCAATCCGTTCGCGTGATATGGGGGTTTGAAGCTAAGAAATGGTTGAGAAGACAACAAATTTTTCGCAATTCTGCTGCTCCAAACGCTTAACCAGAATGGCCTAGGGAGAAAATACGCATACCTTTGTAATCGGGCGTGTTTCTACTTTCAGACCCAGCAGGAATTTTTGGGTTTGGTCAATCCGTTCGCGAGATATGGGACATTGAAGCTAAGAAATGGTTGAGAAGACAACAAATTTTTCGCAATTCTGCTGCTCCAATCGCTTAACCAGAATGGCCTAGGGAAAAAATACCCATACCGTTGTAATCGGAGGAGTTTCTACTTTCAGACGCAGCAGGAATTTTTGGGTTAGGTCAATCCGTTCGCGAGATATGGGACATTGAAGATAAGAAATGGTTGAGAAGACAACAAATTTTTCGCACTTCTGTTGCTCCAAACGCTTAACCAGAATGGCCTAGGGAAAAAATACGCATACCTTTGTAAGCGGGCATGTTTCTACTTTCAGACCCAGCAGGAATTTTTCGGTTTGGTCAATCCGTTCGCGAGATATGGGACATTGAAGCTAAGAAATGGTCGAGAAGACAACAAATTTTTCGCAATTCTGCTGCTCCAATCGCTTAACCAGAATGGCCTAGGGAAGAAATACCCATACCGTTGTAATCGGATAAGTTTCTACTTTCAGACGCAGCAGGAATTTTTCGGTTAGGTCAATCCGTTCGCGAGATATGGGGGTTTGAAGCTATGAAATGGTTGAGAAGACAACAAATTTTTCGCACTTCTGCTGCTCCAAACGCTTAACCAGAAAGGCCCAGGGAAAAAATACCCATAGCGTTGTAATCGGACGAGTTTCTACTTTCACTTACAATAGGAATTTTTGGGTAGGTCAATCCGTTCGCGAGATATGGGACTTTGAAGCTAAGAAATGGTTGACAAGACAACAAATTTTTCGCACTTCTGCTGCTCCAATCGCTTAACCAGAATGGACTAGGGAAAAAATACACATACCGTTGTAATCGGGCGAGTTTCTACTTTCAGATGCAATTGGAATTTTTGGGTTAGGTCAATCCGTTCGCGAGATATGGGACATTGAAGCTAAGAAATGGTTGAGAAGACAACAAATTTTTCGCACTTCTGCTGCTCCAAACGCTTAACCAGAATGGCCTAGGGAAAAAATACCCATAGCGTTGTAATCGGACGAGTTTCTACTTTCACTTACAATAGGAATTTTTGGGTAGGTCAATCCGTTCGCGAGATATGGGACTTTGAAGCTAAGAAATGGTTGACAAGACAACAAATTTTTCGCACTTCTGCTGCTCCAATCGCTTAACCAGAATGGCCTAGGGAAAAAATACCCATACCGTTGTAATCGGACAAGTTTCTACTTTCAGACGCAGCAGGAATTTTTCGGTTAGGTCAATCCGTTCGCGTGATATGGGGGTTTGAAGCTAAGAAATGGTTGAGAAGACAACAAATTTTTCGCAATTCTGCTGCTCCAAACGCTTAACCAGAATGGCCTAGGGAGAAAATACGCATACCTTTGTAATCGGGCGTGTTTCTACTTTCAGACCCAGCAGGAATTTTTGGGTTTGGTCAATCCGTTCGCGAGATATGGGACATTGAAGCTAAGAAATGGTTGAGAAGACAACAAATTTTTCGCAATTCTGCTGCTCCAATCGCTTAACCAGAATGGCCTAGGGAAAAAATACCCATACCGTTGTAATCGGAGGAGTTTCTACTTTCAGACGCAGCAGGAATTTTTGGGTTAGGTCAATCCGTTCGCGAGATATGGGACATTGAAGCTAAGAAATGGTTGAGAAGACAACAAATTTTTCGCAATTCTGCTGCTCCAATCGCTTAACCAGAATGGCCTAGGGAAAAAATACCCATAGCGTTGTAATCGGACGAGTTTCTACTTTCACTTACAATAGGAATTTTTGGGGAGGTCAATCCGTTCGCGAGATATGGGGGTTTGAAGCTAAGAAATGGTTGAGAAGACAACAAATTTTTCGCACTTCTGCTGCTCCAAACGCTTAACCAGAATGGCCCAGGGAAAAAATACACATACCGTTGTAATTGGGCGAGTTTCTACTTTCAGATGCAATAGGAATTTTTCGGTTAGTTCAATCCGTTCGCGAGATATGGAAGTTTGAAGACAAGAAATGGTTGAGAAGACAACAAATTTTTCGCAATTCTGCTGCTCCAAACGCTTAACCAGAATGGCCCAGGGAAAAAATACACATACCTTTGTAATCGGGCGTGTTTTTACTTTCAGACCCAGCAGGAATTTTTGAGTTAGTTCAATCCGTTCGCGAGATATGGAAGTTTGAAGACAAGAAATGGTTGAGAAGACAACAAATTTTTCGCACTTCTGCTGCTCCAAACGCTTAACCAGAAAGGCCCAGGGAAAAAATATACATACCGTTGTAATCGGGCGAGTTTCTACTTTCAGATGCAATTGGAATTTTTGGGTTAGGTCAATCCGTTCGCGAGATATGGGACATTGAAGCTAAGAAATGGTTGAGAAGACAACAAATTTTTCGCACTTCTGCTGCTCCAAACGCTTAACCAGAATGGCCTAGGGAAAAAATACCCATAGGGTTGTAATCGGACGAGTTTCTACTTTCACTTACAATAGGAATTTTTGGGTTAGGTCAAACCGTTCGCGAGATATGGGAGTTTGAAGCTAAGAAATGGTTGAGAAGACAACAAATTTTTCGCACTTCTGTTGCTCCAAACGCTTAACCAGAATGGTCTAGGGAAAAAATACGCATACCTTTGTAATCGGGCGTGTTTCTACTTTCAGACCCAGCAGGAATTTTTGGGTTGGTCAATCCGTTCGCGAGATATGGGACATTGAAGCTAAGAAATGGTTGAGAAGACAACAAATTTTTCGCAATTCTGCTGCTCCAATCGCTTAACCAGAATGGCCTAGGGAAAAAATACGCATACCTTTGTAATCGGGCGTGTTTCTACTTTCAGACCCAGCAGGAATTTTTGGGTTTGGTCAATCCGTTCGCGAGATATGGGACATTGAAGCTAAGAAATGGTTGAGAAGACAACAAATTTTTCGCAATTCTGCTGCTCCAATCGCTTAACCAGAATGGCCTAGGGAAAAAATACCCATACCGTTGTAATCGGAGGAGTTTCTACTTTCAGACGCAGCAGGAATTTTTGGGTTAGGTCAATCCGTTCGCGAGATATGGGACATTGAAGCTAAGAAATGGTTGAGAAGACAACAAATTTTTCGCAATTCTGCTGCTCCAATCGCTTAACCAGAATGGCCTAGGGAAAAAATACCCATAGCGTTGTAATCGGACGAGTTTCTACTTTCACTTACAATAGGAATTTTTGGGGAGGTCAATCCGTTCGCGAGATATGGGGGTTTGAAGCTAAGAAATGGTTGAGAAGACAACAAATTTTTCGCACTTCTGCTGCTCCAAACGCTTAACCAGAATGGCCCAGGGAAAAAATACACATACCGTTGTAATTGGGCGAGTTTCTACTTTCAGATGCAATAGGAATTTTTCGGTTAGTTCAATCCGTTCGCGAGATATGGAAGTTTGAAGATAAGAAATGGTTGAGAAGACAACAAATTTTTCGCACTTCTGTTGCTCCAAACGCTTAACCAGAATGGCCTAGGGAAAAAATACGCATACCTTTGTAAGCGGGCATGTTTCTACTTTCAGACCCAGCAGGAATTTTTCGGTTTGGTCAATCCGTTCGCGAGATATGGGACATTGAAGCTAAGAAATGGTCGAGAAGACAACAAATTTTTCGCAATTCTGCTGCTCCAATCGCTTAACCAGAATGGCCTAGGGAAGAAATACCCATACCGTTGTAATCGGATAAGTTTCTACTTTCAGACGCAGCAGGAATTTTTCGGTTAGGTCAATCCGTTCGCGAGATATGGGGGTTTGAAGCTATGAAATGGTTGAGAAGACAACAAATTTTTCGCACTTCTGCTGCTCCAAACGCTTAACCAGAAAGGCCCAGGGAAAAAATACCTATAGCGTTGTAATCGGACGAGTTTCTACTTTCACTTACAATAGGAATTTTTGGGTAGGTCAATCCGTTCGCGAGATATGGGACTTTGAAGCTAAGAAATGGTTGACAAGACAACAAATTTTTCGCACTTCTGCTGCTCCAATCGCTTAACCAGAATGGACTAGGGAAAAAATACACATACCGTTGTAATCGGGCGAGTTTCTACTTTCAGATGCAATTGGAATTTTTGGGTTAGGTCAATCCGTTCGCGAGATATGGGACATTGAAGCTAAGAAATGGTTGAGAAGACAACAAATTTTTCGCACTTCTGCTGCTCCAAACGCTTAACCAGAATGGCCTAGGGAAAAAATACCCATAGCGTTGTAATCGGACGAGTTTCTACTTTCACTTACAATAGGAATTTTTGGGTAGGTCAATCCGTTCGCGAGATATGGGACTTTGAAGCTAAGAAATGGTTGACAAGACAACAAATTTTTCGCACTTCTGCTGCTCCAATCGCTTAACCAGAATGGCCTAGGGAAAAAATACCCATACCGTTGTAATCGGACAAGTTTCTACTTTCAGACGCAGCAGGAATTTTTCGGTTAGGTCAATCCGTTCGCGTGATATGGGGGTTTGAAGCTAAGAAATGGTTGAGAAGACAACAAATTTTTCGCAATTCTGCTGCTCCAAACGCTTAACCAGAATGGCCTAGGGAGAAAATACGCATACCTTTGTAATCGGGCGTGTTTCTACTTTCAGACCCAGCAGGAATTTTTGGGTTTGGTCAATCCGTTCGCGAGATATGGGACATTGAAGCTAAGAAATGGTTGAGAAGACAACAAATTTTTCGCAATTCTGCTGCTCCAATCGCTTAACCAGAATGGCCTAGGGAAAAAATACCCATACCGTTGTAATCGGAGGAGTTTCTACTTTCAGACGCAGCAGGAATTTTTGGGTTAGGTCAATCCGTTCGCGAGATATGGGACATTGAAGCTAAGAAATGGTTGAGAAGACAACAAATTTTTCGCAATTCTGCTGCTCCAATCGCTTAACCAGAATGGCCTAGGGAAAAAATACCCATAGCGTTGTAATCGGACGAGTTTCTACTTTCACTTACAATAGGAATTTTTGGGGAGGTCAATCCGTTCGCGAGATATGGGGGTTTGAAGCTAAGAAATGGTTGAGAAGACAACAAATTTTTCGCACTTCTGCTGCTCCAAACGCTTAACCAGAATGGCCCAGGGAAAAAATACACATACCGTTGTAATTGGGCGAGTTTCTACTTTCAGATGCAATAGGAATTTTTCGGTTAGTTCAATCCGTTCGCGAGATATGGAAGTTTGAAGGCAAGAAATGGTTGAGAAGACAACAAATTTTTCGCACTTCTGTTGCTCCAAACGCTTAACCAGAATGGCCTAGGGAAAAAATACGCAAACCATTGTAAGCGGGCATGTTTCTACTTTCAGACCCAGCAGGAATTTTTCGGTTTGGTCAATCCGTTCGCGAGATATGGGACATTGAAGCTAAGAAATGGTCGAGAAGACAACAAATTTTTCGCAATTCTGCTGCTCCAATCGCTTAACCAGAATGGCCTAGGGAAGAAATACCCATACCGTTGTAATCGGATAAGTTTCTACTTTCAGACGCAGCAGGAATTTTTCGGTTAGGTCAATCCGTTCGGGAGATATGGGGGTTTGAAGCTATGAAATGGTTGAGAAGACAACAAATTTTTCGCACTTCTGCTGCTCCAAACGCTTAACCAGAAAGGCCCAGGGAAAAAATACCCATAGCGTTGTAATCGGACGAGTTTCTACTTTCACTTACAATAGGAATTTTTGGGTAGGTCAATCCGTTCGCGAGATATGGGACTTTGAAGCTAAGAAATGGTTGACAAGACAACAAATTTTTCGCACTTCTGCTGCTCCAATCGCTTAACCAGAATGGACTAGGGAAAAAATACACATACCGTTGTAATCGGGCGAGTTTCTACTTTCAGATGCAATTGGAATTTTTGGGTTAGGTCAATCCGTTCGCGAGATATGGGACATTGAAGCTAAGAAATGGTTGAGAAGACAACAAATTTTTCGCACTTCTGCTGCTCCAAACGCTTAACCAGAATGGCCTAGGGAAAAAATACCCATAGCGTTGTAATCGGACGAGTTTCTACTTTCACTTACAATAGGAATTTTTGGGTAGGTCAATCCGTTCGCGAGATATGGGACTTTGAAGCTAAGAAATGGTTGACAAGACAACAAATTTTTCGCACTTCTGCTGCTCCAATCGCTTAACCAGAATGGCCTAGGGAAAAAATACCCATACCGTTGTAATCGGACAAGTTTCTACTTTCAGACGCAGCAGGAATTTTTCGGTTAGGTCAATCCGTTCGCGTGATATGGGGGTTTGAAGCTAAGAAATGGTTGAGAAGACAACAAATTTTTCGCAATTCTGCTGCTCCAAACGCTTAACCAGAATGGCCTAGGGAGAAAATACGCATACCTTTGTAATCGGGCGTGTTTCTACTTTCAGACCCAGCAGGAATTTTTGGGTATGGTCAATCCGTTCGCGAGATATGGGACATTGAAGCTAAGAAATGGTTGAGAAGACAACAAATTTTTCGCAATTCTGCTGCTTCAAACGCTTAACCAGAATGGCCTAGGGAAAAAATACACGTACCGTTGTAATTGGGCGAGTTTCTACTTTCAGATGCAATAGGAATTTTTCGGTTAGTTCAATACGTTCGCGAGATATGGGAGTTTGAAGACAAGAAATGGTTGAGAAGACAACAAATTTTTCGCACTTCTGCTGCTCCAAACGCTTAACCAGAATGGCCTAGGGAAAAAATATCCATACCGTTGTAATCGGACGAGTTTCTACTCTCACTTACAATAGGAATTTTTAGGTTAGGTCAATCCGTTCGCGAGATATGGGACTTTGAAGCTAAGAAATGGTTGACAAGACAACAAATTTTTCGCAATTCTGCTGCTCCAAACGCTTAACCAGAATGGCCTAGGGAAAAAATACACATACCGTTGTAATCGGGCGAGTTTCTACTTTCTGATGCAATAGGAATTTTTCGGTTAGTTCAATCCGTTCGCGAGATATGGGAGTTTGAAGACAAGAAATGGTTGAGAAGGCAAAAAATTTTTCGCAATTCTGCTGCTCCAAACCCTTAACCAGAATGGCCTAGGGAAAAAATACACATACCTTTGTAATCGGGCGAGTTTCTACTTTCAGATGCAACAGGAATTTTTGGGTTAGGTCAAGCCGTTCGCGAGATATGGGAGTTGGAAGCTAAGAAATGGTTGAGAAGACAACAAATTTTTCGCACTTCTGTTGCTCCAAACGCTTAACCAGAATGGCCAAGGGAAAAAATACGCATACCTTTGTAATCGGGCGTGTTTCTACTTTCAGCCCCAGCAGGAATTTTTGGGTTTGGTCAATCCGTTCGCGCGATATGGGACATTGAAGCTAAGAAATGGTTGAGAAGACAACAAATTTTTCGCAATTCTGCTGCTCCAATCGCTTAACCAGAATGGCCTAGGGAAAAAATACCCATACCGTTGTAATCGGAGGAGTTTCTACTTTCAGACGCAGCAGGAATTTTTCGGTTAGGTCAATCCGTTCGCGAGATATGGGGGTTTGAAGCTAAGAAATGGTTGAGAAGACAACAAATTTTTCGCACTTCTGCTGCTCCAAACGCTTAACCAGAAAGGCCCAGGGAAAAAATATACATACCGTTGTAATCGGGCGAGTTTCTACTTTCAGATGCAATTGGAATTTTTGGGTTAGGTCAATCCGTTCGCGAGATATGGGACATTGAAGCTAAGAAATGGTTGAGAAGACAACAAATTTTTCGCACTTCTGCTGCTCCAAACGCTTAACCAGAATGGCCTAGGGAAAAAATACCCATAGCGTTGTAATCGGACGAGTTTCTACTTTCACTTACAATAGGAATTTTTGGGTAGGTCAATCCGTTCGCGAGATATGGGACTTTGAATCTAAGAAATGGTTGACAAGACAACAAATTTTTCGCACTTCTGCTGCTCCAATCGCTTAACCAGAATGGCCTAGGGAAAAAATACCCATACCGTTGTAATCGGACAAGTTTCTACTTTCAGACGCAGCAGGAATTTTTCGGTTAGGTCAATCCGTTCGCGTGATATGGGGGTTTGAAGCTAAGAAATGGTTGAGAAGACAACAAATTTTTCGCAATTCTGCTGCTCCAATCGCTTAACCAGAATGGCCCAGGGAAAAAATATACATACCGTTGTAATCGGGCGAGTTTCTACTTTCAAATGCAACAGGAATTTTTGGGTTAGGTCAATCCGTTCGCGAGATATGGGAGTTTGAAGCTAAGAAATGGTTGAGAAGACGACAAATTTTTCGCACTTCTGCTGCTCCAAACGCGTAACCAGAATGGCCCAGGGAAAAAATATACGTACCGTTGTAATCGGACGAGTTTCTACTTTCACTTACAATAGGAATTTTTGGGTTAGGTCAATCCGTTCGCGAGATATGGGACTTTGAAGCTAAGAAATGGTTGACAAGACAACGAATTTTTCGCAATTCTGCTGCTCCAAACGCTTCACCAGAATGGCCTAGAGAAAAAACACGCATACCGCTGTAATCGGACGAGTTTCTACTTTCAAATGCAACAGGAATTTGTGGGTCAGGTCAATCCGTTCGCGAGATATGAGAGCTTGAAGCAAAGAAATAGTTGAGAGGAGAACAAATTCTTCGCAATTCTGCTGCACCAAACGCTTAACCAGAATGGCCCAGGGAAAAAATACACATACCGTTGTAATCGGGCGAGTTTCTACTTTCAGATGCAATAGGAATTTTTCGGTTAGTTCAATCCGTTCGCGAGATATGGGAGTTTGAAGACAAGAAATGGTTGAGAAGGTAAAAAATTTTTCGCAATTCTGCTTCTCCAAACACTTAACCAGAATGGCCTAGAGAAAAAACACGCATACCGCTGTAATCGGACGAGTTTCTACTTTGAAATGCAACAGGAATTTGTGGGTCAGGTCAATCCGTTCGCGAGATATGAGAGCTTGAAGCAAAGAAATAGTTGAGAGGAGAACAAATTTTTCGCAATTCTGCTGCACCAAACGCTTAACCAGAATGGCCCAGGGAAAAAATATACATACCGTTGTAATCGGGCGAGTTTCTACTTTCAGATGCAATAGGAATTTTTGGGTTAGGTCAATCCGTTCGCGAGATATGGGACATTGAAGCTAAGAAATGGTTGAGAAGACAACAAATGTTTCGCACTTCTGCTGCTCCAAACGCTTAACCAGAATGGCCTAGGGAAAAAATACCCATACCGTTGTAATCGGACGAGTTTCTACTTTCACTTACAATAGGAATTTTTGGGTTACGTCAATCCGTTCGCGAGATATGGGAGTTTGAAGCCAAGAAATGGTTGAGAAGGCAAAAAATTTTTCGCAATTCTGCTGCTCCAAACGCTTAAACACAATGGCCTAGGGAAAAAATACATATACCGTTGTAATCGGGCGAGATTCTACTTTCAGATGCAACAGGAATTTTTGGGTTAGGTCAATCCGTTCGCGAGATATGGGAGTTTGAAGCTAAGAAATGGTTGACAAGACAACGAATTTTTCGCAATTCTGCTGCTCCAAACGCTTAACCAGAATGGCCTAGGGAAAAAATACACATACCTTTGTAATCGGACGAGTTTCTACTTTCACTTACAATAGGAATTTTTGGGTTAGGTCAATCCGTTCGCGAGATATGGGACTGTGAAGCTAAGAAATGGTTGACAAGACAACGAATTTTTCGCAATTCTGCTGCTCCAAACGCTTAACCAGAATGGCCTAGGGAAAAAATACACATACCTTTGTAATCGGGCGAGTTTCTACTTTCAGATGCAATAGGAATTTTTCGGTTAGTTCAATCCGTTCGCGAGATATTAGAGTTTGAAGACAAGAAATGGTTGAGAAGGCAAAAAATTTTTCGCAATTCTGCTGCTCCAAACGCTTAACCAGAATGGCCTAGGGAAAAAATACGCATACCTTTGTAATCGGGCGTGTTTCTACTTTCAGACCCAGCAGGAATTTTTGGGTTTGGTCAATCCGTTCGCGAGATATGGGACAGTGAAGCTAAGAAATGGTTGAGAAGACAACAAATTTTTCGCAATTCTGCTGCTCCAAACGCTTAAACACAACGGCCTAGGGAAAAAATACACATACCGTTGTAATCGGGCGAGTTTCTACTTTCAGATGCAACAGGAATTTTTGGGTTAGGTCAATCCGTTCGCGAGATATGGGACATTGAAGCTAAGAAATAGTTGAGAAGACAACAAATTTTTCGCAATTCTGCTGTTCCAATCGCTTAACCAGAATGGCCTAGGGGAAAAATACACGTACCGTTGTAATCGGGCGAGTTTCTACTTTCAAATGCAACAGGAATTTTTGGGTTAGGTCAATCCGTTCGCGAGATATGGGAGTTTGAAGCTAAGAAATGGTTGAGAAGACGACAAATTTTTCGCACTTCTGCTGCTCCAAACGCGTAACCAGAATGGCCCAGGGAAAAAATATACGTACCGTTGTAATCGGACGAGTTTCTACTTTCACTTACAATAGGAATTTTTGGGTTAGGTCAATCCGTTCGCGAGATATGGGACTTTGAAGCTAAGAAATGGTTGACAAGACAACGAATTTTTCGCAATTCTGCTGCTCCAAACGCTTAACCAGAATGGCCTAGGGAAAAAATACACATACCGTTGTAATCGGGCGAGTTTCTACTTTCAGATGCAATAGGAATTTTTCGGTTAGTTCAATCCGTTCGCGAGATATTAGAGTTTGAAGACAAGAAATGGTTGAGAAGGCAAAAAATTTTTCGCAATTCTGCTGCTCCAAACGCTTAACCAGAATGGCCTAGGGAAAAAATACGCATACCTTTGTAATCGGGCGTGTTTCTACTTTCAGACCCAGCAGGAATTTTTGGGTTTGGTCAATCCGTTCGCGAGATATGGGACAGTGAAACTAAGAAATGGTTGAGAAGACAACAAATTTTTCGCAATTCTGCTGCTCCAAACGCTTAAACACAACGGCCTAGGGAAAAAATACACATACCGTTGTAATCGGGCGAGTTTCTACTTTCAGATGCAACAGGAATTTTTGGGTTAGGTCAATCCGTTCGCGAGATATGGGACATTGAAGCAAAGAAATAGTTGAGAGGAGAACAAATTTTTCGCAATTCTGCTGCACCAAACGCTTAACCAGAATGGCCCAGGGAAAAAATATACATACTGTTGTAATCGGGCGAGTTTCTACTTTCACTTACAATAGGAATTTTTGGGTTAGGTCAATCCGTTCGCGAGATATGGGAGTTTGAAGCCAAGAAATGGTTGAGAAGGCAAAAAATTTTTCGCAATTCTGCTTCTCCAAACACTTAACCAGAATGGCCTAGAGAAAAAACACGCATACCGCTGTAATCGGACGAGTTTCTACTTTCACTTACAATAGGAATTTTTGGGTTAGGTCAATCCGTTCGCGAGATATGGGACTTTGAAGCTAAGAAATGGTTGACAAGACAACAAATTTTTCGCAATTCTGCTGCTCCAAACGCTTAAACACAATGGCCTAGGGAAAAAATACACATACCGTTGTAATCGGGCGAGTTTCTACTTTCAGATGCAACAGGAATTTTTGGGTTAGGTCAATCCGTTCGCGAGATATGGGAGTTTGAAGCTAAGAAATGGTTGAGAAGACAACAAATTTTTCGCAATTCTGCTGCTCCAAACGCTTAACCAGAATGGCCTAGGGAAAAAATCCGCATACCTTGTAATCGGGCGTGTTTCTACTTTCAGACCCAGCAGGAATTTTTGGGTTTGGTCAATCCGTTCGCGAGATATGGGACAGTGAAGCTAAGAAATGGTTGAGAAGACAACAAATTTTTCGCAATTCTGCTGCTCCAAACGCTTAAACACAATGGCCTGGGGAAAAAATACACATACCGTTGTAATCGGGCGAGTTTCTACTTTCAGATGCAACAGGAATTTTTGGGTTTGGTCAATCCGTTCGCGAGATACGGGAGTTTGAAGCTAAGAAATGGTTGAGAAGACAACAAATTTTTCGCACTTCTGCTGCTCCATACGCTTAACCAGAATGGCCCAGGGAAAAAATATACATACCGTTGTAATCGGGCGAGTTTCTACTTTCAGATGCAACAGGAATTTTTGGGTTAGGTCAATCCGTTCGCGAGATATGGGAGTTTGAAGCTAAGAAATGGTTGAGAAGACAACTAATTTTTCGCAATTCTGCTGCTCCAAACGCTTAACCAGAATGGGCTAGGGGAAAAATACACATACCGTTGTAATCGGGCGAGTTTCTACTTTCAGACGCAGAGGAATTTTTGGGTTAGGTCAATCCGTTCGCGAGATATGGGAGTTTGAAGCCAAGAAATGGTTGAGAAGGCAAAAAATTTTTCGCAATTCTGCTTCTCCAAACACTTAACCAGAATGGCCTAGAGAAAAAATACGCATACCGCTGTAATCGGGCGAGTTTCTACTTTCAGATGCAATAGGAATTTTTGGGTCAGGTCAATCCGTTCGCGAGATATGAGAGTTTGAAGACAAGAAATGGTTGAGAAGGCAAAAAATTTTTCGCAATTCTGCTGCTCCAAACGCTTAACCAGAATGGCCTAGGGAAAAAATACACATACCGTTGTAATCAGGGCGAGTTTCTACTTTCAGACGCAACAGGAATTTTTGGGTTAGGTCAATCCGTTCGCGAGATATGGGAGTTTGAAGCTAAGAAATGGTTGAGAAGACAACAAATTTTTCGCACTTCTGCTGCTCCAAACACTTAACCAGAATGGCCCAGGGAAAAAATATACATACCGTTGTAATCGGGCGAGTTTCTACTTTCAGATGCAATAGGAATTTTTGGGTCAGGTCAATTCGTTCGCGAGATATGGGACATTGAAGCTAAGAAATGGTTGAGAAGACAACAAATTTTTCGCAATTCTGCTGCTCCAATCGCTTAACCAGAATGGCCTAGGGGAAAAATACACGTACCGTTGTAATCGGGCGAGTTCCTACTTTCAAATGCAACAGGAATTTTTGGGTCAGGTCAATCCGTTCGCGAGATATGGGAGTTTGAAGCTAAGAAATGGTTGAGAAGACAACAAATTTTTCGCACTTCTGCTGCTCCAAACGCTTAACCAGAATGGCCTAGGGAAAAAATACGCATACCGTTGTAATCGGGCGAGTTTCTACTTTCAGACCCAGCAGGAATTTTTGGGTTTGGTCAATCCGTTCGCGAGATATGGGAGTTTGAAGATAAGAAATGGTTGAGAGGAGAACAAATTTTTCGCACTTCTGCTGCTCCATACGCTTAACCAGAATGGCCCAGGGAAAAAATATACATACCGTTGTAATCGGGCGAGTTTCTACTTTCAGATGCAACAGGAATTTTTGGGTTAGGTCAATCCGTTCGCGAGATATGGGAGTTTGAAGCTAAGAATTGGTTGAGAAGACAACTAATTTTTCGCAATTCTGCTGCTCCAATCGCTTAACCAGAATGGCCTAGGGGAAAAATACACGTACCGTTGTAATCGGGCGAGTTCCTACTTTCAAATGCAACAGGAATTTTTGGGTCAGGTCAATCCGTTCGCGAGATATGGGACATTGAAGCTAAGAAATGGTTGAGAAGACAACAAATTTTTCGCACTTCTGCTGCTCCAAACGCTTAATCAGAATGGCCTATGGAGAAAATACCCATACCGTTGTAATCGGACGAGTTTCTACTTTCACTTGCAATAGGAATTTTTGGGTTAGGTCAATCCGTTCGCGATATATGGGACTTCGAAGCTAAGAAATGTTTGAGAAGACAACAAATTTTTCGCACTTCTGCTGCTCCAAACGCTTAACCAGAATGGCCTAGGGAAAAAATAGACATACCGTTGTAATCGGGCGAGTTTCTACTTTCAGACGCAGCAGGAATTTTTGGGTCAGGTCAATCCGTTCGTGAGATATGAGAGTTTGAAGACAAGAAATGGTTGAGAAGGCAAAAAATTTTTCGCAATTCTGCTGCTCCAATCGCTTAACCAGAATGGCCTAGGGGAAAAATACACGTACCGTTGTAATCGGGCGAGTTTCTACTTTCAAATGCAACAGGAATTTTTGGGTCAGGTCAATCCGTTCGCGAGATATGAGAGTTTGAAGCTAAGAAATAGTTGAGAGGAGAACAAATTTTTCGCAATTCTGCTGCTCCAAACGCTTAACCAGAATGGCCTAGGGAACAAATACGCATAGCGTTGTAATCGGGCGAGATTCTACTTTCAGACCCAGCAGGAATTTTTGGGTTTGGTCAATCCGTTCGCGAGATATGGGACATTGAAGCTAAGAAATGGTTGAGAAGGCAAAAAATTTTTCGCAATTCTGCTGCTCCAATCGCTTAACCAGAATGGCCTAGGGGAAAAATACACATACCGTTGTAATCGGGCGAGTTTCTACTTTCAGATGCAATAGGAATTTTTCGGTTAGTTCAATCCGTTCGCGAGATATGGGAGTTTGAAGACAAGAAATGGTTGAGAAGGCAAAAAATTTTTCGCAATTCTGCTGCTCCAAACGCTTAACCAGAGTGGCCTAGGGAAAAAATACATATATCGTTGTAATCGGGCGAGTTTCTACTATCAGATGCAGCAGGAATTTTTGGGTTAGGTCAATCCGTTCGCGAGATATGGGAGTTTGAAGCTAGGAAATGGTTGAGAAGACGACAAATTTTTCGCACTTCTGCTGCTCCAAACGCGTAACCAGAATGGCCCAGGGAAAAAATATACGTACCGTTGTAATCGGACGAGTTTCTACTTTCACTTACAATAGGAATTTTTGGGTTAGGTCAATCCGTTCGCGAGATATGGGACTTTGAAGCTAAGAAATGGTTGACAAGACAACGAATTTTTCGCAATTCTGCTGCTCCAAACGCTTAACCAGAATGGCCTAGGGAAAAAATACACATACCGTTGTAATCGGGCGAGTTTCTACTTTCAGATGCAATAGGAATTTTTCGGTTAGTTCAATCCGTTCGCGAGATATTAGAGTTTGAAGACAAGAAATGGTTGAGAAGGCAAAAAATTTTTCGCAATTCTGCTGCTCCAAACGCTTAACCAGAATGGCCTAGGGAAAAAATACGCATACCTTTGTAATCGGGCGTGTTTCTACTTTCAGACCCAGCAGGAATTTTTGGGTTTGGTCAATCCGTTCGCGAGATATGGGACAGTGAAACTAAGAAATGGTTGAGAAGACAACAAATTTTTCGCAATTCTGCTGCTCCAAACGCTTAAACACAACGGCCTAGGGAAAAAATACACATACCGTTGTAATCGGGCGAGTTTCTACTTTCAGATGCAACAGGAATTTTTGGGTTAGGTCAATCCGTTCGCGAGATATGGGACATTGAAGCTAAGAAATAGTTGAGAAGACAACAAATTTTTCGCAATTCTGCTGTTCCAATCGCTTAACCAGAATGGCCTAGGGGAAAAATACACGTACCGTTGTAATCGGGCGAGTTTCTACTTTCAAATGCAACAGGAATTTTTGGGTCATGTCAATCCGTTCGCGAGATATGAGAGCTTGAAGCAAAGAAATAGTTGAGAGGAGAACAAATTTTTCGCAATTCTGCTGCACCAAACGCTTAACCAGAATGGCCCAGGGAAAAAATATACATACTGTTGTAATCGGGCGAGTTTCTACTTTCAGATGCAATAGGAATTTTTGGGTTAGGTCAATCCGTTCGCGAGATATGGGACATTGAAGCTAAGAAATGGTTGACAAGACAACAAATGTTTCGCACTTCTGCTGCTCCAAACGCTTAACCAGAATGGCCTAGGAAAAAATACCCATACCGTTGTAATCGGACGAGTTTCTACTTTCACTTACAATAGGAATTTTTGGGTTAGGTCAATCCGTTCGCGAGATATGGGAGTTTGAAGCCAAGAAATGGTTGAGAAGGCAAAAAATTTTTCGCAGTTCTGCTTCTCCAAACACTTAACCAGAATGGCCTAGAGAAAAAGCACGCATACCGCTGTAATCGGACGAGTTTCTACTTTCACTTACAATAGGAATTTTTGGGTTAGGTCAATCCGTTCGCGAGATATGGGACTTTGAAGCTAAGAAATGGTTGAGAAGACAACAAATTTTTCGCAATTCTGCTGCTCCAAACGCTTAAACACAATGGCCTAGGGAAAAAATACAAATACCTTTGTAATCGGGCGAGTTTCTACTTTCAGATGCAACAGGAATTTTTGGGTTAGGTCAATCCGTTCGCGAGATATGGGAGTTTGAAGCTAAGAAATGGTTGAGAAGACAACAAATTTTTCGCAATTCTGCAGCTCCAAACGCTTAACCAGAATGGCCTAGGGAAAAAATCCGCATACCTTGTAATCGGGCGTGTTTCTACTTTCAGACCCAGCAGGAATTTTTGGGTTTGGTCAATCCGTTCGCGAGATATGGGACAGTGAAGCTAAGAAATGGTTGAGAAGACAACAAATTTTTCGCAATTCTGCTGCTCCAAACGCTTAAACACAATGGCCTGGTGAAAAAATACACATACCGTTGTAATCGGGCGAGTTTCTACTTTCAGATGCAACAGGAATTTTTGGGTTTGGTCAATCCGTTCGCGAGATACGGGAGTTTGAAGCTAAGAAATGGTTGAGAAGACAACAAATTTTTCGCACTTCTGCTGCTCCATACGCTTAACCAGAATGGCCCAGGGAAAAAATATACATACCGTTGTAATCGGGCGAGTTTCTACTTTCAGATGCAACAGGAATTTTTGGGTTAGGTCAATCCGTTCGCGAGATATGGGAGTTTGAAGCTAAGAAATGGTTGAGAAGACAACTAATTTTTCGCAATTATGCTGCTGCAAACGCTTAACCAGAATGGGCTAGGGGAAAAATACACATACCGTTGTAATCGGGCGAGTTTCTACTTTCAGACGCAAGAGGAATTTTTGGGTTAGGTCAATCCGTTCGCGAGATATGGGAGTTTGAAGCCAAGAAATGGTTGAGAAGGCAAAAAATTTTTCGCAATTCTGCTTCTCCAAACACTTAACCAGAATGGCCTAGAGAAAAAATACGCATACCGCTGTAATCGGACGAGTTTCTACTTTCAGATGCAATTGGAATTTTTGGGTCAGGTCAATCCGTTCGCGAGATATGAGAGTTTGAAGACAAGAAATGGTTGAGAAGGCAAAAAATTTTTCGCAATTCTGCTGCTCCAAACGCTTAACCATAATGGCCTAGGGAAAAAATACACATACCGTTGTAATCGGGCGAGTTCCTACTTTCAAATGCAACAGGAATTTTTGGGTCAGGTCAATCCGTTCGCGAGATATGGGAGTTTGAAGCTAAGAAATGGTTGAGAAGACAACAAATTTTTCGCACTTCTGCTGCTCCAAACGCTTAACCAGAATGGCCTAGGGAAAAAATACGCATACCGTTGTAATCGGGCGAGATTCTACTTTCAGACCCAGCAGGAATTTTTGGGTTTGGTCAATCCGTTCGCGAGATATGGGACATTGAAGCTAAGAAATGGTTGAGAAGACAACAAATTTTTCGCACTTCTGCTGCTCCAAACGCTTAACCAGAATGGCCTAGGGAAAAAATACGCATACCGTTGTAATCGGGCGAGTTTCTACTTTCAGACCCAGCAGGAATTTTTGGGTTTGGTCAATCCGTTCGCGAGATATGGGACATTGAAGCTAAGAAATGGTTGAGAAGACAACAAATTTTTCGCACTTCTGCTGCTCCAAACGCTTAATCAGAATGGCCCAGGGAGAAAATACCCATACCGTTGTAATCGGACGAGTTTCTACTTTCACTTGCAATAGGAATTTTTGGGTTAGGTCAATCCGTTCGCGATATATGGGACTTTGAAGCTAAGAAATGTTTGAGAAGACAACAAATTTTTCGCACTTCTGCTGCTCCAAACGCTTAATCAGAATGGCCTAGGGAGAAAATACCCATACCGTTGTAATCGGACGAGTTTCTACTTTCACTTGCAATAGGAATTTTTGGGTTAGGTCAATCCGTTCGCGATATATGGGACTTTGAAGCTAAGAAATGTTTGAGAAGACAACAAATTTTTCGCACTTCTGCCGCTCCAAACGCTTAACCAGAATGTCCTAGGGAAAAAATACGCATACCGTTGTAATCGGGCGAGTTTCTACTTTCAGACCCAGCAGGAATTTTTGGGTTTGGTCAATCCGTTCGCGAGATATGGGACATTGAAGCTAAGAAATGGTTGAGAAGACAACAAATTTTTCGCACTTCTGCTGCTCCAAACGCTTAATCAGAATGGCCTAGGGAGAAAATACCCATACCGTTGTAATCGGACGAGTTTCTACTTTCACTTGCAATAGGAATTTTTGGGTTAGGTCAATCCGTTCGCGATATATGGGACTTTGAAGCTAAGAAATGTTCGAGAAGAGAACAAATTTTTCGCACTTCTGCTGCTCCAAACGCTTAACCAGAATGGCCTAGGGAAAAAATACGCATACCGTTGTAATCGGACGAGTTTCTACTTTCACTTGCAATAGGAATTTTTGGGTTAGGTCAATCCGTTCGCGATATATGGGACTTTGAAGCTAAGAAATGTTTGAGAAGACAACAAATTTTTCGCACTTCTGCTGCTCCAAACGCTTAACCAGAATGTCCTAGGGAAAAAATACGCATACCGTTGTAATCGGGCGAGTTTCTACTTTCAGACCCAGCAGGAATTTTTGGTTTGGTCAATCCGTTCGCGAGATATGGGACATTGAAGCTAAGAAATGGTTGAGAAGACAACAAATTTTTCGCACTTCTGCTGCTCCAAACGCTTAATCAGAATGGCCTAGGGAGAAAATACCCATACCGTTGTAATCGGGCGTGTTTCTACTTTCAGACCCAGCAGGAATTTTTTGGTTTGGTCAATCCGTTCGCGAGATATGGGACATTGAAGCTAAGAAATGGGTGAGAAGACAACAAATTATTCGCAATTCTGCTGCTCCAATCGCTTAACCAGAATGGCCTAGGGAAAAACTCCCATACCGTTGTAATCGGACAAGTTTCTACTTTCAGACGCAGCAGGAATTTTTGGGTAGGTCAATCCGTTCGCGAGATATCGGACTTTGAAGCTAAGAAATGGTTGACAAGACAAAAATTTTTCGCACTTCTGCTGCTCCAATCGCTTAACCAGAATGGCCTAGGGAAAAAATACCCATACCGATGTAATCGGACGAGTTTCTACTTTCACTTGCAATAGGAATTTTTGTGTTAGGTCAATCCGTTCGCGAGATATGGGAGTTTGAAGCCAAGAAATGGTTGAGAAGGCAAAAAATTTTTCGCAATTCTGCTTCTCCAAACACTTAACCAGAATGGCCTAGAGAAAAAATACGCATACCGTTGTAATCGGGCGAGTTTCTTCTTTCAGATGCAACAGGAATTTTTGGGTTAGGTCAATCCGTTCGCGAGATATGGGAGTTTGAAGATAAGAAATGGTTGAGAGGAGAACAAATTTTTCGCACTTCTGCTGCTCCAATCGTTTAACCAGAATGGCCCAGGGAAAAAATATACATACCATTGTAATCGGGCGAGTTTCTACTTTCAAATGCAACAGGAATTTTTGGGTTAGGTCAATCCGTTCGCGAGATATGAGAGTTTGAAGATAAGAAATGGTTGAGAGGAGAACAAATTTTTCGCAATCCTGCTGCTCCAAACGCTTAACCAGAATGGCCTAGGGAAAAAATACGCATACCGTTGTAATCGGGCGTGTTTCTACTTTCAGACGCAGCAGGAATTTTTGGGTTTGGTCAATGCGTTCGCAGGATATGGGACATTGAAGCTAAGAAATGGTTGAGGAGACAACAAATTTTTCGCAATTCTGCTGCTCCAAACGCTTAACCAGAATGGGCGAGGGAAAAAATACACATACTGTTGTAATCGGGCGAGTTTCTACCTTCAGATGCAATAGGAATTTTTTGGTTAGGTCAATCCGTTCGCGAGATATGGGAGTTTGAAGCCAAGAAATGGTTGAGAAGGCAAAAAATTTTTCGCACTTCTGCTGCTCCAAACGCTTAACCAGAATGGCCCAGGGAAAAAATACACATGCCGTTGTAATCGGGCGAGTTTCTACTTTCAGATGCAACAGGAATTTTAGGTTAGGTCAATCCGTTCTCGAGATATGGGAGTTTGAAGCTAAGAAATGGTTGAGAAGACAACAAATTTTTCGCAATTCTGCTGCTCCAAACGCTTAACCAGAATGGGCTAGGGGAAAAATACGCATACCGTTGTAATCGGGCGAGTTTCTACTTTCAGATGCAATAGGAATTTTTGGGTTAGGTCAATCCGTTCGCGAGATATGGGACTTTGAAGCTAAGAAATGGTTGACAAGACAACAAATTTTTCGCAATTCTGCTGCTCCAAACGCTTAACCAGAATGGGCGAGGGAAAAAATACACATACCGTTGTAATCGGGCGAGTTTCTACTATCAGATGCAACAGGAATTTTTGGGTTAGGTCAAGCCGTTCGCGAGATATGGGAGTTTGAAGCTAAGAAATGGTTGAGAAGACGACAAATTTTTCGCAATTCTGCTGCTCCAAACGCTTAACCAGAAAGGCCCAGGGAAAAAATACACATACCGTTGTAATCGGGCGAGTTTCTACTTTCAAATGCAACAGGATTTTTTCGGTTAGGTCAATCCGTTCGCGAGATATGAGAGTTTGAAGATAAGAAATGGTTGAGAGGAGAACAAATTTTTCGCAATCCTGCTGCTCCAAACGCTTAACCAGAATGGCCTAGGGAAAAAATACGCATACCGTTGTAATCGGGCGTGTTTCTACTTTCAGACGCAGCAGGAATTTTTGGGTTTGGTCAATGCGTTCGCAGGATATGGGACTTTGAAGCTAAGAAATGGTTGAGGAGACAACAAATTTTTCGCAATTCTGCTGCTCCAAACGCTTAACCAGAATGGGCGAGGGAAAAAATACACATACCGTTGTAATCGGGCGAGTTTCTACTTTCAGATGCAATAGGAATTTTTTGGTTAGGTCAATCCGTTCGCGAGATATGGGAGTTTGAAGGCAAGAAATGGTTGAGAAGGCAAAAAATTTTTCGCAATTCTGCTGCTCCAAACGCTTAACCAGAATGGCCTAGAGAAAAAATACACATACGGTTGTAATCGGGCGAGTTTCTACTATCAGATGCAACAGGAATTTTTGGGTTAGGTCAAGCCGTTCGCGAGATATGGGAGTTTGAAGCTAAGAAATGGTTGAGAAGACGACAAATTTTTCGCACTTCTGCTGCTCCAATCGTTTAACCAGAATGGCCCAGGGAAAAAATATACATACCATTGTAATCGGGCGAGTTTCTACTTTCAAATGCAACACGAATTTTTGGGTTAGGTCAATCCGTTCGCGAGATATGAGAGTTTGAAGATAAGAAATGGTTGAGAGGAGAACAAATTTTTCGCAATCCTGCTGCTCCAAACGCTTAACCAGAATGGCCTAGGGAAAAAATACGCATACCGTTGTAATCGGACGAGTTTCTACTTTCAGACGCAGCATGAATTTTTGGGTTTGGTCAATGCGTTCGCAGGATATGGGACTTTGAAGCTAAGAAATGGTTGAGGAGACAACAAATTTTTCGCAATTCTGCTGCTCCAAACGCTTAACCAGAATGGGCGAGGGAAGAAATACACATACCGTTGTAATCGGGCGAGCTTCTACTTTCAGATGCAATAGGAATTTTTTGGTTAGGTCAATCCGTTCGCGAGATATGGGAGTTTGAAGCCAAGAAATGGTTGAGAAGGCAAAAAATTTTTCGCAATTCTGCTGCTCCAAACGCTTAACCAGAATGGCCTAGAGAAAAAATACACATACCGTTGTAATCGGGCGAGTTTCTACTATCAGATGCAACAGGAATTTTTGGGTTAGGTCTAGCCGTTCGCGAGATATGGGAGTTTGAAGCTAAGAAATGGTTGAGAAGACGACAAATTTTTCGCACTTCTGCTGCTCCAATCGCTTAACCAGAATGGCCTAGGGAAAAACTCCCATACCGTTGTAATCGGACAAGTTTCTACTTTCAGACGCAGCAGGAATTTTTGGGTTAGGTCAATCCGTTCGCGAGATATCGGACTTTGAAGCTAAGAAATGGTTGACAAGACAAAAATTTTTCGCACTTCTGCTGCTCCAATCGCTTAACCAGAATGGCCTAGGGAAAAAATACCCATACCGTTGTAATCGGACGAGTTTCTACTTTCACTTGCAATAGGAATTTTTGTGTTAGGTCAATCCGTTCGCGAGATATGGGAGTTTGAAGCCAAGAAATGGTTGAGAAGGCAAAAAATTTTTCGCAATTCTGCTTCTCCAAACACTTAACCAGAATGGCCTAGAGAAAAAATACGCATACCGTTGTAATCGGGCGAGTTTCTTCTTTCAGATGCAACAGGAATTTTTGGGTTAGGTCAATCCGTTCGCGAGATATGGGAGTTTGAAGATAAGAAATGGTTGAGAGGAGAACAAATTTTTCGCACTTCTGCTGCTCCAATCGTTTAACCAGAATGGCCCAGGGAAAAAATATACATACCATTGTAATCGGGCGAGTTTCTACTTTCAAATGCAACAGGAATTTTTGGGTTAGGTCAATCCGTTCGCGAGATATGAGAGTTTGAAGATAAGAAATGGTTGAGAGGAGAACAAATTTTTCGCAATCCTGCTGCTCCAAACGCTTAACCAGAATGGCCTAGGGAAAAAATACGCATACCGTTGTAATCGGGCGTGTTTCTACTTTCAGACGCAGCAGGAATTTTTGGGTTTGGTCAATGCGTTCGCAGGATATGGGACATTGAAGCTAAGAAATGGTTGAGGAGACAACAAATTTTTCGCAATTCTGCTGCTCCAAACGCTTAACCAGAATGGGCGAGGGAAAAAATACACATACTGTTGTAATCGGGCGAGTTTCTACCTTCAGATGCAATAGGAATTTTTTGGTTAGGTCAATCCGTTCGCGAGATATGGGAGTTTGAAGCCAAGAAATGGTTGAGAAGGCAAAAAATTTTTCGCACTTCTGCTGCTCCAAACGCTTAACCAGAATGGCCCAGGGAAAAAATACACATGCCGTTGTAATCGGGCGAGTTTCTACTTTCAGATGCAACAGGAATTTTAGGTTAGGTCAATCCGTTCTCGAGATATGGGAGTTTGAAGCTAAGAAATGGTTGAGAAGACAACAAATTTTTCGCAATTCTGCTGCTCCAAACGCTTAACCAGAATGGGCTAGGGGAAAAATACGCATACCGTTGTAATCGGGCGAGTTTCTACTTTCAGATGCAATAGGAATTTTTGGGTTAGGTCAATCCGTTCGCGAGATATGGGACTTTGAAGCTAAGAAATGGTTGACAAGACAACAAATTTTTCGCAATTCTGCTGCTCCAAACGCTTAACCAGAATGGGCGAGGGAAAAAATACACATACCGTTGTAATCGGGCGAGTTTCTACTATCAGATGCAACAGGAATTTTTGGGTTAGGTCAAGCCGTTCGCGAGATATGGGAGTTTGAAGCTAAGAAATGGTTGAGAAGACGACAAATTTTTCGCAATTCTGCTGCTCCAAACGCTTAACCAGAAAGGCCCAGGGAAAAAATACACATACCGTTGTAATCGGGCGAGTTTCTACTTTCAAATGCAACAGGATTTTTTCGGTTAGGTCAATCCGTTCGCGAGATATGAGAGTTTGAAGATAAGAAATGGTTGAGAGGAGAACAAATTTTTCGCAATCCTGCTGCTCCAAACGCTTAACCAGAATGGCCTAGGGAAAAAATACGCATACCGTTGTAATCGGGCGAGTTTCTACTTTCAGACGCAGCAGGAATTTTTGGGTTTGGTCAATGCGTTCGCAGGATATGGGACTTTGAAGCTAAGAAATGGTTGAGGAGACAACAAATTTTTCGCAATTCTGCTGCTCCAAACGCTTAACCAGAATGGGCGAGGGAAAAAATACACATACCGTTGTAATCGGGCGAGTTTCTACTTTCAGATGCAATAGGAATTTTTTGGTTAGGTCAATCCGTTCGCGAGATATGGGAGTTTGAAGCCAAGAAATGGTTGAGAAGGCAAAAAATTTTTCGCAATTCTGCTGCTCCAAACGCTTAACCAGAATGGCCTAGAGAAAAAATACACATACGGTTGTAATCGGGCGAGTTTCTACTATCAGATGCAACAGGAATTTTTGGGTTAGGTCAAGCCGTTCGCGAGATATGGGAGTTTGAAGCTAAGAAATGGTTGAGAAGACGACAAATTTTTCGCACTTCTGCTGCTCCAATCGTTTAACCAGAATGGCCCAGGGAAAAAATATACATACCATTGTAATCGGGCGAGTTTCTACTTTCAAATGCAACACGAATTTTTGGGTTAGGTCAATCCGTTCGCGAGATATGAGAGTTTGAAGATAAGAAATGGTTGAGAGGAGAACAAATTTTTCGCAATCCTGCTGCTCCAAACGCTTAACCAGAATGGCCTAGGGAAAAAATACGCATACCGTTGTAATCGGACGAGTTTCTACTTTCAGACGCAGCATGAATTTTTGGGTTTGGTCAATGCGTTCGCAGGATATGGGACTTTGAAGCTAAGAAATGGTTGAGGAGACAACAAATTTTTCGCAATTCTGCTGCTCCAAACGCTTAACCAGAATGGGCGAGGGAAGAAATACACATACCGTTGTAATCGGGCGAGCTTCTACTTTCAGATGCAATAGGAATTTTTTGGTTAGGTCAATCCGTTCGCGAGATATGGGAGTTTGAAGCCAAGAAATGGTTGAGAAGGCAAAAAATTTTTCGCAATTCTGCTGCTCCAAACGCTTAACCAGAATGGCCTAGAGAAAAAATACACATACCGTTGTAATCGGGCGAGTTTCTACTATCAGATGCAACAGGAATTTTTGGGTTAGGTCTAGCCGTTCGCGAGATATGGGAGTTTGAAGCTAAGAAATGGTTGAGAAGACGACAAATTTTTCGCACTTCTGCTGCTCCAATCGTTTAACCAGAATGGCCCAGGGAAAAAATATACATACCATTGTAATCGGGCGAGTTTCTACTTTCAAATGCAACAGGAATTTTTGGGTTAGGTCAATCCGTTCGCGAGATATGAGAGTTTGAAGATAAGAAATGGTTGAGAGGAGAACAAATCTTTCGCAATCCTGCTGCTCCAAACGCTTAACCAGAATGGCCTAGGGAAAAAATACGCATACCGTTGTAATCGGGCGAGTTTCTACTTTCAGACGCAACAGGAATTTTTGGGTTAGGTCAAGCCGTTCGCGAGATATGGGAGTTTGAAGCTAAGAAATGGTTGAGAAGACGACAAATTTTTCGCACTTCTGCTGCTCCAATCGTTTAACCAGAATGGCCCAGGGAAAAAATATACATACCATTGTAATCGGGCGAGTTTCTACTTTCAAATGCAACACGAATTTTTGGGTTAGGTCAATCCGTTCGCGAGATATGAGAGTTTGAAGATAAGAAATGGTTGAGAGGAGAACAAATTTTTCGCAATCCTGCTGCTCCAAACGCTTAACCAGAATGGCCTAGGGAAAAAATACGCATACCGTTGTAATCGGGCGAGTTTCTACTTTCAGACGCAGCATGAATTTTTGGGTTTGGTCAATGCGTTCGCAGGATATGGGACTTTGAAGCTAAGAAATGGTTGAGGAGACAACAAATTTTTCGCAATTCTGCTGCTCCAAACGCTTAACCAGAATGGGCGAGGGAAGAAATACACATACCGTTGTAATCGGGCGAGCTTCTACTTTCAGATGCAATAGGAATTTTTTGGTTAGGTCAATCCGTTCGCGAGATATGGGAGTTTGAAGCCAAGAAATGGTTGAGAAGGCAAAAAATTTTTCGCAATTCTGCTGCTCCAAACGCTTAACCAGAATGGCCTAGAGAAAAAATACACATACCGTTGTAATCGGGCGAGTTTCTACTATCAGATGCAACAGGAATTTTTGGGTTAGGTCTAGCCGTTCGCGAGATATGGGAGTTTGAAGCTAAGAAATGGTTGAGAAGACGACAAATTTTTCGCACTTCTGCTGCTCCAATCGTTTAACCAGAATGGCCCAGGGAAAAAATATACATACCATTGTAATCGGGCGAGTTTCTACTATCAGATGCAACAGGAATTTTTGGGTTTGGTCAATGCGTTCGCAGGATATGGGACTTTGAAGCTAAGAAATGGTTGAGTGGAGAACAAATCTTTCGCAATCCTGCTGCTCCAAACGCTTAACCAGAATGGCCTAGGGAAAAAATACGCATACCGTTGTAATCGGGCGAGTTTCTACTTTCAGACGCAGCAGGAATTTTTGGGTTTGGTCAATGCGTTCGCAGGATATGGGACTTTGAAGCTAAGAAATGGTTGAGTAGACAACAAATTTTTCGCAATTCTGCTGCTCCAAACGCTTAACCAGAATGGCCTAGAGAAAAAATACACATACCGTTGTAATCGGGCGAGTTTCTACTATCAGATGCAACAGGAATTTTTGGGTTAGGTCAAGCCGTTCGCGAGATATGGGAGTTTGAAGCTAAGAAATGGTTGAGAAGACGACAAATTTTTCGCACTTCTGCTGCTCCAATCGTTTAACCAGTATGGCCCAGGGAAAAAATATACATACCATTGTAATCGGGCGAGTTTCTACTTTCAAATGCAACAGGAATTTTTGGGTTAGGTCAATCCGTTCGCGAGATATGAGAGTTTGAAGATAAGAAATGGTTGAGAGGAGAACAAATTTTTCGCAATCCTGCTGCTCCAAACGCTTAACCAGAATGGCCTAGGGAAAAAATACGCATACCGTTGTAATCGGGCGAGTTTCTACTTTCAGACGCAGCATGAATTTTTGGGTTTCGTCAATGCGTTCGCAGGATATGGGACTTTGAAGCTAAGAAATGGTTGAGGAGACAAAAAATTTTTCGCAATTCTGCTGCTCCAAACGCTTAACCAGAATGGGCGAGGGAAAAAATACACATACCGTTGTAATCGGGCGAGTTTCTACTTTCAGATGCAATAGGAATTTTTTGGTTAGGTCAATCCGTTCGCGAGATATGGGAGTTTGAAGCCAAGAAATGGTTGAGAAGGCAAAAAATTTTTCGCAATTCTGCTGCTCCAAACGCTTAACCAGAATGGCCCAGGGAAAAAATATACATACCGTTGTAATCGGGCGAGTTTCTACTTTCAGGTGCAATAGGAATTTTTGGGTTGGGTCAATCCGTTCGCGAGATATGTGACATTGAAGCTAAGAAATGGTTGAGAAGACAACAAATGTTTCGCACTTCTGCTGCTCCAAACGCTTAACCAGAATGGCCTAGGGAAAAAATACCCCTACCGTTGTAATCGGACGAGTTTCTACTTTCACTTACAATAGGAATTTTTGGGTTAGGTCAATCCGTTCGCGAGATATGGGACTTTGAAGCTAAGAAATGGTTGACAAGACAACAAATTTTTCGCAATTCTGCTGCTCCAAACGCTTAACCAGAATGGGCGAGGGAAAAAATACACATACCGTTGTAATCGGGCGAGTTTCTACTATCAGATGCAACAGGAATTTTTGGGTTAGGTCAAGCCGTTCGCGAGATATGGGAGTTTGAAGCTAAGAAATGGTTGAGAAGACGACAAATTTTTCGCACTTCTGCTGCTCCAAACGCTTAACCAGAATGGCCCAGGGAAAAAATATACATACCGTTGTAATCGGGCGAGTTTCTACTTTCAGGTGCAATAGGAATTTTTGGGTTAGGTCAATCCGTTCGCGAGATATGTGACATTGAAGCTAAGAAATGGTTGAGAAGACAACAAATGTTTCGCACTTCTGCTGCTCCAAACGCTTAACCAGAATGGCCTAGGGAAAAAATACCCCTACCGTTGTAATCGGACGAGTTTCTACTTTCACTTACAATAGGAATTTTTGGGTTAGGTCAATCCGTTCGCGAGATATGTGACTTTGAAGGTAAGAAATGGTTGAGAAGACAACAAATTTTTCGCACTTCTGCTGCTCCAAACGCTTAACCAGAATGGCCCAGGGAAAAAATACACATACCGTTGTAATTGGGCGAGTTTCTACTTTTAGATGCAATAGGAATTTTTCGGTTAGTTCAATCCGTTTGGAGATATGGGAGTTTGAAGACAAGAAATGGTTGAGAAGACAACAAATTTTTCGCACTTCTGCTGCTCCAAACGCTTAACCAGAAAGGCCCAGGGAATAAATATACATACCGTTGTAATCGGGCGAGTTTCTACTTTCAGATGCAACAGGAATTTTTGGGTTAGGTCAAGCCGTTCGCGAGATATGGGAGTTTGAAGCTAAGAAATGGTTGAGAAGACAACAAATTTTTCGCACTTCTGTTGCTCCAAACGCTTAACCAGAATGGCCTAGGGAAAAAATACGCATACCTTTGTAATCGGGCGTGTTTCTACTTTCAGACCCAGCAGGAATTTTTGGGTTTGGTTAATCCGTTCGCGAGATATGGGACATTGAAGCTAAGAAATGGTTGAGAAGCCAACAAATTTTTCGCAATTCTGCTGCTCCAATCGCTTAACCAGAATGGCCTAGGGAAAAAATACCCATACCGTTGTAATCGGACAAGTTTCTACTTTCAGACGCAGCAGGAATTTTTCGGTTAGGTCAATCCGTTCGCGAGATATGGGGGTTTGAAGCTAAGAAATGGTTGAGAAGACAACAAATTTTTCGCACTTCTGCTGCTCCAAACGCTTAACCAGAATGGCCCAGGGAAAAAATACACATACCGTTGTAATTGGGCGAGTTTCTACTTTTAGATGCAATAGGAATTTTTCGGTTAGTTCAATCCGTTTGGAGATATGGGAGTTTGAAGACAAGAAATGGTTGAGAAGACAACAAATTTTTCGCACTTCTGCTGCTCCAAACGCTTAACCAGAATGGCCTAGGGAAAAAATATCCATACCGTTGTAATCGGACGAGTTTCTACTTTCACTTACAATAGGAATTTTTGGGTTAGGTCAATCCGTTCGCGAGATATGGGACTTTGAAGCTAAGAAATGGTTGACAAGACAACAAATTTTTCGCAATTCTGCTGCTCCAAACGCTTAACCAGAATGGCTCAGGGAAAAAATACACATACCGTTGTAATTGGGCGAGTTTCTACTTTCAGATGCAATAGGAATTTTTCGGTTAGTTCAATCCGTTCGCGAGATATGGAAGTTTGAAGACAAGAAATGGTTGAGAAGACAACAAATTTTTCGCACTTCTGCTGCTCCAAACGCTTAACCAGAATGGCCTAGGGAAAAAACATCCATACCGTTGTAATCGGGCGAGTTTCTACTTTCAGATGCAACAGGAATTTTTGGGTTAGGTCAAGCCGTTCGCGAGATATGGGAGTTTGAAGCTAAGAAATGGTTGAGAAGACAACAAATTTTTCGCACTTCTGTTGCTCCAAACGCTTAACCAGAATGGCCTAGGGAAAAAATACGCATACCTTTGTAATCGGGCGTGTTTCTACTTTCAGACCCAGCAGGAATTTTTGGGTTTGGTCAATCCGTTCGCGAGATATGGGACATTGAAGCTAAGAAATGGTTGAGAAGACAACAAATTTTTCGCAATTCTGCTGCTCCAATCGCTTAACCAGAATGGCCTAGGGAAAAAATACCCATAGCGTTGTAATCGGACGAGTTTCTACTTTCACTTACAATAGGAATTTTTGGGGAGGTCAATCCGTTCGCGAGATATGGGGGTTTGAAGCTAAGAAATGGTTGAGAAGACAACAAATTTTTCGCAATTCTGCTGCTCCAAACGCTTAACCAGAATGGCCCAGGGAAAAAATACACATACCGTTGTAATTGGGCGAGTTTCTACTTTCAGATGCAATAGGAATTTTTCGGTTAGTTCAATCCGTCCGCGAGATATGGAAGTTTGAAGACAAGAAATGGTTGAGAAGACAACAAATTTTTCGCACTTCTGCTGCTCCAAACGCTTAACCAGAATGGCCTAGGGAAAAAATATCCATACCGTTGTAATCGGGCGAGTTTCTACTTTCAGATGCAACAGGAATTTTTGGGTTAGGTCAAGCCGTTCGCGAGATATGGGAGTTTGAAGCTAAGAAATGGTTGAGAAGACAACAAATTTTTCGCACTTCTGTTGCTCCAAACGCTTAACCAGAATGGCCTAGGGAAAAAATACGCATACCTTTGTAATCGGGCGTGTTTCTACTTTCAGACCCAGCAGGAATTTTTGGGTTTGGTTAATCCGTTCGCGAGATATGGGACATTGAAGCTAAGAAATGGTTGAGAAGACAACAAATTTTTCGCAATTCTGTTGCTCCAATCGCTTAACCAGAATGGCCTAGGGAAAAAATACCCATACCGTTGTAATCGGACAAGTTTCTACTTTCAGACGCAGCAGGAATTTTTCGGTTAGGTCAATCCGTTCGCGAGATATGGGGGTTTGAAGCTAAGAAATGGTTGAGAAGACAACAAATTTTTCGCACTTCTGCTGCTCCAAACGCTTAACCAGAATGGCCCAGGGAAAAAATACACATACCGTTGTAATTGGGCGAGTTTCTACTTTCAGATGCAATAGGAATTTTTCGGTTAGTTCAATCCGTTTGGAGATATGGGAGTTTGAAGACAAGAAATGGTTGAGAAGACAACAAATTTTTCGCACTTCTGCTGCTCCAAACGCTTAACCAGAATGGCCTAGGGAAAAAATATCCATACCGTTGTAATCGGACGAGTTTCTACTTTCACTTACAATAGGAATTTTTGGGTTAGGTCAATCCGTTCGCGAGATATGGGACTTTGAAGCTAAGAAATGGTTGACAAGACAACAAATTTTTCGCAATTCTGCTGCTCCAAACGCTTAACCAGAATGGCCTAGGGAAAAAATACCCATACCGTTGTAATCGGACAAGTTTCTACTTCCAGACGCAGCAGGAATTTTTCGGTTAGGTCAATCCGTTCGCGAGATATGGGGGTTTGAAGCTAAGAAATGGTTGAGAAGACAACAAATTTTTCGCACTTCTGCTGCTCCAAACGCTTAACCAGAATGGCCCAGGGAAAAAATACACATACCGTTGTAATTGGGCGAGTTTCTATTTTCAGATGCAATAGGAATTTTTCGGTTAGTTCAATCCGTTCGCGAGATATGGAAGTTTGAAGACAAGAAATGGTTGAGAAGACAACAAATTTTTCGCACTTCTGCTGCTCCAAACGCTTAACCAGAATGGCCTAGGGAAAAAATACCCATACCGTTGTAATCGGACAAGTTTCTACTTTCAGACGCAGCAGGAATTTTTCGGTTAGGTCAATCCGTTCGCGAGATATTGGGGTTTGAAGCTAAGAAATGGTTGAGAAGACAACAAATTTTTCGCACTTCTGCTGCTCCAAACGCTTAACCAGAATGGCCTAGGGAAAAAATATCCATACCGTTGTAATCGGACGAGTTTCTACTTTCACTTACAATAGGAATTTTTGGGTTAGGTCAATCCGTTCGCGAGATATGGGACTTTGAAGCTAAGAAATGGTTGAGAAGACAACAAATTTTTCGCACTTCTGCTGCTCCAAACGCTTAACCAGAAAGGCCCAGGGAAAAAATATACATACCGTTGTAATCGAGCGAGTTTCTCCTTTCAGATGCAGTTGGAATTTTTGGGTTAGGTCAATCCGTTCGCGAGATATGGGGGTTTGAAGCTATGAAATGGTTGAGAAGACAACAAATTTTTCGCACTTCTGTTGCTCCAAACGCTTAACCAGAAAGGCCCAGGGAAAAGATATACATACCGTTGTAATCGGGCGAGTTTCTACTTTCAGATGCAATTGGAATTTTTGGGTTAGGTCAATCCGTTCGCGAGATATGGGACATTGAAGACAAGAAATGGTTGAGAAGACAACAAATTTTTCGCACTTCTGCTGCTCCAAACGCTTAACCAGAATGGCCTAGGGAAAAAATATCCATACCGTTGTAATCGGGCGAGTTTCTACTTTCAGATGCAACAGGAATTTTTGGGTTAGGTCAAGCCGTTCGCGAGATATGGGAGTTTGAAACTAAGAAATGGTTGAGAAGACAACAAATTTTTCGCACTTCTGTTGCTCCATACGCTTAACCAGAATGGCCTAGGGAAAAAATACGCATACCTTTGTAATCGGGCGTGTTTCTACTTTCAGACCCAGCAGGAATTTTTGGGTTTGGTCAATCCGTTCGCGAGATATGGGACATTGAAGCTAAGAAATGGTTGAGAAGACAACAAATTTTTCGCAATTCTGCTGCTCCAATCGCTTAACCAGAATGGCCTAGGGAAAAAATACCCATAGCGTTGTAATCGGACGAGTTTCTACTTTCACTTACAATAGGAATTTTTGGGGAGGTCAATCCGTTCGCGAGATATGGGGGTTTGAAGCTAAGAAATGGTTGAGAAGACAACAAATTTTTCGCACTTCTGCTGCTCCAATCGCTTAACCAGAATGGCCTAGGGAAAAAATACCCATACCGTTGTAATCGGACAAGTTTCTACTTTCAGACGCAGCAGGAATTTTTCGGTTAGGTCAATCCGTTCGCGTGATATGGGGGTTTGAAGCTAAGAAATGGTTGACAAGACAACAAATTTTTCGCACTTCTGCTGCGCCAATCGCTTAACCAGAATGGCCCAGGGAAAAAATATACATACCGTTGTAATCGGGCGAGTTTCTACTTTCAGTTGCAATAGGAATTTTTGGGTTAGGTCAATCCGTTCGCGAGATATGGGACTTTGAAGCTAAGAAATGTTTGACAAGACAACAAATTTTTCGCAATTCTGCTGCTCCAAACGCTTAACCAGAATGGCCTAGGGAAAAAATACACATACCGTTGTAATCGGGCGAGTTTCTACTTTCAGATGCAATAGGAATTTTTCGGTTAGTTCAATCCGTTCGCGAGATATGGGAGTTTGAAGACAAGAAATGGTTGAGAAGGCAAAAAATTTTTCGCAATTCTGCTGCTCCAAACGCTTAACCAGAGTGGCCTAGGGAAAAAATACATATATCGTTGTAATCGGGCGAGTTTCTACTTTCAGATGAAATAGGAATTTTTGGGTTTGGTCAATCCGTTCGCGAGATATGGGAGTTTGAAGACAAGAAATGGTTGAGAAGGCAAAAAATTTTTCGCAATTCTGCTGCTCCGAACGCTTAACCAGAATGGCTTAGGGCAAAAATACCCATACCGTTGTAATCGGACGAGTTTCTACTTTCACTTACAATAGGAATTTTTGGGTTAGGTCAATCCGTTCGCGAGATATGGGACTTTGAAGCTAAGAAATGGTTGACAAGACAACGAATTTTTCGCAATTCTGCTGCTCCAAACGCTTAACCAGAATGGCCTAGGGAAAAAATACACATACCGTTGTAATCGGGCGAGTTTCTACTTTCAGATGCAATAGGAATTTTTGGGTCAGGTCAGTCCGTTCGCGAGATATGAGAGCTTGAAGCAAAGAAATAGTTGAGAGGAGAACAAATTTTTCGCAATTCTGCTGCACCAAACGCTTAACCAGAATGGCCCAGGGAAAAAATATACATACCGTTGTAATCGGGCGAGTTTCTACTTTCAGATGCAATAGGAATTTTTGGGTTAGGTCAATCCGTTCGCGAGATATGGGACATTGAAGCTAAGAAATCGTTGAGAAGACAACAAATTTTTCGCACTTCTGCTGCTCCAAACGCTTAACCAGAATGGCCTAGGGAAAAAATACCCATACCGTTGTAACCGGACGAGTTTCTACTTTCACTTACAACACGAATTTTTGGGCTAGGTCAATCCGTTCGCGAGATATGGGAGTTTGAAGCCAAGAAATGGTTGAGAATGCAAAAAATTTTCGCAATTCTGCTTCTCCAAACACTTAACCAGAATGGCCTAGAGAAAAAATACGTATACCGCTGTAATCGGGCGAGTTTCTACTTTCAGATGCAATAGGAATTTTTGGGTCAGGTCAGTCCGTTCGCGAGATATGAGAGTTTGAAGACAAGAAATGGTTGAGAAGGCAAAAAATTTTTCGCAATTCTGCTGCTCCAAACGCTTAACCAGAATGGCCTTGGGAAAAAATACACATACCGTTGTAATCGGGCGAGTTTCTACTTTCAGACGCAACAGGAATTTTTGGGTTAGGTCAAGCCGTTCGCGAGATATGGGAGTTTGAAGCCTAAGAAATGGTTGAGAAGACGACAAATTTTTCGCACTTCTGCTGCTCCAATCGTTTAACCAGAATGGCCCAGGGAAAAAATATACGTACCATTGTAATCGGGCGAGTTTCTACTTTCAAATGCAACAGGAATTTTTGGGTTAGGTCAATCCGTTCGCGAGATATGGGACTTTGAAGCTAAGAAATGGTTGACAAGACAACAAATTTTTCGCAATTCTGCTGCTCCAAACGCTTAACCAGAATGGGCGAGGGAAAAAATACACATACCGTTGTAATCGGGCGAGTTTCTACTATCAGATGCAACAGGAATTTTGGCTTAGGTCAAGCCGTTCGCGAGATATGGGAGTTTGAAGCTAAGAAATGGTTGAGAAGACGACAAATTTTCGCACTTCTGCTGCTCCAAACGCTTAACCAGAAAGGCCCAGGGAAAAAATACACATACCGTTGTAATCGGGCGAGTTTCTACTATCAGATGCAACAGGAATTTTTGGGTTAGGTCAAGCCGTTCGCGAGATATGGGAGTTTGAAGCTAAGAAATGGTTGAGAAGACGACAAATTTTTCGCACTTCTGCTGCTCCAAACGCTTAACCAGAATGGCCCAGGGAAAAAATACACATGCCGTTGTAATCGGGCGAGTTTCTACTTTCAGATGCAACAGGAATTTTAGGTTAGGTCAATCCGTTCTCGAGATATGGGAGTTTGAAGCTAAGAAATGGTTGAGAAGACAACAAATTTTTCGCAATTCTGCTGCTCCAAACGCTTAACCAGAATGGGCTAGGGGAAAAATACGCATACCGTTGTAATCGGGCGAGTTTCTACTTTCAGATGCAATAGGAATTTTTGGGTCAGGTCAATCCGTTCGCGAGATATAAGAGTTTGAAGACAAGAAATGGTTGAGAAGGCAAAAAATGTTTCGCAATTCTGCTGCTCCAAACGCTTAACCAGAATGGCCTAGGCAAAAAATACACATACCGTTGTAATCGGGCGAGTTTCTACTTTCAAATGCAACAGGAATTTTTGGGTTAGGTCAAGCCGTTCGCGAGATATGGGAGTTTGAAGCCAAGAAATGGTTGAGAAGACGACAAATTTTTCGCACTTCTGCTGCTCCAAACGCTTAACCAGAATGGTCCAGGGAAAAAATATACATACCGTTGTAATCGGGCGAGTTTCTACTTTCAGATGCAATAGGAATTTTTGGGTTAGGTCAATCCGTTCGCGAGATATGGGACTTTGAAGCTAAGAAATGGTTGACAAGACAACAAATTTTTCGCAATTCTGCTGCTCCAAACGCTTAACCAGAATGGGCGAGGGAAAAAATACACATACCGTTGTAATCGGGCGAGTTTCTACTATCAGATGCAACAGGAATTTTTGGCTTAGGTCAAGCCGTTCGCGAGATATGGGAGTTTGAAGCTAAGAAATGGTTGAGAAGACGACAAATTTTTCGCACTTCTGCTGCTCCAAACGCTTAACCAGAAAGGCCCAGGGAAAAAATACACATGCCGTTGTAATCGGGCGAGTTTCTACTTTCAAATGCGACAGGAATTTTTGGGTTAGGTCAAGCCGTTCGCGAGATATGAGAGTTTGAAGCTAAGAAATAGTTGAGAGGAGAACAAATTTTTCGCAATTCTGCTGCTCCAAACGCTTAACCAGAATGACCTAGGGGAAAAATACACGTACCGTTGTAATCGGGCGAGTTTCTACTTTCAAATGCAACAGGAATATTTGGGTCAGGTCAATCCGTTCGCGAGAAATGAGAGTTTGAAGCTAAGAAATAGTTGAGAGGAGAACAAATTTTTCGCAATTCTGCTGCTCCAAACGCTTAACCAGAATGGCCTACGGAAAAAATACGCATACCGTTGTAATCGGGCGAGTTTCTACTTTCAGACCCAGCAGGAATTTTTGGGTTTGGTCAATCCGTTCGCGTGATATGGGACATTGAAGCTAAGAAATGGTTGAGAAGACAACAAATTTTTCGCACTTCTGCTGCTCCAAACGCTTAACCACAATGGCCTAGGGAAAAAATACACATACCGTTGTAATCGGGCGAGTTTCTACTTCCAGACGCAACAGGAATTTTTAGGTTACGTCAATCCGTTCGCGAGATATGGGAGTTTGAAGCTGAGAAATGGTTGAGAAGACAACAAATTTTTCGCACTTCTGCTGCTCTAAACGCTTAATCAGAATGGCCTAGGGAGAAAATACCCATACCGTTGTAATCGGACGAGTCTCTACTTTCAGATGCAATAGGAATTTTTGGGTTAGGTCAATCCGTTCGCGAGATATGGGACATTGAAGCTAAGAAATGGTTGAGAAGACAACAAATTTTTCGCACTTCTGCTGCTCCAAACGCTTAACCAGAATGGCCTAGGGAGAAAATACCCATACCGTTGTAATCGGACGAGTTTCTACTTTCACTCGCAATAGGAATTTTTGGGTTAGGTCAATCCGTTCGCGAGATATGGGACTTTGAAGCTAAGAAATGGTTGAGAAGACAACAAATTTTTCGCATTTCTGCTGCGCCAATCGCTTAGCCAGAATGGCCAAGGGGAAAAATACACGTACCGTTGTAATCGGGCGAGTTTCTACTTTCAAATGCAATGGAATTTTTGTGTTATGTCAATCCGTTCGCGAGATATGAGAGTTTGAAGCTAAGAAATGGTTGAGAGGAGAACAAATTTTTCGCAATTCTGCTGCTCCAAACGCTTAACCAGAATGGCCTAGGGAAAAAATACGCATACCGTTGTAATCGGGCGAGTTTCTACTTTCAGTTACAATAGGAATTTTTGGGTTAGGTCAATCCGTTCGCGAGATATGGGACTTTGAAGCTAAGAAATGTTTGACAAGACAACAAATTTTTCGCACTTCTGCTGCTCCAATCGCTTAACCAGAATGACCTAGGGGAAAAATACACGTACCGTTGTAATCGGGCGAGTTTCTACTTTCAAATGCAACAGGAAGTTTTGGGTTAGGTCAATCCGTTCGCGAGATATGAGAGTTTGAAGCTAAGAAATGGTTGAGAGGAGAAAAAATTTTTCGCAATTCTGCAGCTCCAATCGCTTAACCAGAATGGCCTAGGGGAAAAATACACGTACCGCTGTAATCGGGCGAGTTTCTACTTTCAAATGCAATAGGAATTTTGGTGTTATGTCAATATGTTCGTGAGATATGGGAGTTTGAAGCTAAGAAATGGTTGAGAAGAGATCAAATTTTTCGCAATTCTGCTGCTCCAAACGCTTAACCAGAATGGCCTAGGGAAAAAATACGCATACCGTTGTAATCTGGCGAGTTTCTACTTTCAGACACAGCAGGAATTATTGGGTTTGGTCAATCCGTTCGCGAGATATGGGACATTGAATCTAAGAAATGGTTGAGAAGACAACAAATTTTTCGCAATTCTGCTGCTCCAAACGCTTAACCAGAATGGCCTAGGGAAAAAATACGCATACCGTTGTAATCGGGCGAGTTTCTACTTTCAGTTACAATAGGAATTTTTGGGTTAGGTCAATCCGTTCGCGAGATATGGGACATTGAATCTAAGAAATGGTTGAGAAGACAACAAATTTTTCGCAATTCTGCTGCTCCAAACGCTTAACCAGAATGGCCTAGGGAAAAAATACGCATACCGTTGTAATCGGGCGAGTTTCTACTTTCAGTTACAATAGGAATTTTTGGGTTAGGTCAATCCGTTCGCGAGATATGGGACTTTGAAGCTAAGAAATGTTTGACAAGACAACAAATTTTTCGCACTTCTGCTGCTCCAATCGCTTAACCCGAATGACCTAGGGGAAAAATACACGTACCGTTGTAATCGGGCGAGTTTCTACTTTCAAATGCAACAGGAAGTTTTGGGTTAGGTCAATCCGTTCGCGAGATATGAGAGTTTGAAGCTAAGAAATGGTTGAGAGGAGAAAAAATTTTTCGCAATTCTGCAGCTCCAATCGCTTAACCAGAATGGCCTAGGGGAAAAATACACGTACCGCTGTAATCGGGCGAGTTTCTACTTTCAAATGCAATAGGAATTTTGGTGTTATGTCAATATGTTCGTGAGATATGGGAGTTTGAAGCTAAGAAATGGTTGAGAAGAGATCAAATTTTTCGCAATTCTGCTGCTCCAAACGCTTAACCAGAATGGCCTAGGGAAAAAATACGCATACCGTTGTAATCTGGCGAGTTTCTACTTTCAGACACAGCAGGAATTATTGGGTTTGGTCAATCCGTTCGCGAGATATGGGACATTGAATCTAAGAAATGGTTGAGAAGACAACAAATTTTTCGCAATTCTGCTGCTCCAAACGCTTAACCAGAATGGCCTAGCGAAAAAATACACGTACCGTTGTAATCGGGCGAGTTTCTACTTTCAGATGCAATAGGAATTTTTGGGTTAGGTCAATCCGTTCGCGAGATATGGGAGTTTGAAGCAAAGAAATGGTCGAGAAGACAACAAATTTTTCGCACTTCTGCTGCTCCAAACGCTTAACCAGAATGGCCCAGGGAAAAAATATACATACCGTTGTAATCGGACGAGTTTCCACTTTCACTTATAATAGGAATTTTTGGGTTAGGTCAATCCGTTCGCGAGATATGGGACTTTGAAGCTAAGAAATGGTTGACAAGACAACAAATTTTTCGCAATTCTGCTGCTCCAATCGCTTAACCAGAATGGCCTAGGGGAAAAATACACGTACCGTTGTAATCGGGCGAGTTTCTACTTTCAGATGCAATAGGAATTTTTGGGTTAGGTCAATCCGTTCGCGAGATATGGGACATTGAAGCTAAGAAATCGTTGAGAAGACAACAAATTTTTCGCACTTCTGCTGCTCCAAACGCTTAACCAGAATGGCCTAGGGAAAAAATACCCATACCGTTGTAATCGGACGAGTTTCTACTTTCACTTACAACACGAATTTTTGGGCTAGGTCAATCCGTTCGCGAGATATGGGAGTTTGAAGCCAAGAAATGGTTGAGAAGGCAAAAAATTTTTCGCAATTCTGCTTCTCCAAACACTTAACCAGAATGGCCTAGAGAAAAAATACGTATACCGCTGTAATCGGGCGAGTTTCTACTTTCAGATGCAATAGGAATTTTTGGGTCAGGTCAGTCCGTTCGCGAGATATGAGAGTTTGAAGACAAGAAATGGTTGAGAAGGCAAAAATTTTTCGCAATTCTGCTGCTCCAAACGCTTAACCAGAATGGCCTAGGGAAAAAATACACATACCGTTGTAATCGGGCGAGTTTCTACTTTCAGACGCAACAGGAATTTTTGGGTTAGGTCAAGCCGTTCGCGAGATATGGGAGTTTGAAGCTAAGAAATGGTTGAGAAGACGACAAATTTTTCGCACTTCTGCTGCTCCAATCGTTTAACCAGAATGGCCCAGGGAAAAAATATACGTACCATTGTAATCGGGCGAGTTTCTACTTTCAAATGCAACAGGAATTTTTGGGTTAGGTCAATCCGTTCGCGAGATATGGGACTTTGAAGCTAAGAAATGGTTGACAAGACAACAAATTTTTCGCAATTCTGCTGCTCCAAACGCTTAACCAGAATGGGCGAGGGAAAAAATACACATACCGTTGTAATCGGGCGAGTTTCTACTATCAGATGCAACAGGAATTTTTGGCTTAGGTCAAGCCGTTCGCGAGATATGGGAGTTTGAAGCTAAGAAATGGTTGAGAAGACGACAAATTTTTCGCACTTCTGCTGCTCCAAACGCTTAACCAGAAAGGCCCAGGGAAAAAATACACATACCGTTGTAATCGGGCGAGTTTCTACTATCAGATGCAACAGGAATTTTTGGGTTAGGTCAAGCCGTTCGCGAGATATGGGAGTTTGAAGCTAAGAAATGGTTGAGAAGACGACAAATTTTTCGCACTTCTGCTGCTCCAAACGCTTAACCAGAATGGCCCAGGGAAAAAATACACATGCCGTTGTAATCGGGCGAGTTTCTACTTTCAGATGCAACAGGAATTTTAGGTTAGGTCAATCCGTTCTCGAGATATGGGAGTTTGAAGCTAAGAAATGGTTGAGAAGACAACAAATTTTTCGCAATTCTGCTGCTCCAAACGCTTAACCAGAATGGGCTAGGGGAAAAATACGCATACCGTTGTAATCGGGCGAGTTTCTACTTTCAGATGCAATAGGAATTTTTGGGTCAGGTCAATCCGTTCGCGAGATATAAGAGTTTGAAGACAAGAAATGGTTGAGAAGGCAAAAAATGTTTCGCAATTCTGCTGCTCCAAACGCTTAACCAGAATGGCCTAGGCAAAAAATACACATACCGTTGTAATCGGGCGAGTTTCTACTTTCAAATGCAACAGGAATTTTTGGGTTAGGTCAAGCCGTTCGCGAGATATGGGAGTTTGAAGCCAAGAAATGGTTGAGAAGACGACAAATTTTTCGCACTTCTGCTGCTCCAAACGCTTAACCAGAATGGTCCAGGGAAAAAATATACATACCGTTGTAATCGGGCGAGTTTCTACTTTCAGATGCAATAGGAATTTTTGGGTTAGGTCAATCCGTTCGCGAGATATGGGACTTTGAAGCTAAGAAATGGTTGACAAGACAACAAATTTTTCGCAATTCTGCTGCTCCAAACGCTTAACCAGAATGGGCGAGGGAAAAAATACACATACCGTTGTAATCGGGCGAGTTTCTACTATCAGATGCAACAGGAATTTTTGGCTTAGGTCAAGCCGTTCGCGAGATATGGGAGTTTGAAGCTAAGAAATGGTTGAGAAGACGACAAATTTTTCGCACTTCTGCTGCTCCAAACGCTTAACCAGAAAGGCCCAGGGAAAAAATACACATGCCGTTGTAATCGGGCGAATTTCTACTTGCAGATGCAACAGGAATTTTTGGGTTAGGTCAATCCGTTCTCGAGATATGGGAGTTTGAAGCTAAGAAATGGTTGAGAAGACAACAAATTTTTCGCAATTCTGCTGCTCCAAACGCTTAACCAGAATGGGCTAGGGGAAAAATACGCATACCGTTGTAATCGGGCGAGTTTCTACTTTCAAATGCGACAGGAATTTTTGGGTTAGGTCAAGCCGTTCGCGAGATATGAGAGTTTGAAGCTAAGAAATAGTTGAGAGGAGAACAAATTTTTCGCAATTCTGCTGCTCCAAACGCTTAACCAGAATGACCTAGGGGAAAAATACACGTACCGTTGTAATCGGGCGAGTTTCTACTTTCAAATGCAACAGGAATATTTGGGTCAGGTCAATCCGTTCGCGAGAAATGAGAGTTTGAAGCTAAGAAATAGTTGAGAGGAGAACAAATTTTTCGCAATTCTGCTGCTCCAAACGCTTAACCAGAATGGCCTACGGAAAAAATACGCATACCGTTGTAATCGGGCGAGTTTCTACTTTCAGACCCAGCAGGAATTTTTGGGTTTGGTCAATCCGTTCGCGTGATATGGGACATTGAAGCTAAGAAATGGTTGAGAAGACAACAAATTTTTCGCACTTCTGCTGCTCCAAACGCTTAACCACAATGGCCTAGGGAAAAAATACACATACCGTTGTAATCGGGCGAGTTTCTACTTCCAGACGCAACAGGAATTTTTAGGTTACGTCAATCCGTTCGCGAGATATGGGAGTTTGAAGCTGAGAAATGGTTGAGAAGACAACAAATTTTTCGCACTTCTGCTGCTCTAAACGCTTAATCAGAATGGCCTAGGGAGAAAATACCCATACCGTTGTAATCGGACGAGTCTCTACTTTCAGATGCAATAGGAATTTTTGGGTTAGGTCAATCCGTTCGCGAGATATGGGACATTGAAGCTAAGAAATGGTTGAGAAGACAACAAATTTTTCGCACTTCTGCTGCTCCAAACGCTTAACCAGAATGGCCTAGGGAGAAAATACCCATACCGTTGTAATCGGACGAGTTTCTACTTTCACTCGCAATAGGAATTTTTGGGTTAGGTCAATCCGTTCGCGAGATATGGGACTTTGAAGCTAAGAAATGGTTGAGAAGACAACAAATTTTTCGCATTTCTGCTGCGCCAATCGCTTAGCCAGAATGGCCAAGGGGAAAAATACACGTACCGTTGTAATCGGGCGAGTTTCTACTTTCAAATGCAATGGAATTTTTGTGTTATGTCAATCCGTTCGCGAGATATGAGAGTTTGAAGCTAAGAAATGGTTGAGAGGAGAACAAATTTTTCGCAATTCTGCTGCTCCAAACGCTTAACCAGAATGGCCTAGGGAAAAAATACGCATACCGTTGTAATCGGGCGAGTTTCTACTTTCAGTTACAATAGGAATTTTTGGGTTAGGTCAATCCGTTCGCGAGATATGGGACTTTGAAGCTAAGAAATGTTTGACAAGACAACAAATTTTTCGCACTTCTGCTGCTCCAATCGCTTAACCAGAATGACCTAGGGGAAAAATACACGTACCGTTGTAATCGGGCGAGTTTCTACTTTCAAATGCAACAGGAAGTTTTGGGTTAGGTCAATCCGTTCGCGAGATATGAGAGTTTGAAGCTAAGAAATGGTTGAGAGGAGAAAAAATTTTTCGCAATTCTGCAGCTCCAATCGCTTAACCAGAATGGCCTAGGGGAAAAATACACGTACCGCTGTAATCGGGCGAGTTTCTACTTTCAAATGCAATAGGAATTTTGGTGTTATGTCAATATGTTCGTGAGATATGGGAGTTTGAAGCTAAGAAATGGTTGAGAAGAGATCAAATTTTTCGCAATTCTGCTGCTCCAAACGCTTAACCAGAATGGCCTAGGGAAAAAATACGCATACCGTTGTAATCTGGCGAGTTTCTACTTTCAGACACAGCAGGAATTATTGGGTTTGGTCAATCCGTTCGCGAGATATGGGACATTGAATCTAAGAAATGGTTGAGAAGACAACAAATTTTTCGCAATTCTGCTGCTCCAAACGCTTAACCAGAATGGCCTAGGGAAAAAATACGCATACCGTTGTAATCGGGCGAGTTTCTACTTTCAGTTACAATAGGAATTTTTGGGTTAGGTCAATCCGTTCGCGAGATATGGGACTTTGAAGCTAAGAAATGTTTGACAAGACAACAAATTTTTCGCACTTCTGCTGCTCCAATCGCTTAACCAGAATGACCTAGGGGAAAAATACACGTACCGTTGTAATCGGGCGAGTTTCTACTTTCAAATGCAACAGGAAGTTTTGGGTTAGGTCAATCCGTTCGCGAGATATGAGAGTTTGAAGCTAAGAAATGGTTGAGAGGAGAAAAAATTTTTCGCAATTCTGCAGCTCCAATCGCTTAATCAGAATGGCCTAGGGGAAAAATACACGTACCGCTGTAATCGGGCGAGTTTCTACTTTCAAATGCAATAGGAATTTTGGTGTTATGTCAATATGTTCGTGAGATATGGGAGTTTGAAGCTAAGAAATGGTTGAGAAGAGATCAAATTTTTCGCAATTCTGCTGCTCCAAACGCTTAACCAGAATGGCCTAGGGAAAAAATACGCATACCGTTGTAATCTGGCGAGTTTCTACTTTCAGACACAGCAGGAATTATTGGGTTTGGTCAATCCGTTCGCGAGATATGGGACATTGAATCTAAGAAATGGTTGAGAAGACAACAAATTTTTCGCAATTCTGCTGCTCCAAACGCTTAACCAGAATGGCCTAGCGAAAAAATACACGTACCGTTGTAATCGGGCGAGTTTCTACTTTCAGATGCAATAGGAATTTTTGGGTTAGGTCAATCCGTTCGCGAGATATGGGAGTTTGAAGCAAAGAAATGGTCGAGAAGACAACAAATTTTTCGCACTTCTGCTGCTCCAAACGCTTAACCAGAATGGCCCAGGGAAAAAATATACATACCGTTGTAATCGGACGAGTTTCCACTTTCACTTATAATAGGAATTTTTGGGTTAGGTCAATCCGTTCGCGAGATATGGGACTTTGAAGCTAAGAAATGGTTGACAAGACAACAAATTTTTCGCAATTCTGCTGCTCCAATCGCTTAACCAGAATGGCCTAGGGGAAAAATACACGTACCGTTGTAATCGGGCGAGTTTCTACTTTCAAATGCAACAGGAATTTTTGGGTCAGGTCAATCCGTTCGCGAGATATGAGAGTTTGAAGCTAAGAAATAGTTGAGATGAGAACAAATTTTTCGCAATTCTGCTGCTCCAAACGCTTTACCAGAATGGCCTACGGAAAAAATACGCATACCGATGTAATCGGGCGAGTTTCTACTTTCAGACCCAGCAGGAATTTTTGGGTTTGGTCAATCCGTTCGCGAGATATGGGACATTGAAGCTAAGAAATGGTTGAGAAGACAACAAATTTTTCGCACTTCTGCTGCTCCAATCGCTTAACCAGAATGACCTAGGGGAAAAATACACGTACCGTTGTAATCGGGCGAGTTTCCACTTTCACTTATAATAGGAATTTTTGGGTTAGGTCAATCCGTTCGCGAGATATGGGACTTTGAAGCTAAGAAATGGTTGACAAGACAACAAATTTTTCGCAATTCTGCTGCTCCAATCGCTTAACCAGAATGGCCTAGGGGAAAAATACACGTACCGTTGTAATCGGGCGAGTTTCTACTTTCAAATGCAACAGGAATTTTTGGGTCAGGTCAATCCGTTCGCGAGATATGAGAGTTTGAAGCTAAGAAATAGTTGAGATGAGAACAAATTTTTCGCAATTCTGCTGCTCCAAACGCTTTACCAGAATGGCCTACGGAAAAAATACGCATACCGATGTAATCGGGCGAGTTTCTACTTTCAGACCCAGCAGGAATTTTTGGGTTTGGTCAATCCGTTCGCGAGATATGGGACATTGAAGCTAAGAAATGGTTGAGAAGACAACAAATTTTTCGCACTTCTGCTGCTCCAAACGCTTAACCAGAATGGCCTAGGGAGAAAATACCCATACCGTTGTAATCGGGCGAGTTTCTACTTTCAAATGCAATAGGAATTTTTGTGTTATGTCAATCCGTTCGCGAGATATGAGAGTTTGAAGCTAAGAAATGGTTGAGAGGAGAACAAGTTTTTCGCAATTCTGCTGCTCCAAACGCTTAACCAGAATGGCCTAGGGAAAAAATACGCATACCGTTGTAATCGGGCGAGTTTCTACTTTCAGTTACAATAGGAATTTTTGGGTTAGGTCAATCCGTTCGCGAGATATGGGACTTTGAAGCTAAGAAATGTTTGACAAGACAACAAATTTTTCGCACTTCTGCTGCTCCAATCGCTTAACCAGAATGACCTAGGGGAAAAATACACGTACCGTTGTAATCGGGCGAGTTTCTACTTTCAAATGCAACAGGAATTTTTGGGTTAGGTCAATCCGTTCGCGAGATATGAGAGTTTGAAGCTAAGAAATGGTTGAGAGGAGAACAAATTTTTCGCAATTCTGCAGCTCCAATCGCTTAACCAGAATGGCCTAGGGGAAAAATACACGTGCCGCTGTAATCGGGCGAGTTTCTACTTTCAAATGCAATAGGAATTTTTGTGTTATGTCAATATGTTCGTGAGATATGGGAGTTTGAAGCTAAGAAATGGTTGAGAAGAGATCAAATTTTTCGCAATTCTGCTGCTCCAAACGCTTAACCAGAATGGCCTAGGGAAAAAATACGCATACCGATGTAATCGGGCGAGTTTCTACTTTCAGACCCAGCAGGAATTTTTGGGTTTGGTCAATCCGTTCGCGAGATATGGGACATTGAAGCTAAGAAATGGTTGAGAAGACAACAAATTTTTCGCACTTCTGCTGCTCCAAACGCTTAACCAGAATGGCCTAGGGAGAAAATACCCATACCGTTGTAATCGGGCGAGTTTCTACTTTCAAATGCAATAGGAATTTTTGTGTTATGTCAATCCGTTCGCGAGATATGAGAGTTTGAAGCTAAGAAATGGTTGAGAGGAGAACAAGTTTTTCGCAATTCTGCTGCTCCAAACGCTTAACCAGAATGGCCTAGGGAAAAAATACGCATACCGTTGTAATCGGGCGAGTTTCTACTTTCAGTTACAATAGGAATTTTTGGGTTAGGTCAATCCGTTCGCGAGATATGGGAGTTTGAAGCAAAGAAATGGTCGAGAAGACAACAAGTTTTTCGCACTTCTGCTGCTCCAAACGCTTAACCAGAATGGCCGAGGGAAAAAATATACATACCGTTGTAATCGGACGAGTTTCCACTTTCACTTACAATAGGAATTTTTGGGTTAGGTCAATCCGTTCGCGAGATATGGGACTCTGAAGCTAAGAAATGGTTGACAAGACAACAAATTTTTCGCAATTCCGCTGCTCCAATCGCTTAACCAGAATGGCCTAGGGGAAAAATACACGTACCGTTGTAATCGGGCGAGTTTCTACTTTCAAATGCAACAGGAATTTTTGGGTCAGGTCAATCCGTTCGCGAGATATGAGAGTTTGAAGCTAAGAAATAGTTGAGAGGAGAACAAATTTTTCGCAATTCTGCTGCTCCAAACGCTTAACCAGAATGGCCTACGGAAAAAATACGCATACCGATGTAATCGGGCGAGTTTCTACTTTCAGACCCAGCAGGAATTTTTGGGTTTGGTCAATCCGTTCGCGTGATATGGGACATTGAAGCTAAGAAATGGTTGAGAAGACAACAAATTTTTCGCACTTCTGCTGCTCCAAACGCTTAACCACAATGGCCTAGGGAAAAAATACACATACCGTTGTAATCGGGCGAGTTTCTACTTCCAGACGCAACAGGAATTTTTGGGTTACGTCAGTCCGTTCGCGAGATATGGGAGTTTGAAGCTAAGAAATGGTTGAGAAGACAACAAATTTTTCGCACTTCTGCTGCTCCAAACGCTTAATCAGAATGGCCTAGGGAGAAAATACCCATACCGTTGTAATCGGACGAGTCTCTACTTTCAGATGCAATAGGAATTTTTGGGTTAGGTCAATCCGTTCGCGAGATATGGGACATTGAAGCTAAGAAATGGTTGAGAAGACAACAAATTTTTCGCACTTCTGCTGCTCCAAACGCTTAACCAGAATGGCCTAGGGAGAAAATACCCATACCGTTGTAATCGGACGAGTTTCTACTTTCACTTGCAATAGGAATTTTTGGGTTAGGTCAATCCGTTCACGAGATATGGGACTTTGAAGCTAAGAAATGGTTGAGAAGACAACAAATTTTTCGCTCTTCTGCTGCTCCAAACGCTTAACCAGAATGGCCCAGGGAAAAAATACACATACCGTTGTAATCGGGCGAGTTTCTACATTCAGATGCAATACGAATTTTTGGGTTAGGTCAATCCGTTCGCGAGATATGGGACATTGAAGCTAAGAAATGGTTGAGAAGACAACAAATTTTTCGCACTTCTGCTGCTCCAAACGCTTAACCAGAATGGCCTAGGGAGAAAATACCCATACCGTTGAAATCGGACGAGTTTCTACTTTCACTTACAATAGGAATTTTTGGGTTAGGTCAATCCGTTCGCGAGATATGGGACTTTGAAGCTAAGAAATGGTTGACAAGACAACAAATTTTTCGCACTTCTGCTGCTCCAATCGCTTAAGCAGAATGGCCAATGGGAAAAATACACGTACCGTTGTAACCGGGCGAGTTTCTACTTTCACATGCAATAGGAATTTTTGTGTTATGTCAATCTGTTCGTGAGATATGGGAGTTTGAAGCTAAGAAACGGTTGAGAAGAGAACAAATTTTTCGCAATTCTGCTGCTCCAAACGCTTAACCACAGTGGCCTAGGGAAACAATACACATACCGTTGTAATCGGGCGAGTTTCTACTTCCAGATGCAACAGGAATTTGTGGGTTAGGTCAATCCGTTCGCGAGATATGGGAGTTTGAAGCTAAGAAATGGTTGAGAAGACAACAAATTTTTCGCACTTCTGCTGCTCCAAACGCTTAACCACAATGGCCTAGGGGAAAAATACACACACCGTTGTAATCGGGCGAGTTTCTCCTTCCAGATGCAACAGGAATTTTCGGGTTAGGTCAATCCGTTCGCGAGATATGGAAGTTTGAAGCAAAGAAATGGTTGAGAAGACAACAAATTTTTCGCACTTCTGCTGCTCCAAACGCTTAACCAGAATGGCCCAGGGAAAACATACACATACCGTTGTAATTGGGCGAGTTTCTACTTTCAGATGCAATAGGAATTTTTGTGTTAGGTCAATCCGTTCGCGACATATGGGAGTTAGAAGCAAAGAAATGGTTGAGAAGACAACAAATATTTCGCACTTCTGCTGCTCCAAACTTTTAACCACAATGGCCTAGGGAAAAAATACACAAACCGTTGTAATCGGGCGAGTTTCTACATTCAAATGCAATAGGAATTTTTGTGTTATGTCAATCTGTTCGTGAGATATGGGAGTTTGAAGCTAAGAAATGGTTGAGAAGGCAAAAAATTTTTCGCAATTCTGCTGCTCCAATCGCTTAACCAGAATGACCTAGGGGAAAAATACACGTACCGTTGTAATCGGGCGAGTTTCTACTTTCAGACCCAGCAGGAATTATTGGGTTTGGTCAATCCGTTCGCGAGATATGGGACATTGAAGCTAAGAAATGGTTGAGAAGACAACAAATTTTTCGCACTTCTGATGCTCCAAACGCTTAACCACAATGGCCTAGGGAAAAAATACACATACCGTTGTAATCGGGCGAGTTTCAACTTCCAGACGCAACAGGAATTTTTGGGTTACGTCAATCCGTTCGCGAGATATGGGAGTTTGAAGCTAAGAAATGGTTGAGAAGACAACAAATTTTTCGCACTTCTGCTGCTCCAAACGCTTAATCAGAATGGCCTAGGGAGAAAATACCCATACCGTTGTAATCGGACGAGTCTCTACTGTCAGATGCAATAGGAATTTTTGGGTTAGGTCAATCCGTTCGCGAGATATGGGACATTGAAGCTAAGAAATGGTTGAGAAGACAACAAATTTTTCGCACTTCTGCTGCTCCAAACGCTTAACCAGAATGGCCTAGGCAGAAAATACCCATACCGTTGTAATCGGACGAGTTTCTACTTTCAGTTACAATAGGAATTTTTGGGTTAGGTCAATCCGTTCGCGAGATATGGGACTTTGAAGCTAAGAAATGTTTGACAAGACAACAAATTTTTCGCACTTCTGCTGCTCCAATCGCTTAACCAGAATGACCTAGGGGAAAAATACACGTACCGTTGTAATCGGGCGAGTTTCTACTTTCAAATGCAACAGGAATTTTTGGGTTAGGTCAATCCGTTCGCGAGATATGAGAGTTTCAAGCTGAGAAATGGTTGAGAGGAGAACAAATTTTTCGCAATTCTGCAGCTCCAATCGCTTAACCAGAATGGCCTACAGGAAAAATAAACGTACCGCTGTAATCGGGCGAGTTTCTACTTTCAAATGCAATAGGAATTTTGGTGTTATGTCAATCTGTTCGTGAGATATGGGAGTTTGAAGCTAAGAAATAGTTGAGAAGAGATCAAATTTTTCGCAATTTTGCTGCTCCAAACGCTTAACCAGAATGGCCTAGGGAAAAAATACGCATACCGTTGTAATCTGGCGAGTTTCTACTTTCAGACCCAGCAGGAATTATTGGGTTTGGTCAATCCGTTCGCGAGATATGGGACATTGAAGCTAAGAAATGGTTGAGAAGACAACAAATTTTTCGCAATTCTGCTGCTCCAAACGCTTAACCACAATGGCCTAGGGAAAAAATACACATACCGTTGTAAACGGGGGAGTTTCTACATTCAGATGCAATAGGAATTTTTGGGTTAGGTCAATCCGTTCGCGAGATATGGGACATTGAAGCTAAGAAATGGTTGAGAAGACAACAAATTTTTCGCAATTCTGCTGCTCCAAACGCTTAACCAGAATGTCCTAGGGAAAAAATACACGTACCGTTGTAATCGGGCGAGTTTCTACTTTCAGATGCAACAGGAATTTTTGGGTTAGGTCAATCCGTTCGCGAGATATGGGACTTTGAAGCTAAGAAATGTTTGACAAGACAACAAATTTTTCGCACTTCTGCTGCTCCAATCGCTTAACCAGAATGACCTAGGGGAAAAATACACGTACCGTTGTAATCGGGCGAGTTTCTACTTTCAAATGCAACAGGAATTTTTGGGTTAGGTCAATCCGTTCGCGAGATATGAGAGTTTCAAGCTAAGAAATGGTTGAGAGGAGAACAAATTTTTCGCAATTCTGCAGCTCCAATCGCTTAACCAGAATGGCCTACAGGAAAAATACACGTACCGCTGTAATCGGGCGAGTTTCTACTTTCAAATGCAATAGGAATTTTGGTGTTATGTCAATCTGTTCGTGAGATATGGGAGTTTGAAGCTAAGAAATAGTTGAGAAGAGATCAAATTTTTCGCAATTTTGCTGCTCCAAACGCTTAACCAGAATGGCCTAGGGAAAAAATACGCATACCGTTGTAATCTGGCGAGTTTCTACTTTCAGACCCAGCAGGAATTATTGGGTTTGGTCAATCCGTTCGCGAGATATGGGACATTGAAGCTAAGAAATGGTTGAGAAGACAACAAATTTTTCGCAATTCTGCTGCTCCAAACGCTTAACCACAATGGCCTAGGGAAAAAATACACATACCGTTGTAAACGGGGGAGTTTCTACATTCAGATGCAATAGGAATTTTTGGGTTAGGTCAATCCGTTCGCGAGATATGGGACATTGAAGCTAAGAAATGGTTGAGAAGACAACAAATTTTTCGCAATTCTGCTGCTCCAAACGCTTAACCAGAATGGCCTAGGGAAAAAATACGCATACCGATGTAATCGGGCGAGTTTCTACTTTCAGACCCAGCAGGAATTTTTGGGTTTGGTCAATCCGTTCGCGTGATATGGGACATTGAAGCTAAGAAATGGTTGAGAAGACAACAAATTTTTCGCACTCCTGCTTCTCCAAACGCTTAACCACAATGGCCTAGGGAAAAAATACACATACCGTTGTAATCGGGCGAGTTTCTACTTCCAGACGCAACAGGAATTTTTGGGTTACGCCAATCCGTTCGCGAGATATGGGAGTTTGAAGCTAAGAAATGGTTGAGAAGACAACAAATTTTTCGCACTTCTGCTGCTCCAAACGCTTAATCAGAATGGCCTAGGGAGAAAATACCCATACCGTTGTAATCGGGCGAGTTTCTACATTCAGATGCAATAGGAATTTTTGGGTTAGGTCAATCCGTTAGCGAGATATGGGACATTGAAGCTAAGAAATGGTTGAGAAGACAACAAATTATTCGCACTTCTGCTGCTCCAAACGCTTAACCAGAATGGCCTAGGGAGAAAATACCCATACCGTTCAAATCGGACGAGTTTCTACTTTCACTCACAATAGGAATTTTTGGGTTAGGTCAATCCGTTCGCGAGATATGGGAGTTTGAAGCTAAGAAATGGTTGAGAAGAGAAAAAATTTTTCGCAATTCAGCTGCTCCAAACGCTTAACCACAGTGGCCTAGGGAAACAATACACATACCGTTGTAATCGGGCGAGTTTCTACTTTCAGATGCAATAGGAATTTTTGGGTTAGGTCAATCCGTTCGCGACATATGGGAGTTAGAAGCAAAGAAATGGTTGAGAAGACAACAAATTTTTCGCACTTCTGCTGCTCCAAACTTTTAACCACAATGGCCTAGGGAAAAAATACACATACCGTTGTAATCGGGCGAGTTTCCACTTTCAGATGCAACAGGAATTTTTGGGTTAGGTCAATCCGTTCGCGAGATATGGGAGTTTGAAGCTAAGAAATGGTTGAGAAGACAACAAATATATCGCACTTCTGCTGCTCCAAACGCTTAACCAGAATGGCCCAGGGAAAAAATACACATACCGTTGTAATCGGGCGAGTTTCTACATTCAAACGCAATAGGAATTTTTGTGTTATGTCAATCTGTTCGTGAGATATGGGAGTTTGAAGCTAAGAAATGGTTGAGAAGGCAAAAAATTTTTCGCAATTCTGCTGCTCCGAACGCTTAACCACAATGGCCTAGGGAAAAAATACACATACCGTTGTAATCGGGCGAGTTTCTACTTTCAGATGCAACAGGAATTTTTGGGTTAGGTCAATCCGTTCGCGAGATATGGGACATTGAAGCTAAGAAATGGTTGAGAAGACAACAAATTTTTCGCATTTCTGCTGCTCCAAACGCTTAACCAGAATGGCCTAGGAAAAAATACGCATACCGTTGTAATCCGGCGAGTTTCTACTTTCAGATGCAATAGGAATTTTTGTGTTATGTCAATCTGTTCGTGAGATATGGGAGTTTGAAGCTAAGAAATGGTTGAGAAGAGAACAAATTTTTCGCATTTCTGCTGCTCCAAACGCTTAACCAGAATGGCCTAGGAAAAAATACGCATACCGTTGTAATCCGGCGAGTTTCTACTTTCAGATGCAACAGGAATTTTTGGGTTAGGACAATCCGTTCGCGAGATATGGGAGTTTGAAGCTAAGAAATGGTTGAGAAGACAACAAATTTATCGCACTTCTGCTGCTCCAAACGCCTAACCAGAATGGCCTAGGAAAAAATACGCATACCGTTGTAATCTGGCGAGTTTCAACTTTCAGACCCAGCAGGAATTTTTGGGTTTGGTCAATCCGTTCGCGAGATATGGGACATTGAAGCTAAGAAATGGTTGAGAAGACTACAAATTTTTCGCACTTCTGCTGCTCCAACCGCTTAACCAGAATGGCCCAGGGAAAAAATACACATACCGTTGTAATCGGGCGAGTTTCTACATTCAGATGCAATAGGAATTTTTGGGTTAGGTCAATCCGTTCGCGAGATATGGGAGTTTGAAGCTAAGAAATAGTTGAGAGGAGAACAAATTTTTCGCAATTCTGCTGCTCCAAACGCTTAACCAGAATGGCCTAGGGAAAAAATACGGATACCGTTGTAATTGGGCGAGTTTCTACTTTCAGTTACAATAGGAATTTTTGGGTTAGGTCAATCCGTTCGCGAGATATGGAACTTTGAAGCTAAGAAATGGTTGACAAGACAACAAATTTTTCGCACTTCTGCTGCTCCAATCGCTTAACCAGAATGGCCTAGGGGAAAAATACCCATACCGTTGTAATCGGGCGAGTTTCTACATTCAGATGCAATAGGAATTTTTGGGTTAGGTCAATCCGTTAGCGAGATATGGGACATTGAAGCTAAGAAATGGTTGAGAAGACAACAAATTATTCGCACTTCTGCTGCTCCAAACGCTTAACCAGAATGGCCTAGGGAGAAAATACCCATACCGTTCAAATCGGACGAGTTTCTACTTTCACTCACAATAGGAATTTTTGGGTTAGGTCAATCCGTTCGCGAGATATGGGAGTTTGAAGCTAAGAAATGGTTGAGAAGAGAACAAATTTTTCGCAATTCAGCTGCTCCAAACGCTTAACCACAGTGGCCTAGGGAAACAATACACATACCGTTGTAATCGGGCGAGTTTCTACTTTCAGATGCAATAGGAATTTTTGGGTTAGGTCAATCCGTTCGCGACATATGGGAGTTAGAAGCAAAGAAATGGTTGAGAAGACAACAAATTTTTCGCACTTCTGCTGCTCCAAACTTTTAACCACAATGGCCTAGGGAAAAAATACACATACCGTTGTAATCGGGCGAGTTTCCACTTTCAGATGCAACAGGAATTTTTGGGTTAGGTCAATCCGTTCGCGAGATATGGGAGTTTGAAGCTAAGAAATGGTTGAGAAGACAACAAATATATCGCACTTCTGCTGCTCCAAACGCTTAACCAGAATGGCCCAGGGAAAAAATACACATACCGTTGTAATCGGGCGAGTTTCTACATTCAAACGCAATAGGAATTTTTGTGTTATGTCAATCTGTTCGTGAGATATGGGAGTTTGAAGCTAAGAAATGGTTGAGAAGAGAACAAATTTTTCGCATTTCTGCTGCTCCAAACGCTTAACCAGAATGGCCTAGGAAAAAATACGCATACCGTTGTAATCCGGCGAGTTTCTACTTTCAGATGCAACAGGAATTTTTGGGTTAGGTCAATCCGTTCGCGAGATATGGGACATTGAAGCTAAGAAATGGTTGAGAAGACAACAAATTTTTCGCATTTCTGCTGCTCCAAACGCTTAACCAGAATGGCCTAGGAAAAAATACGCATACCGTTGTAATCCGGCGAGTTTCTACTTTCAGATGCAATAGGAATTTTTGTGTTATGTCAATCTGTTCGTGAGATATGGGAGTTTGAAGCTAAGAAATGGTTGAGAAGAGAACAAATTTTTCGCATTTCTGCTGCTCCAAACGCTTAACCAGAATGGCCTAGGAAAAAATACGCATACCGTTGTAATCCGGCGAGTTTCTACTTTCAGATGCAACAGGAATTTTTGGGTTAGGACAATCCGTTCGCGAGATATGGGAGTTTGAAGCTAAGAAATGGTTGAGAAGACAACAAATTTATCGCACTTCTGCTGCTCCAAACGCCTAACCAGAATGGCCTAGGAAAAAATACGCATACCGTTGTAATCTGGCGAGTTTCAACTTTCAGACCCAGCAGGAATTTTTGGGTTTGGTCAATCCGTTCGCGAGATATGGGACATTGAAGCTAAGAAATGGTTGAGAAGACTACAAATTTTTCGCACTTCTGCTGCTCCAACCGCTTAACCAGAATGGCCCAGGGAAAAAATACACATACCGTTGTAATCGGGCGAGTTTCTACATTCAGATGCAATAGGAATTTTTGGGTTAGGTCAATCCGTTCGCGAGATATGGGAGTTTGAAGCTAAGAAATAGTTGAGAGGAGAACAAATTTTTCGCAATTCTGCTGCTCCAAACGCTTAACCAGAATGGCCTAGGGAAAAAATACGGATACCGTTGTAATTGGGCGAGTTTCTACTTTCAGTTACAATAGGAATTTTTGGGTTAGGTCAATCCGTTCGCGAGATATGGAACTTTGAAGCTAAGAAATGGTTGACAAGACAACAAATTTTTCGCACTTCTGCTGCTCCAATCGCTTAACCAGAATGGCCTAGGGGAAAAATACACGTACCGTTGTAATCTGGCGAGTTTCTACTTTCAAATGCAGGAGGAATTTTTGGGTTAGGTCAATCCATTCCTGAGATATGGGAGTTTGAAGCCAAGAAATGGTTGAGAAGACAACAAATTTTTCGCACTTCTGCTGCTCCAAACGCTTAACCAGAATGGCCCACGGAAAAAATACGCATACCGTTGTAATCGGGCGAGTTTCTACTTTCAGACCCAGCAGGAATTTTTGGGTTTGGTCAATCCGTTCGCGAGATATGGGACATTGAAGCTAGGAAATGGTGAGAAGACAAAGAATTTTTCGCAATTCTGCTACTCCAAACGCTTAACCACAATGGCCTAGGGAAAAAATACACATACCGTTGTAATCGGGCGAGTTTCTACTTCCAGATGCAACAGAATTTTTTGGGTTAGGTCAATCCGTTCGCGAGATATGGGAGTTTGAAGCCAAGAAATGGTTGAGAAGGCAAAAAATTTTTCGCAATTCTGCTGCTTCAAACGCTTAACCAGAATGGCCTAGGGACAAAATACACATACCGTTGTAATTGGGCGAGTATATACTTTCAGATGCAATAGGAATTTTTGGGTTAGGTCAATCCGTTCGCAACATATGCGAGCTTGAAGCTAAGAAATGGTTGAGAAGACAACAAATTTTTCGCAATTCTGCTGCTCCAAACGCTTAACCAGAATGGCCTAAAGAAAAAATACGCATACCGTTGTAATCGGGCGTGTTTCTACTTTCAGACGCAGCAGGAATCTTCGGGTTAGGTCAATCCGTTCGCGAGATATGGGAGTTTGAAGCAAAGAAATGGTTTAGAAGACAATAAATTCTTCGCACTTCTGCTGCTCCAAACGCTTAACCAGAATGGCCCAGGGAAAAAATACACATACCGTTGTAATTGGGCGAGTTTCTAATTTCAGATGAAATAGGAATTTTTGGGTTAGGTCAATCCGTTCGCGACATATGGGAGTTTGAAGCCAAGAAATGGTTGAGAAGGCAAACAATTTTTCGCAATTCTGCTGCTTCAAACGCTTAACCAGAATGGCCTAGGGACAAAATACACATACCATTGTAATTGGGCGAGTGTATACTTTCAGATGCAATAGGAATTTTTGGGTTAGGTCAATCCGTTCGCAACATATGCGAGCTTGAAGCTAAGAAATGGTTGAGAAGACAACAAATTTTTTGCAATTCTGCTGCTCCAAACGCTTAACCACAATGGCCTAGGGGAAAAATACACATACCGTTGTAATCGGGCGAGTTTCTACTTCCAGATGCAACAGGAATTTTCGGGTTAGGTCAATCCGTTCGCGAGATATGGGAGTTTGAAGCTAAGAAATGGTTGAGAAGAGAACAAATTTTTCGCAATTCTGCTGCTCCAAACGCTTAACCACAGTGGCCTAGGGAAACAATACACATACCGTTGTAATCGGGCGAGTTTCTACTTCCAGATGCAACAGGAATTTTTGTGTTATGTCAATCCGTTCGCGAGATATGGGAGTTTGAAGCTAAGAAATGGTTGAGAAGAGAACAAATTTTTCGCAATTCTGCTGCTCCAAACGCTTAACCAGAATGGCCTAAAGAAAAAATACGCATACCGTTGTAATCGGGCGTGTTTCTACTTTCAGACGCAGCATGAATCTTCGGGTTAGGTCAATCCGTTCGCGAGATATGGGAGTTTGAAGCAAAGAAATGGTTGAGAAGACAACAAATTCTTCGCACTTCTGCTGCTCCAAACGCTTAACCAGAATGGCCCAGGGAAAAAATACACATACCGTTGTAATTGGGCGAGTTTCTACTTTCAGATGCAATAGGAAGTTTTGGGTTAGGTCAATCCGTTCGCGACATATGGGAGTTTGAAGCCAAGAAATGGTTGAGAAGGCAACAAATTTTTTGCAATTCTGCTGCTCCAAACGCTTAACCACAATGGCCTAGGGGAAAAATAAACATACCGTTGTAATCGGGCGAGTTTCTACTTCCAGATGCAACAGGAATTTTTGGGTTAGGTCAATCCGTTCGCGAGATATGGGAGTTTGAAGCTAAGAAATGGTTGAGAAGATAACAAATTTTTCGCACTTCTGCTGCTTCAAACGCTTAACCAGAATGGCCCAGGGAAAAAATACACATACCGTTGTAATCGGGCGAGTCTCTACTTTCAGATGCAATAGGAATTTTTGGGTTAGGTCAATCCGTTCGCGAGATATGGGACATTGAAGCTAAGAAATGGTTGAGAAGACAACAAATTTTTCGCACTTCTGCTGCTCCAAACGCTTAACCAGAATGGCCTAGGGAGAAAATACCCATACCGTTGAAATCGGACGAGTTTCTACTTTCACTTACAATAGGAATTTTTGGGTTAGGTCAATCCGTTCGCGAGATATGGGACTTTGAAGCTAAGAAATGGTTGACAAGACAACAAATTTTTCGCACTTCTGCTGCTCCAATCGCTTAACCAGAATGGCCTAGGGGAAAAATACACGTACCGTTGTAACCGGGCGAGTATCTACTTTCAGATGCAACAGGAATTTTTGGGTTAGGTCAATCCGTTCGCGAGATATGGGAGTTTGAAGCTAAGAAATGGTTGAGAAGACAACAAATTTATCGCACTTCTGCTGCTCCAAACGCTTAAGCAGAATGGCCTAGGAAAAAATACGCATACCGTTGTAATCTGGCGAGTTTCAACTTTCAGACACAGCAGGAATTTTTGGGTTTGGTCAATCCGTTCGCGAGATATGGGACATTGAAGCTAAGAAATGGTTGAGAAGACTACAAATTTTTCGCAATTCTGCTGCTCCAAACGCTTAGCCAGAATGGCCCAGGGAAAAAATACACATACCGTTGTAATCGGGCGAGTTTCTACATTCAGATGCAATAGGAATTTTTGGGTTAGGTCAATCCGTTCGCGAGATATGGGAGTTTGAAGCTAAGAAATAGTTGAGAGGAGAACAAATTTTTCGCAATTCTGCTGCTCCTAACGCTTAACCAGAATGGCCTAGGGAAAAAATACGCATACCGTTGTAATTGGGCGAGTTTCTACTTTCAGTTACAATAGGAATTTTTGGGTTAGGTCAATCCGTTCGCGAGATATGGATCTTTGAAGCTAAGAAATTGTTGACAAGACAACAAATTTTTCGCACTTCTGCTGCTCCAATCGCTTAACCAGAATGGCCTAGGGGAAAAATACACGTACCGTTGTAATCGGGCGAGTTTCTACTTTCAAATGCAGGAGGAATTTTTGGGTTAGGTCAATCCGTTCCTGAGATGTGGGAGTTTGAAGCCAAGAAATAGTTGAGAAGACATCAAATTTTTCGCACTTCTGCTGCTCCAAACGCTTAACCAGAATGGCCCAGGGAAAAAATACGCATACCGTTGTAATCGGGCGAGTTTCTACTTTCAGACCCAGCAGGAATTTTTGGGTTTGGTCAATCCGTTCGCGAGATATGGGACATTGAAGCTAGGAAATGGTTGAGAAGACAAAGAATTTTTCGCAATTCTGCTGCTCCAAACGCTTAACCAGAATGGCCCAGGGAAAAAATACACATACCGTTGTAATTGGGCGAGTTTCTACTTTCAGATGCAATAGGAATTTTTGGGTTAGGTCAATCCGTTCGCAACATATGCGAGCTTGAAGCTAAGAAATAGTTGAGAAGACAACAAATTTTTTGCAATTCTGCTGCTCCAAACGCTTAACCAGAATGGCCTAGGGGAAAAATACACATACCGCTGTAATCGGGCGAGTTTCTACTTCCAGATGCAACAGGAATTTTCGGGTTAGGTCAATCCGTTCGCGAGATATGGGAGTTTGAAGCTAAGAAATGGTTGACAATAGAACAAATTTTTCGCAATTCTGCTGCTCCAAACGCTTAACCACAGTGGCCTAGGGAAACAATACACATACCGTTGTAATTGGGCGAGTGTATACTTTCAGATGCAATAGGAATTTTTGGGTTAGGTCAATCCGTTCGCAACATATGCGAGCTTGAAGCTAAGAAATGGTTGAGAAGACAACAAATTTTTCGCAATTCTGCTGCTCCAATCGCTTAACCAGAATGGCCTAGGGGAAAAATACACGTACCGTTGTAATCGGGCGAGTTTCTACTTTCAAATGCAGGAGGAATTTTTGGGTTAGGTCAATCCGTTCCTGAGATGTGGGAGTTTGAAGCCAAGAAATAGTTGAGAAGACAACAAATTTTTCGCACTTCAGCTGCTCCAAACGCTTAACCAGAATGGCCCAGGGAAAAAATACGCATACCGTTGTAATCTGGCGAGTTTCAAGTTTCAGACCCAGCAGGAATTTTTGGGTTTGGTCAATCCGTTCGCGAGATATGGGACATTGAAGCTAAGAAATGGTTGAGAAGACTACAAATTTTTCGCACTTCTGCTGCTCCAAACGCTTAACCAGAATGGCCCAGGGAAAAAATACACATACCGTTGTAATCGGGCGAGTTTCTACATTCAGATGCAATAGGAATTTTTGGGTTAGGTCAATCCGTTCGCGAGATATGGGAGTTTGAAGCTAAGAAATAGTTGAGAGGAGAACAAATTTTTCGCAATTCTGCTGCTCCAAACGCTTAACCAGAATGGCCTAGGGAAAAAATACGCATACCGTTGTAATTGGGCGAGTTTCTACTTTCAGTTACAATAGGAATTTTTGGGTTAGGTCAATCCGTTCGCGAGATATGGAACTTTGAAGCTAAGAAATGGTTGACAAGACAACAAATTTTTCGCACTTCTGCTGCTCCAATCGCTTAACCAGAATGGCCTAGGGGAAAAATACAAGTACCGTTGTAATCGGGCGAGTTTCTACTTTCAAATGCAGGAGGAATTTTTGGGTTAGGTCAATCCGTTCCTGAGATATGGGAGTTTGAAGCCAAGAAATGGTTGAGAAGACAACAAATTTTTCGCACTTCTGCTGTTCCAAACGCTTAACCAGAATGGCCTAGGGACAAAATACACATACCGTTGTAATTGGGCGAGTGTATACTTTCAGATGCAATAGGAATTTTTGGGTTAGGTCAATCCGTTCGCAACATATGCGAGCTTGAAGCTAAGAAATGGTTGAGAAGACAAAAAATTTTTCGCAATTCTGCTGCTCCAAACGCTTAACCAGAATGGCCTAAAGAAAAAATACGCATACCGTTGTAATCGGGCGTGTTTCTACTTTCAGACGCAGCAGGAATCTTCGGGTTAGGTCAATCCGTTCGCGAGATATGGGAGTTTGAAGCAAAGAAATGGTTTAGAAGACAATAAATTCTTCGCACTTCTGCTGCTCCAAACGCTTAACCAGAATGGTCCAGGGAAAAAATACACATACCGTTGTAATTGGGCGAGTTTCTACTTTCAGATGCAATAGGAATTTTTGGGTTAGGTCAATCCGTTCGCGACATATGGGAGTTTGAAGCCAAGAAATGGTTGAGAAGGCAAAAAATTTTTCGCAATTCTGCTGCTTCAAACGCTTAACCAGAATGGCCTAGGGACAAAATACACATACCATTGTAATTGGGCGAGTGTATACTTTCAGATGCAATAGGAATTTTTGGGTTAGGTCAATCCGTTCGCAACATATGCGAGCTTGAAGCTAAGAAATAGTTGAGAAGACAACAAATTTTTTGCAATTCTGCTGCTCCAAACGCTTAACCAGAATGGCCTAGGGGAAAAATACACATACCGTTGTAATCGGGCGAGTTTCTACTTCCAGATGCAACAGGAATTTTCGGGTTAGGTCAATCCGTTCGCGAGATATGGGAGTTTGAAGCTAAGAAATGGTTGAGAAGAGAACAAATTTTTCGCAATTCTGCTGCTCCAAACGCTTAACCACAGTGGCCTAGGGAAACAATACACATACCGTTGTAATCGGGCGAGTTTCTACTTCCAGATGCAACTGGAATTTTTGTGTTATGTCAATCCGTTCGCGAGATATGGGAGTTTGAAGCTAAGAAATGGTTGAGAAGAGAACAAATTATTCGCAATTCTGCTGCTCCAAACGCTTAACCAGAATGGCCTAAAGAAAAAATACGCATACCGTTGTAATCGGGCGTGTTTCTACTTTCGGACGCAGCATGAATCTTCGGGTTAGGTCAATCCGTTCGCGAGATATGGGAGTTTCAAGCTAAGAAATAGTTGAGAGGAGAACAAATTTTTCGCAATTCTGCTGCTCCAAACGCTTAACCAGAATGGCCCAGGGAAAAAATACGCATACCGTTGTAATCGGGCGAGTTTCTACTTTCAGACCCAGCAGGAATTTTTGGGTTTGGTCAATCCGTTCGCGAGATATGGGACATTGAAGCTAGGAAATGGTTGAGAAGACAAAGAATTTTTCGCAATTCTGCTGCTCCAAACGCTTAACCACAATGGCCTAGGGAAAAAATACACATACCGTTGTAATCGGGCGAGTTTCTACTTCCAGATGCAACAGGATTTTTTGGGTTAGGTCAATCCGTTCGCGAGATATGGGAGTTTGAAGCAAAGAAATGGTTTAGAAGACAACAAATTCTTCGCACTTCTGCTGCTCCAAACGCTTAACCAGAATGGCCCAGGGAAAAAATACACATACCGTTGTAATTGGGCGAGTTTCTACTTTCAGATGCAATAGGAATTTTTGGGTTAGGTCAATCCGTTCGCGACATATGGGAGTTTGAAGCCAAGAAATGGTTGAGAAGGCAAAAAATTTTTCGCAATTCTGCTGCTTCAAACGCTTAACCAGAATGGCCTAGGGACAAAATACACATACCGTTGTAATTGGGCGAGTGTATACTTTCAGAAGCAATAGGAATTTTTGGGTTAGGTCAATCCGTTCGCAACATATGCGAGCTTGAAGCTAAGAAATGGTTGAGAAGACAACAAATTTTTTGCAATTCTGCTGCTCCAAACGCTTAACCACAATGGCCTAGGGGAAAAATACACATACCGTTGTAATCGGGCGAGTTTCTACTTCCAGATGCAACAGGAATTTTTGGGTTTGGTCAATCCGTTCGCGAGATATGGGACATTGAAGCTAAGAAATGGTTGAGAAGACTACAAATTTTTCGCAATTCTGCTGCTCCAAACGCTTAGCCAGAATGGCCCAGGGAAAAAATACACATACCGTTGTAATCGGGCGAGTTTCTACATTCAGATGCAATAGGAATTTTTGGGTTAGGTCAATCCGTTCGCGAGATACGGGAGTTTGAAGCTAAGAAATAGTTGAGAGGAGAACAAATTTTTCGCAATTCTGCTGCTCCAAACGCTTAACCAGAATGGCCTAGGGAAAAAATACGCATACCGTTGTAATTGGGCGAGTTTCTACTTTCAGTTACAATAGGAATTTTTGGGTTAGGTCAATCCGTTCGCGAGATATGGAACTTTGAAGCTAAGAAATTGTTGACAAGACAACAAATTTTTCGCACTTCTGCTGCTCCAATCGCTTAACCAGAATGGCCTAGGGGAAAAATACACGTACCGTTGTAAACGGGCGAGTTTCTACTTTCAAATGCAGGAGGAATTTTTGGGGTAGGTCAATCCGTTCCTGAGATGTGGGAGTTTGAAGCCAAGAAATAGTTGAGAAGACAACAAATTTTTCGCACTTCTGCTGCTCCAAACGCTTAACCAGAATGGCCCAGGGAAAAAATACGCATACCGTTGTAATCGGGCGAGTTTATACTTTCAGACCCAGCAGGAATTTTTGGGTTTGGTCAATCCGTTCGCGAGATATGGGACATTGAAGCTAGGAAATGGTTGAGAAGACAAAGAATTTTTCGCAATTCTGCTGCTCCAAACGCTTAACCACAATGGCCTAGGGAAAAAATACACATACGGTTGTAATCGGGCGAGTTTCTACTTCCAGATGCAACAGGATTTTTTGGGTTAGGTCAATCCGTTCGCGAGATATGGGAGTTTGAAGCCAAGAAATGGTTGAGAAGACAACAAATTCTTCGCACTTCTGCTGCTCCAAACGCTTAACCAGAATGGCCCAGGGAAAAAATACACATACCGTTGTAATTGGGCGAGTTTCTACTTTCAGATGCAATAGGAATTTTTGGGTTAGGTCAATCCGTTCGCGACATATGGGAGTTTGAAGCCAAGAAATGGTTGAGAAGGCAAAAAATTTTTCGCAATTCTGCTGCTTCAAACGCTTAACCAGAGTGGCCTAGGGACAAAATACACATAGCGTTGTAATTGGGCGAGTGTATACTTTCAGATGCAATAGGAATTTTTGGGTTAGGTCAATCCGTTCGCAACATATGGGAGCTTGAAGCTAAGAAATGGTTGAGAAGACAACAAATTTTTTGCAATTCTGCTGCTCCAAACGCTTAACCACAATGGCCTAGGGACAAAATACACATACCGTTGTAAACGGGCGAGTTTCTACTTCCAGATGCAACAGGAATTTTTGGGTTAGGTCAATCCGTTCGCGAGATATGGGAGTTTGAAGCTAAGAAATGGTTGAGAACACAACAAATTTTTCGCACTTCTGCTGCTTCAAATGCTTAACCAGAACCGCCCAGGGAAAAAATACACATACCGTTGTAATCGGGCGAGTCTCTACTTTCAGATGCAATAGGAATTGTTGGGTTAGGTCAATCCGTTCGCGAGATATGGGACATTGAATCTAAGAAATGGTTGAGAAGACAACAAATTTTTCGCACTTCTGCTGCTCCAAACGCTTAACCAGAATGGCCTAGGGAGAAAATACCCATACCGTTGAAATCGGACGAGTTTCTACTTTCACTTACAATAGGAATTTTTGGGTTAGGTCAATCCGTTCGCGAGATATGGGACTTTGAAGCTAAGAAATGGTTGACAAGACAACAAATTTTTCGCACTTCTGCTGCTCCAATCGCTTAACCAGAATGTCCTAGGGGAAAAATACACGTACCGTTGTAACCGGGCGAGTTTCTACTTTCAAATGCAATAGGAATTTATGTGTTATGTCAATCTGTTCGTGAGATATGGGAGTTCGAAGCTAAGAAATGGTTGAGAAGAGAACAAATTTTTCGCAATTCTGCTGCTCCAAACGCTTAACCACAGTGGCCTAGGGAAACAATACACATACCGTTGTAATCGGGCGAGTTTCTACTTCCAGATGCAACAGGAATTTTTGTGTTATGTCAATCCGTTCGCGAGATATGGGAGTTTGAAGCTAAGAAATGGTTGAGAAGAGAACAAATTTTTCGCAATTTTGCTGCTCCAAACGCTTAACCACAGTGGCCTAGGGAAACAATACACATACCGTTGTAATCGGGCGAGTTTCTACTTCCAGATGCAACAGGAATTTTTGTGTTATGTCAATCCGTTCGCGAGATATGGGAGTTTGAAGCTAAGAAATGGTTGAGAAGACAACAAATTTTTCGCACTTCTGCTGCTCCACTCGCTTAACCAGATTGGCCTAGGGAAAAATACACGTACCGTTGTAATCGGGCGAGTTTCTACTTTCAAATGCAATAGGAATTTTTGTGTTATGTCAATCTGTTCGTGAGATATGGGAGTTTGAAGCTAAGAAATGGTTGAGAAGAGAACAAATTTTTCGCAATTCTGCTGCTCCAAACGCTTAACCAGAATGGCCTAGGAAAAAATACGCATACCGTTGTAATCTGGCGAGTTTCAACTTTCAGACCCAGCAGGAATTTTTGGGTTTGGTCAATCCGTTCGCGAGATATGGGACATTGAAGCTAAGAAATGGTTGAGAAGACTACAAATTTTTCGCACTTCTGCTGCTCCAAACGCTTAACCAGAATGGCCCAGGGAAAAAATACACATACCGTTGTAATCGGGCGAGTTTCTACATTCAGATGCAATAGGAATTTTTGGGTTAGGTCAATCCGTTCGCGAGATATGGGAGTTTGAAGCTAAGAAATAGTTGAGAGAAGAACAAATTTTTCGCAATTCTGCTGCTCCAAACGCTTAACCAGAATGGCCCAGGGAAAAAATACGCATACCGTGGTAATCTGGCGAGTTTCTACTTTCAGTTACAATAGGAATTTTTGGGTTAGGTCAATCCGTTCGCGAGATATGGAACTTTGAAGCTAAGAAATGGTTGACAAGACAACAAATTTTTCGCACTTCTGCTGCTCCAATCGCTTAACCAGAATGGCCTAGGGGAAAAAATACACGTACCGTTGTAATCGGGCGAGTTTCTAATTTCAAATGCAGGAGGAATTTTTGGTTTAGGTCAATCCGTTCCTGAGATATGGGAGTTTGAAGCCAAGAAATGGTTGAGAAGACAACAAATTTTTCGCACTTCTGCTGCTCCAAACGCTTAACCAGAATGGCCCAGGGAAAAAATACGCATACCGTTGTAATCGGGCGAGTTTCTACTTTCAGACCCAGCAGGAATTTTTGGGTTTGGTCAATCCGTTCGCGAGATATGGGACATTGAAGCTAGGAAATGGTTGAGAAGACAAAGAATTTTTCGCAATTCTGCTGCTCCAAACGCTTAACCACAATGGCCTAGGGAAAAAATACACATACCGTTGTAATCGGGCGAGTTTCTACTTCCAGATGCAACAGGATTTTTTGGGTTAGGTCAATCCGTTCGCGAGATATGGGAGTTTGAAGCAAAGAAATGGTTTAGAAGACAACAAATTCTTCGCACTTCTGCTGCTCCAAACGCTTAACCAGAATGGCCCAGGGAAAAAATACACATACCGTTGTAATTGAGCGAGTTTCTACTTTCAGATGCAATAGGAATTTTTGGGTTAGGTCAATCCGTTCGCGACATATGGGAGTTTGAAGCCAAGAAATGGTTGAGAAGGCAAAAAATTTTTCGCAATTCTGCTGCTTCAAACGCTTAACCAGAATGGCCTAGGGACAAAATACACATACCGTTGTAATTGGGCGAGTGTATACTTTCAGATGCAATAGGAATTTTTGGGTTAGGTCAATCCGTTCGCAACATATGCGAGCTTGAAGCTAAGAAATGGTTGAGAAGACAACAAATTTTTTGCAATTCTGCTGCTCCAAACGCTTAACCGCAATGGCCTAGGGGAAAAATACACATACCGTTGTAATCGGGCGAGTTTCTACTTCCAGATGCAACAGGAATTTTCGGGTTGGGTCAATCCGTTCGCGAGATATGGGAGTTTGAAGCTAAGAAATGGTTGAGAAGAGAACAAATTTTTCGCAATTCTGCTGCTCCAAACGCTTAACCACAGTGGCCTAGGGACAAAATACACATACCGTTGTAATTGGGCGAGTGTATACTTTCAGATGCAATAGGAATTTTTGGGTTAGGTCAATCCGTTCGCAAACATATGCGAGCTTGAAGCTAAGAAATGGTTGAGAAGACAACAAATTTTTTGCAATTCTGCTGCTCCAAACGCTTAACCGCAATGGCCTAAGGGAAAAATACACATACCGTTGTAATCGGGCGAGTTTCTACTTCCAGATGCAACAGGAATTTTCGGGTTAGGTCAATCCGTTCGCGAGATATGGGAGTTTGAAGCTAAGAAATGGTTGAGAAGAGAACAAATTTTTCGCAATTCTGCTGCTCCAAACGCTTAACCACAGTGGCCTAGGGAAACAATACACATACCGTTCTAATCGGGCGAGTTTCTACTTCCAGATGCAACAGGAATTTTTGTGTTATGTCAATCCGTTCGCGAGATATGGGAGTTTGAAGCTAAGAAATGGTTGAGAAGAGAACAAATTTTTCGCAATTCTGCTGCTCCAAACGCTTAACTAGAATGGCCTAAAGAAAAAATACGCATACCGTTGTAATCGGGCGTGTTTCTACTTTCATACGCAGCAGGAATCTTCGGGTTAGGTCAATCCGTTCGCGAGATATGGGAGTTTGAAGCAAAGAAATGGTTTAGAAGACAACAAATTCTTCGCACTTCTGCTGCTCCAAACGCTTAACCAGAATGGCCCAGGGAAAAAATACACATACCGTTGTAATTGGGCGAGTTTCTACTTTCAGATGCAATACGAATTTTTGGGTTAGGTCAATCCGTTCGCGAGATATGGGACATTGAAGCTAAGAAATGGTTGACAATACAACAAATTTTTCGCACTTCTGCTGCTCCAATCGCTTAACCAGAATGGCCTAGGGGAAAAATGCACGTACCTTTGTAACCGGGCGAGTTTCTACTTTCAAATGCAATAGGAATTTTTGTGTTATGTCAATCTGTTCGTGGGATATGGGAGTTCGAAGCTAAGAAATGGTTGAGAAGAGAACAAATTTTTCGCAATTCTGCTGCTCCAAACGCTTAACCACAGTGGCCTAGGGAAACAATACACATACCGTTGTAATCGGGCGAGCTTCTACTTCCAGATGCAACAGGAATTTTTGTGTTATGTCAATCCGTTCGCGAGATATGGGAGTTTGAAGCTAAGAAATGGTTGAGAATAGAACAAATTTTTCGCAATTCTGCTGCTCCAAACGCTTAACCAGAATGGCCTAAAGAAAAAATACGCATACCGTTGTAACCGGGCGAGTTTCTACTTTCAGATGCAATAGGAATTTTTGGGTTAGGTCAATCCGTTCGCAACATATGGGAGCTTGAAGCTAAGAAATGGTTGAGAAGACAACAAATTTTTTGCAATTCTGCTGCTCCAAACGCTTAACCACAATGGCCTAGGGAAAAAATTCACATACCGTTGTAATCGGGCGAGTTTCTACTTTCAGATGCAACAGGAATTTTTGGGTTAGGTCAATCCGTTCGCGAGATATGGGACTTTGAAGCTAAGAAATGTTTGACAAGGCAACAAATTTTTCGCACTTCTGCTGCTCCACTCGCTTAACCAGAATGGCCTAGGGAAAAATACACGTACCGTTGTAATCGGGCGAGTTTCTACTTTCAGATGCAACAGGAATTTTTGGGTTAGGTCAATCCGTTCGCGAGATATGGGAGTTTGAAGCTTAGAAATGGTTGAGAAGACAACAAATTTATCGCACTTCTGCTGCTCCAAACGCTTAACCAGAATGGCCCAGGGAAAAAATACACATACCGTTGTAATCGGGCGAGTTTCTACATTCAAATGCAATAGGAATTTTTGTGTTATGTCAATCTGTTCGTGAGATATGGGAGTTTGAAGCTAAGAAATGGTTGAGAAGGCAAAAAATTTTTCGCAATTCTGCTGCTCCAAACGCTTAACCACAATGGCCTAGGGAAAAAATACCCATACCGTTGAAATCGGACGAGTTTCTACTTTCACTTACAATAGGAATTTTTGGGTTAGGTCAATCCGTTCGCGAGATATGGGACTTTGAAGCTTAGAAATGGTTGACTAGACAACAAATTTTTCGCACTTCTGCTGCTCCAATCGCTTAACCAGAATGGCCTAGGGAGAAAATACCCATACCGTTGAAATCGACGAGTTTCTACTTTCACTTACAATAGGAATTTTTGGGTTAGGTCAATCCGTTCGCGAGATATGGGACTTTGAAGCTAAGAAATGGTTGACAAGACAACAAATTTTTCGCACTTCTGCTGCTCCAATCGCTTAACCAGAATGGCCTAGGGGAAAAATGCACGTACCGTTGTAATCGGGCGAGTTTCTACTTTCAAATGCAATAGGAATTTTTGTGTTATGTCAATCTGTTCGTGAGATATGGGAGTTCGAAGCTAAGAAATGGTTGAGAAGAGAACAAATTTTTCGCAATTCTGCTGCTCCAAACGCTTAACCACAGTGGCCTAGGGAAACAATACACATACCGTTGTAATCGGGCGAGTTTCTACATTCAAATGCAATAGGAATTTTTGTGTTATGTCAATCTGTTCGTGAGATATGGGAGTTTGAAGCTAAGAAATGGTTGAGAAGGCAAAAAATTTTTCGCAATTCTGCTGCTCCAAACGCTTAACCACAATGGCCTAGGGAAAAAATACCCATACCGTTGAAATCGGACGAGTTTCTACTTTCACTTACAATAGGAATTTTTGGGTTAGGTCAATCCGTTCGCGAGATATGGGACTTTGAAGCTTAGAAATGGTTGAGAAGGCAAAAAATTTTTCGCAATTCTGCTGCTTCAAACGCTTAACCACAATGGCCTAGGGGAAAAATACACATACCGTTGTAATCGGGCGAGTTTCTACTTCCAGATGCAACAGGAATTTTCGGGTTAGGTCAATCCGTTCGCGAGATATGGGAGTTTGAAGCTAAGAAATGGTTGAGAAGAGAACAAATTTTTCGCAATTCTGCTGCTCCAAACGCTTAACCACAGTGGCCTAGGGAAACAATACACATACCGTTGTAATCGGGCGAGTTTCTACTTCCAGATGCAACAGGAATTTTTGTGTTATATCAATCCGTTCGCGAGATATGGGAGTTTGAAGCTAAGAAATGTTTGAGAAGAGAACAAATTTTTCGCAATTCTGCTGCTCCAAACGCTTAACCAGAATGGCCTAAAGAAAAAATACGCATACCGTTGTAATCGGGCGTGTTTCTACTTTCAGACGCAGCAGGAATCTTCGGGTTAGGTCAATCCGTTCGCGAGATATGGGAGTTTGAAGCAAAGAAATGGTTGAGAAGACAACAAATTCTTCGCACTTCTGCTGCTCCAAACGCTTAACCAGAATGGCCCAGGGAAAAAATACACATACCGTTGTAATTGGGCGAGTTTGTACTTTCAGATGCAATAGGGATATTTTGGGTTAGGTCAATCCGTTCGCGACATATGGGAGTTTGAAGCCAAGAAATGGTTGAGAAGGCAAAAAATTTTTCGCAATTCTGCTGCTTCATACGCTTAACCAGAGTGGCCTAGGGACAAAATACACATAGCGTTGTAATTGGGCGAGTGTATACTTTCAGATGCAATAGGAATTTTTGGGTTAGGTCAATCCGTTCGCAACATATGGGAGCTTGAAGCTAAGAAATGGTTGAGAAGACAACAAATTTTTTGCAATTCTGCTGCTCCAAACGCTTAACCACAATGGCCTAGGGACAAAATACACATACCGTTGTAATTGGGCGAGTGTATACTTTCAGATGCAATAGGAATTTTTGGGTTAGGTCAATCCGTTCGCAACATATGCGAGCTTGAAGCTAAGAAATGGTTGAGAAGACAACAAATTTTTTGCAATTCTGCTGCTCCAAACGCTTAACCGCAATGGCCTAAGGGAAAAATACACATACCGTTGTAATCGGGCGAGTTTCTACTTCCAGATGCAACAGGAATTTTCGGGTTAGGTCAATCCGTTCGCGAGATATGGGAGTTTGAAGCTAAGAAATGGTTGAGAAGAGAACAAATTTTTCGCAATTCTGCTGCTCCAAACGCTTAACCACAGTGGCCTAGGGAAACAATACACATACCGTTGTAATCGGGCGAGTTTCTACTTCCAGATGCAACAGGAATTTTTGTGTTATGTCAATCCGTTCGCGAGATATGGGAGTTTGAAGCTAAGAAATGGTTGAGAAGAGAACAAATTTTTCGCAATTCTGCTGCTCCAAACGCTTAACTATAATGGCCTAAAGAAAAAATACGCATACCGTTGTAATCGGGCGTGTTTCTACTTTCAGACGCAGCAGGAATCTTCGGGTTAGGTCAATCCGTTCGCGAGATATGGGAGTTTGAAGCAAAGAAATGGTTTAGAAGACAACAAATTCTTCGCACTTCTGCTGCTCCAAACGCTTAACCAGAATGGCCCAGGGAAAAAATACACATACCGTTGTAATTGGGCGAGTTTCTACTTTCAGATGCAATACGAATTTTTGGGTTAGGTCAATCCGTTCGCGAGATATGGGACATTGAAGCTAAGAAATGGTTGAGAAGACAACAAATTTTTCGCACTTCTGCTGCTCCAATCGCTTAACCAGAATGGCCTAGGGGAAAAATGCACGTACCTTTGTAACCGGGCGAGTTTCTACTTTCAAATGCAATAGGAATTTTTGTGTTATGTCAATCTGTTCGTGGTATATGGGAGTTCGAAGCTAAGAAATGGTTGAGAAGAGAACAAATTTTTCGCAATTCTGCTGCTCCAAACGCTTAACCACAGTTGCCTAGGGAAACAATACACATACCGTTGTAATCGGGCGAGTTTCTACTTCCAGATGCAACAGGAATTTTTGTGTTATGTCAATCCGTTCGCGAGATATGGGAGTTTGAAGCTAAGAAATGGTTGAGAAGAGAACAAATTTTTCGCAATTCTGCTGCTCCAAACGCTTAACCAGAATGGCCTAAAGAAAAAATACGCATACCGTTATAATCGGGCGTGTTTCTACTTTCAGACGCAGCAGGAATTTTTGGGTTTGGTCAATCCGTTCGCGAGATATGGGAGTTTGAAGCCAAGAAATGGTTGAGAAGGCAAAAATTTTTTCGCAATTCTGCTGCTCCAAACGCTTAACCAGAACGGCCTAGGGAAAAAATACCCATACCGTTGTAATTGGGCGAGTGTATACTTTCAGATGCAATAGGAATTTTTGGGTTAGGTCAATCCGTTCGCAACATATGGGAGCTTGAAGCTAAGAAATGGTTGAGAAGACAACAAATTTTTTGCAATTCTGCTGCTCCAAACGCTTAACCACAATGGCCTAGGGAAAAAATACACATACCGTTGTAATCGGGCGAGTTTCTACTTTCAGATGCAACAGGAATTTTTGGGTTAGGTCAATCCGTTCGCGAGATATGGGAGTTTGAAGCTAAGAAATGGTTGAGAATACAACAAATTTTTCGCACTTCTGCTGCTCCAAACGCTTAACCAGAATGGCCCAGGGAAAAAATACACATACCGTTGTAATCGGGCGAGTCTCTACTTTCAGATGCAATAGGAATTTTTGGGTTAGGTCAATCCGTTCGCGAGATATGGGACATTGAAGCTAAGAAATGGTTGAGAAGACAACAAATTTTTCGCACTTCTGCTGCTCCAATCGCTTAACCAGAATGGCCTAGGGGAAAAATACACGTACCGTTGTAACCGGGCGAGTTTCTACTTTCAAATGCAATAGGAATTTTTGTGTTATGTCAATCTGTTCGTGAGATATGGGAGTTTGAAGCTAAGAAATGGTTGAGAAGAGAACAAATTTTTCGCAATTCTGCTGCTCCAAACGCTTAACCACAGTGGCCTAGGGAAACAATACACATACCGTTGTAATCGGGCGAGCTTCTACTTCCAGATGCAACAGGAATTTTTGTGTTATGTCAATCCGTTCGCGAGATATGGGAGTTTGAAGCTAAGAAATGGTTGAGCATAGAACAAATTTTTCGCAATTCTGCAGCTCCAAACGCTTAACCAGAATGGCCTAAAGAAAAAATACGCATACCGTTGTAACCGGGCGAGTTTCTACTTTCAGATGCAATAGGAATTTTTGGGTTAGGTCAATCCGTTCGCAACATATGGGAGCTTGAAGCTAAGAAATGGTTGAGAAGACAACAAATTTTTTGCAATTCTGCTGCTCCAAACGCTTAACCACAATGGCCTAGGGAAAAAATTCACATACCGTTGTAATCGGGCGAGTTTCTACTTTCAGATGCAACAGGAATTTTTGGGTTAGGTCAATCCGTTCGCGAGATATGGGACTTTGAAGCTTAGAAATGGTTGACTAGACAACAAATTTTTCGCACTTCTGCTGCTCCAATCGCTTAACCAGAATGGCCTAGGGAGAAAATACCCATACCGTTGAAATCGACGAGTTTCTACTTTCACTTACAATAGGAATTTTTGGGTTAGGTCAATCCGTTCGCGAGATATGGGACTTTGAAGCTAAGAAATGGTTGACAAGACAACAAATTTTTCGCACTTCTGCTGCTCCAATCGCTTAACCAGAATGGCCTAGGGGAAAAATGCACGTACCGTTGTAACCGGGCGAGTTTCTACTTTCAAATGCAATAGGAATTTTTGTGTTATGTCAATCTGTTCGTGAGATATGGGAGTTCGAAGCTAAGAAATGGTTGAGAAGAGAACAAATTTTTCGCAATTCTGCTGCTCCAAACGCTTAACCACAGTGGCCTAGGGAAACAATACACATACCGTTGTAATCGGGCGAGTTTCTACATTCAAATGCAATAGGAATTTTTGTGTTATGTCAATCTGTTCGTGAGATATGGGAGTTTGAAGCTAAGAAATGGTTGAGAAGGCAAAAAATTTTTCGCAATTCTGCTGCTCCAAACGCTTAACCACAATGGCCTAGGGAAAAAATACCCATACCGTTGAAATCGGACGAGTTTCTACTTTCACTTACAATAGGAATTTTTGGGTTAGGTCAATCCGTTCGCGAGATATGGGACTTTGAAGCTTAGAAATGGTTGAGAAGGCAAAAAATTTTTCGCAATTCTGCTGCTTCAAACGCTTAACCAGAATGGCCTAGGGACAAAATACACATACCGTTGTAATTGGGCGAGTGTATACTTTCAGATGCAATAGGAATTTTTGGGTTAGGTCAATCCGTTCGCAACATATGCGAGCTTGAAGCTAAGAAATGGTTGAGAAGACAACAAATTTTTTGCAATTCTGCTGCTCCAAACGCTTAACCACAATGGCCTAGGGGAGAAATACACATACCGTTGTAATCGGGCGAGTTTCTACTTCCAGATGCAACAGGAATTTTCGGGTTAGGTCAATCCGTTCGCGAGATATGGGAGTTTGAAGCTAAGAAATGGTTGAGAAGAGAACAAATTTTTCGCAATTCTGCTGCTCCAAACGCTTAACCACAGTGGCCTAGGGAAACAATACACATACCGTTGTAATCGGGCGAGTTTCTACTTCCAGATGCAACAGGAATTTTTGTGTTATATCAATCCGTTCGCGAGATATGGGAGTTTGAAGCTAAGAAATGTTTGAGAAGAGAACAAATTTTTCGCAATTCTGCTGCTCCAAACGCTTAACCAGAATGGCCTAAAGAAAAAATACGCATACCGTTGTAATCGGGCGTGTTTCTACTTTCAGACGCAGCAGGAATCTTCGGGTTAGGTCAATCCGTTCGCGAGATATGGGAGTTTGAAGCAAAGAAATGGTTGAGAAGACAACAAATTCTTCGCACTTCTGCTGCTCCAAACGCTTAACCAGAATGGCCCAGGGAAAAAATACACATACCGTTGTAATTGGGCGAGTTTGTACTTTCAGATGCAATAGGGATATTTTGGGTTAGGTCAATCCGTTCGCGACATATGGGAGTTTGAAGCCAAGAAATGGTTGAGAAGGCAAAAAATTTTTCGCAATTCTGCTGCTTCATACGCTTAACCAGAGTGGCCTAGGGACAAAATACACATAGCGTTGTAATTGGGCGAGTGTATACTTTCAGATGCAATAGGAATTTTTGGGTTAGGTCAATCCGTTCGCAACATATGGGAGCTTGAAGCTAAGAAATGGTTGAGAAGACAACAAATTTTTTGCAATTCTGCTGCTCCAAACGCTTAACCACAATGGCCTAGGGACAAAATACACATACCGTTGTAATTGGGCGAGTGTATACTTTCAGATGCAATAGGAATTTTTGGGTTAGGTCAATCCGTTCGCAACATATGCGAGCTTGAAGCTAAGAAGTGGTTGAGAAGACAACAAATTTTTTGCAATTCTGCTGCTCCAAACGCTTAACCGCAATGGCCTAAGGGAAAAATACACATACCGTTGTAATCGGGCGAGTTTCTACTTCCAGATGCAACAGGAATTTTCGGGTTAGGTCAATCCGTTCGCGAGATATGGGAGTTTGAAGCTAAGAAATGGTTGAGAAGAGAACAAATTTTTCGCAATTCTGCTGCTCCAAACGCTTAACCACAGTGGCCTAGGGAAACAATACACATACCGTTGTAATCGGGCGAGTTTCTACTTCCAGATGCAACAGGAATTTTTGTGTTATGTCAATCCGTTCGCGAGATATGGGAGTTTGAAGCTAAGAAATGGTTGAGAAGAGAACAAATTTTTCGCAATTCTGCTGCTCCAAACGCTTAACCATAATGGCCTAAAGAAAAAATACGCATACCGTTGTAATCGGGCGTGTTTCTACTTTCAGACGCAGCAGGAATCTTCGGGTTAGGTCAATCCGTTCGCGAGATATGGGAGTTTGAAGCAAAGAAATGGTTTAGAAGACAACAAATTCTTCGCACTTCTGCTGCTCCAAACGCTTAACCAGAATGGCCCAGGGAAAAAATACACATACCGTTGTAATTGGGCGAGTTTCTACTTTCAGATGCAATACGAATTTTTGGGTTAGGTCAATCCGTTCGCGAGATATGGGACATTGAAGCTAAGAAATGGTTGAGAAGACAACAAATTTTTCGCACTTCTGCTGCTCCAATCGCTTAACCAGAATGGCCTAGGGAGAAAATACCCATACCGTTGAAATCGACGAGTTTCTACTTTCACTTACAATAGGAATTTTTGGGTTAGGTCTATCCGTTCGCGAGATATGGGACTTTGAAGCTAAGAAATGGTTGACAAGACAACAAATTTTTCGCACTTCTGCTGCTCCAATCGCTTAACCAGAATGGCCTAGGGGAAAAATGCACGTACCTTTGTAACCGGGCGAGTTTCTACTTTCAAATGCAATAGGAATTTTTGTGTTATGTCAATCTGTTCGTGGTATATGGGAGTTCGAAGCTAAGAAATGGTTGAGAAGAGAACAAATTTTTCGCAATTCTGCTGCTCCAAACGCTTAACCACAGTGGCCTAGGGAAACAATACACATACCGTTGTAATCGGGCGAGTTTCTACTTCCAGATGTAACAGGAATTTTTGTGTTATGTCAATCCGTTCGCGAGATATGGGAGTTTGAAGCTAAGAAATGGTTGAGAAGAGAACAAATTTTTCGCAATTCTGCTGCTCCAAACGCTTAACCAGAATGGCCTAAAGAAAAAATACGCATACCGTTATAATCGGGCGTGTTTCTACTTTCAGACGCAGCAGGAATTTTTGGGTTTGGTCAATCCGTTCGCGAGATATGGGAGTTTGAAGCCAAGAAATGGTTGAGAAGGCAAAAATTTTTTCGCAATTCTGCTGCTCCAAACGCTTAACCAGAACGGCCTAGGGAAAAAATACCCATACCGTTGTAATTGGGCGAGTGTATACTTTCAGATGCAATAGGAATTTTTGGGTTAGGTCAATCCGTTCGCAACATATGGGAGCTTGAAGCTAAGAAATGGTTGAGAAGACAACAAATTTTTTGCAATTCTGCTGCTCCAAACGCTTAACCACAATGGCCTAGGGAAAAAATACACATACCGTTGTAATCGGGCGAGTTTCTACTTTCAGATGCAACAGGAATTTTTGGGTTAGGTCAATCCGTTCGCGAGATATGGGAGTTTGAAGCTAAGAAATGGTTGAGAATACAACAAATTTTTCGCACTTCTGCTGCTCCAAACGCTTAACCAGAATGGCCCAGGGAAAAAATACACATACCGTTGTAATCGGGCGAGTCTCTACTTTCAGATGCAATAGGAATTTTTGGGTTAGGTCAATCCGTTCGCGAGATATGGGACATTGAAGCTAAGAAATGGTTGAGAAGACAACAAATTTTTCGCACTTCTGCTGCTCCAATCGCTTAACCAGAATGGCCTAGGGGAAAAATACACGTACCGTTGTAACCGGGCGAGTTTCTACTTTCAAATGCAATAGGAATTTTTGTGTTATGTCAATCTGTTCGTGAGATATGGGAGTTTGAAGCTAAGAAATGGTTGAGAAGAGAACAAATTTTTCGCAATTCTGCTGCTCCAAACGCTTAACCACAGTGGCCTAGGGAAACAATACACATACCGTTGTAATCGGGCGAGCTTCTACTTCCAGATGCAACAGGAATTTTTGTGTTATGTCAATCCGTTCGCGAGATATGGGAGTTTGAAGCTAAGAAATGGTTGAGAATAGAACAAATTTTTCGCAATTCTGCTGCTCCGAACGCTTAACCAGAATGGCCTAAAGAAAAAATACGCATACCGTTGTAACCGGGCGAGTTTCTACTTTCAGATGCAATAGGAATTTTTGGGTTAGGTCAATCCGTTCGCAACATATGGGAGCTTGAAGCTAAGAAATGGTTGAGAAGACAACAAATTTTTTGCAATTCTGCTGCTCCAAACGCTTAACCACAATGGCCTAGGGAAAAAATTCACATACCGTTGTAATCGGGCGAGTTTCTACTTTCAGATGCAACAGGAATTTTTGGGTTAGGTCAATCCGTTCGCGAGATATGGGACTTTGAAGCTAAGAAATGTTTGACAAGGCAACAAATTTTTCGCACTTCTGCTGCTCCACTCGCTTAACCAGAATGGCCTAGGGAAAAATACACGTACCGTTGTAATCGGGCGAGTTTCTACTTTCAGATGCAACAGGAATTTTTGGGTTAGGTCAATCCGTTCGCGAGATATGGGAGTTTGAAGCTAAGAAATGGTTGAGAAGACAACAAATTTATCGCACTTCTGCTGCTCCAAACGCTTAACCAGAATGGCCCAGGGAAAAAATACACATACCGTTGTAATCGGGCGAGTTTCTACATTCAAATGCAATAGGAATTTTTGTGTTATGTCAATCTGTTCGTGAGATATGGGAGTTTGAAGCTAAGAAATGGTTGAGAAGGCAAAAAATTTTTCGCAATTCTGCTGCTCCAAACGCTTAACCACAATGGCCTAGGGAAAAAATACCCATACCGTTGAAATCGGACGAGTTTCTACTTTCACTTACAATAGGAATTTTTGGGTTAGGTCAATCCGTTCGCGAGATATGGGACTTTGAAGCTTAGAAATGGTTGACTAGACAACAAATTTTTCGCACTTCTGCTGCTCCAATCGCTTAACCAGAATGGCCTAGGGAGAAAATACCCATACCGTTGAAATCGACGAGTTTCTACTTTCACTTACAATAGGAATTTTTGGGTTAGGTCAATCCGTTCGCGAGATATGGGACTTTGAAGCTAAGAAATTGTTGACAAGACAACAAATTTTTCGCACTTCTGCTGCTCCAATCGCTTAACCAGAATGGCCTAGGGGAAAAATGCACGTACCGTTGTAACCGGGCGAGTTTCTACTTTCAAATGCAATAGGAATTTTTCTGTTATGTCAATCTGTTCGTGAGATATGGGAGTTCGAAGCTAAGAAATGGTTGAGAAGAGAACAAATTTTTCGCAATTCTGCTGCTCCAAACGCTTAACCACAGTGGCCTAGGGAAACAATACACATACCGTTGTAATCGGGCGAGTTTCTACTTCCAGATGCAACAGGAATTTTTGTGTTATGTCAATCCGTTCGCGAGATATGGGAGTTTGAAGCTAAGAAATGGTTGAGAAGAGAACAAATTTTTCGCAATTCTGCTGCTCCAAACGCTTAACCAGAATGGCCTAAAGAAAAAATACGCATACCGTTATAATCGGGCGTGTTTCTACTTTCAGACGCAGCAGGAATTTTTGGGTTTGGTCAATCCGTTCGCGAGATATGGGAGTTTGAAGCCAAGAAATGGTTGAGAAGGCAAAAATTTTTTCGCAATTCTGCTGCTCCAAACGCTTAACCAGAACGGCCTAGGGAAAAAATACCCATACCGTTGTAATTGGGCGAGTGTATACTTTCAGATGCAATAGGAATTTTTGGGTTAGGTCAATCCGTTCGCAACATATGGGAGCTTGAAGCTAAGAAATGGTTGAGAAGACAACAAATTTTTTGCAATTCTGCTGCTCCAAACGCTTAACCACAATGGCCTAGGGAAAAAATACACATACCGTTGTAATCGGGCGAGTTTCTACTTTCAGATGCAACAGGAATTTTTGGGTTAGGTCAATCCGTTCGCGAGATATGGGAGTTTGAAGCTAAGAAATGGTTGAGAATACAACAAATTTTTCGCACTTCTGCTGCTCCAAACGCTTAACCAGAATGGCCCAGGGAAAAAATACACATACCGTTGTAATCGGGCGAGTCTCTACTTTCAGATGCAATAGGAATTTTTGGGTTAGGTCAATCCGTTCGCGAGATATGGGACATTGAAGCTAAGAAATGGTTGAGAAGACAACAAATTTTTCGCACTTCTGCTGCTCCAATCGCTTAACCAGAATGGCCTAGGGGAAAAATACACGTACCGTTGTAACCGGGCGAGTTTCTACTTTCAAATGCAATAGGAATTTTTGTGTTATGTCAATCTGTTCGTGAGATATGGGAGTTTGAAGCTAAGAAATGGTTGAGAAGAGAACAAATTTTTCGCAATTCTGCTGCTCCAAACGCTTAACCACAGTGGCCTAGGGAAACAATACACATACCGTTGTAATCGGGCGAGCTTCTACTTCCAGATGCAACAGGAATTTTTGTGTTATGTCAATCCGTTCGCGAGATATGGGAGTTTGAAGCTAAGAAATGGTTGAGCATAGAACAAATTTTTCGCAATTCTGCTGCTCCAAACGCTTAACCAGAATGGCCTAAAGAAAAAATACGCATACCGTTGTAACCGGGCGAGTTTCTACTTTCAGATGCAATAGGAATTTTTGGGTTAGGTCAATCCGTTCGCAACATATGGGAGCTTGAAGCTAAGAAATGGTTGAGAAGACAACAAATTTTTTGCAATTCTGCTGCTCCAAACGCTTAACCACAATGGCCTAGGGAAAAAATTCACATACCGTTGTAATCGGGCGAGTTTCTACTTTCAGATGCAACAGGAATTTTTGGGTTAGGTCAATCCGTTCGCGAGATATGGGACTTTGAAGCTTAGAAATGGTTGACTAGACAACAAATTTTTCGCACTTCTGCTGCTCCAATCGCTTAACCAGAATGGCCTAGGGAGAAAATACCCATACCGTTGAAATCGACGAGTTTCTACTTTCACTTACAATAGGAATTTTTGGGTTAGGTCAATCCGTTCGCGAGATATGGGACTTTGAAGCTAAGAAATGGTTGACAAGACAACAAATTTTTCGCACTTCTGCTGCTCCAATCGCTTAACCAGAATGGCCTAGGGGAAAAATGCACGTACCGTTGTAACCGGGCGAGTTTCTACTTTCAAATGCAATAGGAATTTTTGTGTTATGTCAATCTGTTCGTGAGATATGGGAGTTCGAAGCTAAGAAATGGTTGAGAAGAGAACAAATTTTTCGCAATTCTGCTGCTCCAAACGCTTAACCACAGTGGCCTAGGGAAACAATACACATACCGTTGTAATCGGGCGAGTTTCTACATTCAAATGCAATAGGAATTTTTGTGTTATGTCAATCTGTTCGTGAGATATGGGAGTTTGAAGCTAAGAAATGGTTGAGAAGGCAAAAAATTTTTCGCAATTCTGCTGCTCCAAACGCTTAACCACAATGGCCTAGGGAAAAAATACCCATACCGTTGAAATCGGACGAGTTTCTACTTTCACTTACAATAGGAATTTTTGGGTTAGGTCAATCCGTTCGCGAGATATGGGACTTTGAAGCTTAGAAATGGTTGAGAAGGCAAAAAATTTTTCGCAATTCTGCTGCTTCAAACGCTTAACCAGAATGGCCTAGGGACAAAATACACATACCGTTGTAATTGGGCGAGTGTATACTTTCAGATGCAATAGGAATTTTTGGGTTAGGTCAATCCGTTCGCAACATATGCGAGCTTGAAGCTAAGAAATGGTTGAGAAGACAACAAATTTTTTGCAATTCTGCTGCTCCAAACGCTTAACCACAATGGCCTAGGGGAGAAATACACATACCGTTGTAATCGGGCGAGTTTCTACTTCCAGATGCAACAGGAATTTTCGGGTTAGGTCAATCCGTTCGCGAGATATGGGAGTTTGAAGCTAAGAAATGGTTGAGAAGAGAACAAATTTTTCGCAATTCTGCTGCTCCAAACGCTTAACCACAGTGGCCTAGGGAAACAATACACATACCGTTGTAATCGGGCGAGTTTCTACTTCCAGATGCAACAGGAATTTTTGTGTTATATCAATCCGTTCGCGAGATATGGGAGTTTGAAGCTAAGAAATGTTTGAGAAGAGAACAAATTTTTCGCAATTCTGCTGCTCCAAACGCTTAACCAGAATGGCCTAAAGAAAAAATACGCATACCGTTGTAATCGGGCGTGTTTCTACTTTCAGACGCAGCAGGAATCTTCGGGTTAGGTCAATCCGTTCGCGAGATATGGGAGTTTGAAGCAAAGAAATGGTTGAGAAGACAACAAATTCTTCGCACTTCTGCTGCTCCAAACGCTTAACCAGAATGGCCCAGGGAAAAAATACACATACCGTTGTAATTGGGCGAGTTTGTACTTTCAGATGCAATAGGGATATTTTGGGTTAGGTCAATCCGTTCGCGACATATGGGAGTTTGAAGCCAAGAAATGGTTGAGAAGGCAAAAAATTTTTCGCAATTCTGCTGCTTCATACGCTTAACCAGAGTGGCCTAGGGACAAAATACACATAGCGTTGTAATTGGGCGAGTGTATACTTTCAGATGCAATAGGAATTTTTGGGTTAGGTCAATCCGTTCGCAACATATGGGAGCTTGAAGCTAAGAAATGGTTGAGAAGACAACAAATTTTTTGCAATTCTGCTGCTCCAAACGCTTAACCACAATGGCCTAGGGACAAAATACACATACCGTTGTAATTGGGCGAGTGTATACTTTCAGATGCAATAGGAATTTTTGGGTTAGGTCAATCCGTTCGCAACATATGCGAGCTTGAAGCTAAGAAGTGGTTGAGAAGACAACAAATTTTTTGCAATTCTGCTGCTCCAAACGCTTAACCGCAATGGCCTAAGGGAAAAATACACATACCGTTGTAATCGGGCGAGTTTCTACTTCCAGATGCAACAGGAATTTTCGGGTTAGGTCAATCCGTTCGCGAGATATGGGAGTTTGAAGCTAAGAAATGGTTGAGAAGAGAACAAATTTTTCGCAATTCTGCTGCTCCAAACGCTTAACCACAGTGGCCTAGGGAAACAATACACATACCGTTGTAATCGGGCGAGTTTCTACTTCCAGATGCAACAGGAATTTTTGTGTTATGTCAATCCGTTCGCGAGATATGGGAGTTTGAAGCTAAGAAATGGTTGAGAAGAGAACAAATTTTTCGCAATTCTGCTGCTCCAAACGCTTAACCATAATGGCCTAAAGAAAAAATACGCATACCGTTGTAATCGGGCGTGTTTCTACTTTCAGACGCAGCAGGAATCTTCGGGTTAGGTCAATCCGTTCGCGAGATATGGGAGTTTGAAGCAAAGAAATGGTTTAGAAGACAACAAATTCTTCGCACTTCTGCTGCTCCAAACGCTTAACCAGAATGGCCCAGGGAAAAAATACACATACCGTTGTAATTGGGCGAGTTTCTACTTTCAGATGCAATACGAATTTTTGGGTTAGGTCAATCCGTTCGCGAGATATGGGACATTGAAGCTAAGAAATGGTTGAGAAGACAACAAATTTTTCGCACTTCTGCTGCTCCAATCGCTTAACCAGAATGGCCTAGGGAGAAAATACCCATACCGTTGAAATCGACGAGTTTCTACTTTCACTTACAATAGGAATTTTTGGGTTAGGTCTATCCGTTCGCGAGATATGGGACTTTGAAGCTAAGAAATGGTTGACAAGACAACAAATTTTTCGCACTTCTGCTGCTCCAATCGCTTAACCAGAATGGCCTAGGGGAAAAATGCACGTACCTTTGTAACCGGGCGAGTTTCTACTTTCAAATGCAATAGGAATTTTTGTGTTATGTCAATCTGTTCGTGGTATATGGGAGTTCGAAGCTAAGAAATGGTTGAGAAGAGAACAAATTTTTCGCAATTCTGCTGCTCCAAACGCTTAACCACAGTGGCCTAGGGAAACAATACACATACCGTTGTAATCGGGCGAGTTTCTACTTCCAGATGTAACAGGAATTTTTGTGTTATGTCAATCCGTTCGCGAGATATGGGAGTTTGAAGCTAAGAAATGGTTGAGAAGAGAACAAATTTTTCGCAATTCTGCTGCTCCAAACGCTTAACCAGAATGGCCTAAAGAAAAAATACGCATACCGTTATAATCGGGCGTGTTTCTACTTTCAGACGCAGCAGGAATTTTTGGGTTTGGTCAATCCGTTCGCGAGATATGGGAGTTTGAAGCCAAGAAATGGTTGAGAAGGCAAAAATTTTTTCGCAATTCTGCTGCTCCAAACGCTTAACCAGAACGGCCTAGGGAAAAAATACCCATACCGTTGTAATTGGGCGAGTGTATACTTTCAGATGCAATAGGAATTTTTGGGTTAGGTCAATCCGTTCGCAACATATGGGAGCTTGAAGCTAAGAAATGGTTGAGAAGACAACAAATTTTTTGCAATTCTGCTGCTCCAAACGCTTAACCACAATGGCCTAGGGAAAAAATACACATACCGTTGTAATCGGGCGAGTTTCTACTTTCAGATGCAACAGGAATTTTTGGGTTAGGTCAATCCGTTCGCGAGATATGGGAGTTTGAAGCTAAGAAATGGTTGAGAATACAACAAATTTTTCGCACTTCTGCTGCTCCAAACGCTTAACCAGAATGGCCCAGGGAAAAAATACACATACCGTTGTAATCGGGCGAGTCTCTACTTTCAGATGCAATAGGAATTTTTGGGTTAGGTCAATCCGTTCGCGAGATATGGGACATTGAAGCTAAGAAACGGTTGAGAAGACAACAAATTTTTCGCACTTCTGCTGCTCCAATCGCTTAACCAGAATGGCCTAGGGGAAAAATACACGTACCGTTGTAACCGGGCGAGTTTCTACTTTCAAATGCAATAGGAATTTTTGTGTTATGTCAATCTGTTCGTGAGATATGGGAGTTTGAAGCTAAGAAATGGTTGAGAAGAGAACAAATTTTTCGCAATTCTGCTGCTCCAAACGCTTAACCACAGTGGCCTAGGGAAACAATACACATACCGTTGTAATCGGGCGAGCTTCTACTTCCAGATGCAACAGGAATTTTTGTGTTATGTCAATCCGTTCGCGAGATATGGGAGTTTGAAGCTAAGAAATGGTTGAGAATAGAACAAATTTTTCGCAATTCTGCTGCTCCGAACGCTTAACCAGAATGGCCTAAAGAAAAAATACGCATACCGTTGTAACCGGGCGAGTTTCTACTTTCAGATGCAATAGGAATTTTTGGGTTAGGTCAATCCGTTCGCAACATATGGGAGCTTGAAGCTAAGAAATGGTTGAGAAGACAACAAATTTTTTGCAATTCTGCTGCTCCAAACGCTTAACCACAATGGCCTAGGGAAAAAATTCACATACCGTTGTAATCGGGCGAGTTTCTACTTTCAGATGCAACAGGAATTTTTGGGTTAGGTCAATCCGTTCGCGAGATATGGGACTTTGAAGCTAAGAAATGTTTGACAAGGCAACAAATTTTTCGCACTTCTGCTGCTCCACTCGCTTAACCAGAATGGCCTAGGGAAAAATACACGTACCGTTGTAATCGGGCGAGTTTCTACTTTCAGATGCAACAGGAATTTTTGGGTTAGGTCAATCCGTTCGCGAGATATGGGAGTTTGAAGCTAAGAAATGGTTGAGAAGACAACAAATTTATCGCACTTCTGCTGCTCCAAACGCTTAACCAGAATGGCCCAGGGAAAAAATACACATACCGTTGTAATCGGGCGAGTTTCTACATTCAAATGCAATAGGAATTTTTGTGTTATGTCAATCTGTTCGTGAGATATGGGAGTTTGAAGCTAAGAAATGGTTGAGAAGGCAAAAAATTTTTCGCAATTCTGCTGCTCCAAACGCTTAACCACAATGGCCTAGGGAAAAAATACCCATACCGTTGAAATCGGACGAGTTTCTACTTTCACTTACAATAGGAATTTTTGGGTTAGGTCAATCCGTTCGCGAGATATGGGACTTTGAAGCTTAGAAATGGTTGACTAGACAACAAATTTTTCGCACTTCTGCTGCTCCAATCGCTTAACCAGAATGGCCTAGGGAGAAAATACCCATACCGTTGAAATCGACGAGTTTCTACTTTCACTTACAATAGGAATTTTTGGGTTAGGTCAATCCGTTCGCGAGATATGGGACTTTGAAGCTAAGAAATTGTTGACAAGACAACAAATTTTTCGCACTTCTGCTGCTCCAATCGCTTAACCAGAATGGCCTAGGGGAAAAATGCACGTACCGTTGTAACCGGGCGAGTTTCTACTTTCAAATGCAATAGGAATTTTTCTGTTATGTCAATCTGTTCGTGAGATATGGGAGTTCGAAGCTAAGAAATGGTTGAGAAGAGAACAAATTTTTCGCAATTCTGCTGCTCCAAACGCTTAACCACAGTGGCCTAGGGAAACAATACACATACCGTTGTAATCGGGCGAGTTTCTACTTCCAGATGCAACAGGAATTTTTGTGTTATGTCAATCCGTTCGCGAGATATGGGAGTTTGAAGCTAAGAAATGGTTGAGAAGAGAACAAATTTTTCGCAATTCTGCTGCTCCAAACGCTTAACCAGAATGGCCTAAAGAAAAAATACGCATACCGTTGTAATCGGGCGTGTTTCTACTTTCAGACGCAGCAGGAATTTTTGGGTTTGGTCAATCCGTTCGCGAGATATGGGAGTTTGAAGCCAAGAAATGGTTGAGAAGGCAAAAATTTTTTCGCAATTCTGCTGCTCCAAACGCTTAACCAGAACGGCCTAGGGAAAAAATACCCATACCGTTGTAATTGGGCGAGTGTATACTTTCAGATGCAATAGGAATTTTTGGGTTAGGTCAATCCGTTCGCAACATATGGGAGCTTGAAGCTAAGAAATGGTTGAGAAGACAACAAATTTTTTGCAATTCTGCTGCTCCAAACGCTTAACCACAATGGCCTAGGGAAAAAATACACATACCGTTGTAATCGGGCGAGTTTCTACTTTCAGATGCAACAGGAATTTTTGGGTTAGGTCAATCCGTTCGCGAGATATGGGAGTTTGAAGCTAAGAAATGGTTGAGAATACAACAAATTTTTCGCACTTCTGCTGCTCCAAACGCTTAACCAGAATGGCCCAGGGAAAAAATACACATACCGTTGTAATCGGGCGAGTCTCTACTTTCAGATGCAATAGGAATTTTTGGGTTAGGTCAATCCGTTCGCGAGATATGGGACATTGAAGCTAAGAAATGGTTGAGAAGACAACAAATTTTTCGCACTTCTGCTGCTCTAAACGCTTAACCAGAATGGCCTAGGGAGAAAATACCCATACCGTTGAAATCGGACGAGTTTCTACTTTCACTTACAATAGGAATTTTTGGGTTAGGTCAATCCGTTCGCGAGATATGGGACTTTGAAGCTTAGAAATGGTTGACTAGACAACAAATTTTTCGCACTTCTGCTGCTCCAATCGCTTAACCAGAATGGCCTAGGGGAAAAATACACGTACCGTTGTAATCGGGCGAGTTTCTACTTTCAAATGCAAGAGGAATTTTTGTGTTATGTCAATCTGTTCGTGAGATATGGGAGTTTGAAGCTAAGAAATGGTTGAGAAGAGAACAAATTTTTCGCAATTCTGCTGCTCCAAACGCTTAACCACAATGGCCTAGGAAAAAATACGCATACCGTTGTAATCTGGCGAGTTTGAACTGTCAGACCCAGCAGGAATTTTTGGGTTAGGTCAATCCGTTCGCGAGATATGGGACATTGAAGCTAAGAAATGGTTGAGAAGACAACAAATTTTTCGCACTTCTGCTGCTCCAATCGCTTAACCAGAATGGCCTAGGGAGAAAATACCCATACCGTTGAAATCGACGAGTTTCTACTTTCACTTACAATAGGAATTTTTGGGTTAGGTCAATCCGTTCGCGAGATATGGGACTTTGAAGCTAAGAAATGGTTGACAAGACAACAAATTTTTCGCACTTCTGCTGCTCCAATCGCTTAACCAGAACGGCCTAGGGAAAAAATACCCATACCGTTGTAATTGGGCGAGTGTATACTTTCAGATGCAATAGGAATTTTTGGGTTAGGTCAATCCGTTCGCAACATATGGGAGCTTGAAGCTAAGAAATGGTTGAGAAGACAACAAATTTTTTGCAATTCTGGTGCTCCAAACGCTTAACCACAATGGCCTAGGGAAAAAATACACATACCGTTGTAATCGGGCGAGTTTCTACTTTCAGATGCAACAGGAATTTTTGGGTTAGGTCAATCCGTTCGCGAGATATGGGAGTTTGAAGCTAAGAAATGGTTGAGAATACAACAAATTTTTCGCACTTCTGCTGCTCCAAACGCTTAACCAGAATGGCCCAGGGAAAAAATACACATACCGTTGTAATCGGGCGAGTCTCTACTTTCAGATGCAATAGGAATTTTTGGGTTAGGTCAATCCGTTCGCGAGATATGGGACATTGAAGCTAAGAAATGGTTGAGAAGACAACAAATTTTTCGCACTTCTGCTGCTCCAAACGCTTAACCACAATGGCCTAGTGAAAAAATTCACATACCGTTGTAATTGGGCGAGTGTATACTTTCAGATGCAATAGGAATTTTTGTGTTAGGTCAATCCGTTTGCAACATATGGGAGCTTGAAGCTAAGAAATGGTTGAGAAGACAACAAATTTTTTGCAATTCTGCTGCTCCAAACGCTTAACCACAATGGCCTAGGGGAAAAATACACATACCGTTGTAATCGGGCGAGTTTCTACTTCCAGATGCAACAGGAATTTTCGGGTTAGGTCAATCCGTTCGCGAGATATGGGAGTTTGAAGCAAAGAAATGGTTGAGAAGACAACAAATTTTTCGCACTTCTGCTGCTCCAAACCATTAACCAGAATGGCTGAGGGAAAAAATACACATACCGTTGTAATTGGGCGAGTTTCTACTTTCAGATGCAATAGGAATTTTTGGGTTAGGTCAATCCGTTCGCGACATATGGGAGTTTGAAGCCAAGAAATGGTTGAGAAGGCAAAAAATTTTTCGCAATTCTGCTGCTTCAAACGCTTAACCAGAATGGCCTAGGGACAAAATACATATACCGTTGTAATTGGGCGAGTGTATACTTTCAGATGCAACAGGAATTTTTGTGTTAGGTCAATCCGTTCGCGAGATATGGGAGTTTGAAGCTAAGAAATGGTTGAGAAGACAACAAATTTTTCGCACTTCTGCTGCTCCAAACGCTTAACCAGAATGGCCCAGGGAAAAAATACACATACCGTTGTAATCGAGCGAGCCTCTACTTTCAGATGCAATAGGAATTTTTGGGTTAGGTCAATCCGTTCGAGAGATATGGGACATTGAAGCTAAGAAATGGTTGAGAAGACAACAAACTTTTCGCACTTCTGCTGCTCCAATCGCTTAACCAGAATGGCCTAGGGGAAAAATACACGTACCGTTGTAACCGGGCGAGTTTCTACTTTCAAATGCAATAGGAATTTTTGTGTTATGTCAATCTGTTCGTGAGATATGGGAGTTTGAAGCCAAGAAATGGTTGAGAAGGCAAAAACTTTTTCGCAATTCTGCTGCTTCAAACGCTTAACCAGAATGGCCTAGGGACAAAATACACATACCGTTGTAATTGGGCGAGCGTATACTTTCAGATGCAATAGGAATTTTTGTGTTAGGTCAATCCGTTTGCAACATATGGGAGCTTGAAGCTAAGAAATGGTTGAGAAGACAACAAATTTTTTGCAATTCTGCTGCTCCAAACGCTTAACCACAATGGCCTAGGGGAAAAATTCACATACCGTTGTAATCGGGCGAGTTTCTACTTCCAGATGCAACAGGAATTTTCGGGTTAGGTCAATCCGTTCGCGAGATATGAGAGTTTGAAGCAAAGAAATGGTTGAGAAGACAACAAATTTTTCGCACTTCTGCTGCTCCAAACGCTTAACCAGAATGGCCGAGGGAAAAAATACACATACCGTTGTAATTGGGCGAGTTTCTACTTTCAGATGCAATAGGAATTTTTGGGTTAGGTCAATCCGTTCGCGACATATGGGAGTTTGAAGCCAAGAAATGGTTGTGACGGCAAAAAATTTTTCGCAATTCTGCTGCTTCAAACGCTTAACCAGAATGGCCTAGGGACAAAATACACATACCGTTGTAATTGGGCGAGTGTATACTTTCAGATGCAATAGGAATTTTTGTGTTAGGTCAATCCGTTCGCAACATATGGGAGCTTGAAGCTAAGAAATGGTTGAGAAGACAACAAATTTTTTGCAATTCTGTAACTCCAAACGCTTAACCACAATGGCCTAGGGGAAAAATACACATACCGTTGTAATCGGGCGAGTTTCTACTTCCAGATGCAATAGGAATTTTTGGGTTAGCTCAATCCATTCGCAACATATGGGAGCTTGAAGCTAACAAATGGTTGAGAAGACAACAAATTTTTTGCAATTCTGCTGCTCCAAACGCTTAACCACAATGGCCTAGGGAAAAAATTCACATACCGTTGTAATCGGGCGAGTTTCTACTTTCAGATGCAACAGGAATTTTTGTGTTAGGTCAATCCGTTCGCGAGATATGGGAGTTTGAAGCTAAGAAATGGTTGAGAAGACAACAAATTTTTCGCACTTCTGCTGCTCCAAACGCTTAACCAGAATGGCCCAGGGAAAAAATACACATACCGTTGTAATCGGGCGAGTCTCTACTTTCAGATACAATAGGAATTTTTGGGTTAGGTCAATCCGTTCGCGAGATATGGGACATTGAAGCTAAGAAATGGTTGAGAGGACAACAAATTTTTCGCAATTCTGCTGCTCCAAACGCTTAACCACAGTGGCCTAGGGAAACAATACACATACCGTTGTAATCGGGCGAGGTTCTACTTTCACTTACAATAGGAATTTTTGGGTTAGGTCAATCCGTTCGCGAGATATGGGACTTTGAAGCTAAGAAATGGTTGAGAAGAGAACAAATTTTTCGCAATTCTGCTGCTCCAAACGCTTAACCAGAATGGCCTAAAGAAAAAATACGCATACCGTTGTAATCGGGCGTGTTTCTACTTTCAGACGCAGCAGGAATTTTTGGGTTTGGTCAATCCGTTCGCGAGATATGGGACTTTGAAGTTAAGAAATGTTTGAGAAGACAACAAATTTTTCGCACTTCTGCTGCACCAATCGCTTAACCAGAATGGCCTAGGGGAAAAATACGCATACCGTTGTAATCGGGCGAGTTTCTACTTTCAAATGCAACAGGAATTTTTGGGTTAGGTCAATCCGTTCGCGAGATATGAGAGTTTGAAGCTAAGAAATGGTTGAGAGGAGAACAAATTTTTCGCAATTCTGCTGCTCCAATCGCTTAACCAGAATGGCCTAGGGGAAAAATACACGTACCGCTGTAATCGGGCGAGTTTCTACTTTCAAATGCAATAGGAATTTTTGTGTTATGTCAATCTGTTCGTGAGATATGGGAGCTTGAAGCTAAGAAATGGTTGAGAAGAGAACAAATTTTTCGCAATTCTGCTGCTCCAAACGCTTAACCAGAATGGCCTAAAGAAAAAATACGCATACCGTTGTAATCGGGCGTGTTTCTACTTTCAGACGCAGCAGGAATCTTCGGGTTAGGTCAATCCGTTCGCGAGATATGGGAGTTTGAAACAAAGAAATGGTTGAGAAGACAACTAATTTTTCGCACTTCTGCTGCTCCAAACGCTTAACCACAATGGCCTAGGGAAAAAATTCACATACCGTTGTAATTGGGCGAGTGTATACTTTCAGATGCAATAGGAATTTTTGTGTTAGGTCAATCCGTTTGCAACATATGGGAGCTTGAAGCTAAGAAATGGTTGAGAAGACAACAAATTTTTTGCAATTCTGCTGCTCCAAACGCTTAACCACAATGGCCTAGGGGAAAAATACACATACCGTTGTAATCGGGCGAGTTTCTACTTCCAGATGCAACAGGAATTTTCGGGTTAGGTCAATCCGTTCGCGAGATATGGGAGTTTGAAGCAAAGAAATGGTTGAGAAGACAACAAATTTTTCGCACTTCTGCTGCTCCAAACGCTTAACCAGAATGGCCCAGGGAAAAAATACACATACCGTTGTAATTGGGCGAGTTTCTACTTTCAGATGCAATAGGAATTTTTGGGTTAGGTCAATCCGTTCGCGACATATGGGAGTTTGAAGCCAAGAAATGGTTGAGAAGGCAAAAAATTTTTCGCAATTCTGCTGCTTCAAACGCTTAACCAGAATGGCCTAGGGACAAAATACATATACCGTTGTAATTGGGCGAGTGTATACTTTCAGATGCAACAGGAATTTTTGGGTTAGGTCAATCCGTTCGCGAGATATGGGAGTTTGAAGCTAAGAAATGGTTGAGAAGACAACAAATTTTTCGCACTTCTGCTGCTCCAAACGCTTAACCAGAATGGCCTAGGGGAAAAATACACGTACCGTTGTAACCGGGCGAGTTTCTACTTTCAAATGCAATAGGAATTTTTGTGTTATGTCAATCTGTTCGTGAGATATGGGAGTTTGAAGCCAAGAAATGGTTGAGAAGGCAAAAACTTTTTCGCAATTCTGCTGCTTCAAACGCTTAACCAGAATGGCCTAGGGACAAAATACACATACCGTTGTAATTGGGCGAGTGTATACTTTCAGATGCAATAGGAATTTTTGTGTTAGGTCAATCCGTTTGCAACATATGGGAGCTTGAAGCTAAGAAATGGTTGAGAAGACAACAAATTTTTTGCAATTCTGTAACTCCAAACGCTTAACCACAATGGCCTAGGGGAAAAATACACATACCGTTGTAATCGGGCGAGTTTCTACTTCCAGATGCAATAGGAATTTTTGGGTTAGGTCAATCCATTCGCAACATATGGGAGCTTGAAGCTAACAAATGGTTGAGAAGACAACAAATTTTTTGCAATTCTGCTGCTCCAAACGCTTAACCACAATGGCCTAGGGAAAAAATTCACATACCGTTGTAATCGGGCGAGTTTCTACTTTCAGATGCAACAGGAATTTTTGTGTTAGGTCAATCCGTTCGCGAGATATGGGACATTGAAGCTAAGAAATGGTTGAGAAGACAACAAATTTTTCGCAATTCTGCTGCTCCAAACGCTTAACCACAGTGGCCTAGGGAAACAATACACATACCGTTGTAATCGGGCGAGGTTCTACTTTCACTTACAATAGGAATTTTTGGGTTAGGTCAATCCGTTCGCGAGATATGGGACTTTGAAGCTAAGAAATGGTTGAGAAGAGAACAAATTTTTCGCAATTCTGCTGCTCCAAACGCTTAACCAGAATGGCCTAAAGAAAAAATACGCATACCGTTGTAATCGGGCGTGTTTCTACTTTCAGACGCAGCAGGAATTTTTGGGTTTGGTCAATCCGTTCGCGAGATATGGGACTTTGAAGTTAAGAAATGTTTGAGAAGACAACAAATTTTTCGCACTTCTGCTGCACCAATCGCTTAACCAGAATGGCCTAGGGGAAAAATACGCATACCGTTGTAATCGGGCGAGTTTCTACTTTCAAATGCAACAGGAATTTTTGGGTTAGGTCAATCCGTTCGCGAGATATGAGAGTTTGAAGCTAAGAAATGGTTGAGAGGAGAACAAATTTTTCGCAATTCTGCTGCTCCAATCGCTTAACCAGAATGGCCTAGGGGAAAAATACACGTACCGCTGTAATCGGGCGAGTTTCTACTTTCAAATGCAATAGGAATTTTTGTGTTATGTCAATCTGTTCGTGAGATATGGGAGCTTGAAGCTAAGAAATGGTTGAGAAGAGAACAAATTTTTCGCAATTCTGCTGCTCCAAACGCTTAACCAGAATGGCCTAAAGAAAAAATACGCATACCGTTGTAATCGGGCGTGTTTCTACTTTCAGACGCAGCAGGAATCTTCGGGTTAGGTCAATCCGTTCGCGAGATATGGGAGTTTGAAACAAAGAAATGGTTGAGAAGACAACAAATTTTTCGCACTTCTGCTGCTCCAAACGCTTAACCACAATGGCCTAGGGAAAAAATTCACATACCGTTGTAATTGGGCGAGTGTATACTTTCAGATGCAATAGGAATTTTTGTGTTAGGTCAATCCGTTTGCAACATATGGGAGCTTGAAGCTAAGAAATGGTTGAGAAGACAACAAATTTTTTGCAATTCTGCTGCTCCAAACGCTTAACCACAATGGCCTAGGGGAAAAATACACATACCGTTGTAATCGGGCGAGTTTCTACTTCCAGATGCAACAGGAATTTTCGGGTTAGGTCAATCCGTTCGCGAGATATGGGAGTTTGAAGCAAAGAAATGGTTGAGAAGACAACAAATTTTTCGCACTTCTGCTGCTCCAAACGCTTAACCAGAATGGCCCAGGGAAAAAATACACATACCGTTGTAATTGGGCGAGTTTCTACTTTCAGATGCAATAGGAATTTTTGGGTTAGGTCAATCCGTTCGCGACATATGGGAGTTTGAAGCCAAGAAATGGTTGAGAAGGCAAAAAATTTTTCGCAATTCTGCTGCTTCAAACGCTTAACCAGAATGGCCTAGGGACAAAATACATATACCGTTGTAATTGGGCGAGTGTATACTTTCAGATGCAACAGGAATTTTTGGGTTAGGTCAATCCGTTCGCGAGATATGGGAGTTTGAAGCTAAGAAATGGTTGAGAAGACAACAAATTTTTCGCACTTCTGCTGCTCCAAACGCTTAACCAGAATGGCCCAGGGAAAAAATACACATACCGTTGTAATCGAGCGAGCCTCTACTTTCAGATGCAATAGGAATTTTTGGGTTAGGTCAATCCGTTCGAGAGATATGGGACATTGAAGCTAAGAAATGGTTGAGAAGACAACAAACTTTTCGCACTTCTGCTGCTCCAATCGCTTAACCAGAATGGCCTAGGGGAAAAATACACGTACCGTTGTAACCGGGCGGGTTTCTACTTTCAAATGCAATAGGAATTTTTGTGTTATGTCAATCTGTTCGTGAGATATGGGAGTTTGAAGCCAAGAAATGGTTGAGAAGGCAAAAACTTTTTCGCAATTCTGCTGCTTCAAACGCTTAACCAGAATGGCCTAGGGACAAAATACACATACCGTTGTAATTGGGCGAGTGTATACTTTCAGATGCAATAGGAATTTTTGTGTTAGGTCAATCCGTTTGCAACATATGGGAGCTTGAAGCTAAGAAATGGTTGAGAAGACAACAAATTTTTTGCAATTCTGTAACTCCAAACGCTTAACCACAATGGCCTAGGGGAAAAATACACATACCGTTGTAATCGGGCGAGTTTCTACTTCCAGATGCAATAGGAATTTTTGGGTTAGGTCAATCCATTCGCAACATATGGGAGCTTGAAGCTAACAAATGGTTGAGAAGACAACAAATTTTTTGCAATTCTGCTGCTCCAAACGCTTAACCACAATGGCCTAGGGAAAAAATTCACATACCGTTGTAATCGGGCGAGTTTCTACTTTCAGATGCAACAGGAATTTTTGTGTTAGGTCAATCCGTTCGCGAGATATGGGAGTTTGAAGCTAAGAAATGGTTGAGAACACAACAAATTTTTCGCACTTCTGCTGCTCCAAACGCTTAACCAGAATGGCCCAGGGAAAAAATACACATACCGTTGTAATCGGGCGAGTCTCTACTTTCAGATACAATAGGAATTTTTGGGTTAGGTCAATCCGTTCGCGAGATATGGGACATTGAAGCTAAGAAATGGTTGAGAAGACAACAAATTTTTCGCAATTCTGCTGCTCCAAACGCTTAACCACAATGGCCTAGGGGGAAAATCCACATACCGTTGTAATCGGGCGAGTTTCTACTTCCAGATGCAACAGGAATTTTCGGGTTAGGTCAATCCGTTCGCGAGGTATGGGAGTTTGAAGCAAAGAAATGGTTGAGAAGACAACAAATTTTTCGCACTTCTGCTGCTCCAAACGCTTAACCAGAATGGCCCAGGGAAAAAATACACATACCTTTGTAATTGGGCGAGTTTCTACTTTCAGATGCAATAGGAATTTTTGGGTTAGGTCAATCCGTTCGCGACATATGGGAGTTTGAAGCCAAGAAATGGTTGAGAAGGCAAAAAATTTTTCGCAATTCTGCTGCTTTAAACGCTTAACCAGAATGGCCTAGGGACAAAATACACATACCGTTGTAATTGGGCGAGTGTATACTTTCAGATGCAATAGGAATTTTTGTGTTAGGTCAATCCGTTCGCAACATATGGGAGCTTGAAGCTAAGAAATGGTTGAGAAGACAACAAATTTTTTGCAATTCTGCTGCTCCAAACGCTTAACCACAATGGCCTAGGGAGAAAATACCCATACCGTTGAAGCCGGACGAGTTTCTACTTTCACTTACAATAGGAATTTTTGGGATAGGTCAATCCGTTCGCGAGATATGGGACTTTGAAGCTAAGAAATGGTTGACAAGACAAAAAATTTTTCGAACTTCTGCTGCTCCAATCGCTTAACCAGAATGGCCTAGGGGAAAAATACACGTACCGTTGTAACCGGGCGAGTTTCTACTTTCAAATGCAATAGGAATTTTTGTGTTATGTCAATCTGTTCGTGAGATATGGGAGTTTGAAGCTAATAAATGGTTGAGAAGAGAACAAATTTTTCGCAATTCTGCTGCTCCAAACGCTTAACCACAGTGGCCTAGGGAAACAATACACATACCGTTGTAATCGGGCGAGTTTCTACTTCCAGATGCAACAGGAATTTTTGTGTTATGTCAATCCGTTCGCGAGATATGGGAGTTTGAAGCTAAGAAATGGTTGAGAAGAGAACAAATTTTTCGCAATTCTGCTGCTCCAAACGCTTAACCAGAATGGCCTAAAGAAAAAATACGCATACCGTTGTAATCGGGCGTGTTTCTACTTTCAGACGCAGCAGGAATTTTTGGGTTTGGTCAATCCGTTCGCGAGATATGGGAGTTTGAAGCCAAGAAATGGTTGAGAAGGCAAAAATTTTTTCGCAATTCTGCTGCTCCAAACGCTTAGCCAGAATGGCCTAGGGAAAAAATACCCATACCGTTGTAATCGGACAAGTTTCTACTTTCAAATGCAATAGGAATTTTTGGTTTGGTCAATCCGTTCGCGAGATACGGGAGTTTGAAGCTAAGAAATGGTTGAGAAGATAACAAATTTTTCGCAATTCTGCTGCTGCAAACGCTTAACCACAATGGCCTAGGGAAAAAATACACATACCGTTGTGTCGGGCGAGTTTCTACTTTCAGATGCAACAGGAATTTTTGGGTTAGGTCAATCCGTTCGCGAGATATGGGAGTTTGAAGCTAAGAAATGGTGGAGAAGACAACAAATTTTTCGCACTTCTGCTGCTCCAAACGCTTAACCAGAATAGCCCAGGGAAAAAATACACATACCGTTGTAATCGAGAGAGTTTCTACTTTCAGATGCAATCGGAATAATTGGGTTAGGTCAATCCGTTCGCGAGATATGGGAGTTTGGAGCTAAGAAATGGTTGAGAAGAGAACAAATTTTTCGCAATTCTGCTGCTCCAATCGCTTAACCAGAATAACCTAGGGGAAAAATACACGTACCGTTGTAATCGGGCGAGTTTCTACTTTCAAATGCAACAGGAATTTTTGGCTTAGGTCAATCCGTTCGCGAGATATGAGAGTTTGAAGCTAAGAAATGGTTGAGAGGAGAACAAATTTTTCGCAATTCTGCTGCTCCAATCGCTTAACCAGAATGGCCTAGGGGAAAAATTCACGTACCGCTGTAATCGGGCGAGCTTCTACTTTCAAATGCAATAGGAATTTTTTTGTTATGTCAATCTGTTCGTGAGATATGGGAGTTTGAAGCTAAGAAATGGTTGAGAAGAGATCAAATTTTTCGCAATTCTGCTGCTCCAAACGCTTAACCAGAATGGCCTAGGGAAAAAATACGCATACCGTTGTAATCTGGCGAGTTTCTACTTTCAGACCCAGCAGGAATTATTGGGTTTGGTCAATCCGTTCGCGAGATATGGGACATTGAAGCTAAGAAATGGTAGAGAAGACAACAAATTTTTCGCAATTCTGCTGCTCCAAACGCTTAACCAGAATGGCCTAAAGAAAAAATACGCATACCGTTGTAATCGGGCGTGTTTCTACTTTCAGACCCAGCAGGAATTTTTGGGTTTGGTCAATCCGTTCGCGAGATATGGGACTTTGAAGTTAAGAAATGTTTGAGAAGAGAACAAATTTTTCGCACTTCTGCTGCACCAATCGCTTAACCAGAATGGCCTAGGGGAAAAATACGCATACCGTTGTAATCGGGCGAGTTTCTACTTTCAAATGCAACAGGAATTTTTGGGTTAGGTCAATCCGTTCGCGAGATATGAGAGTTTGAAGCTAAGAAATGGTTGAGAGGAGAACAAATTTTTCGCAATTCTGCTGCTCCAATCGCTTAACCAGAATGGCCTAGGGGAAAAATACACGTACCGCTGTAATCGGGCGAGTTTCTACTTTCAAATGCAATAGGAATTTTTGTGTTATGTCAATCTGTTCGTGAGATATGGGAGTTTGAAGCTAAGAAATGGTCGAGGAGAGATCAAATTTTTCGCAATTCTGCTGCTCCAAACGCTTAACCAGAATGGCCTAGGGAAAAAATACCGATACCGTTGTAATCGGACAAGTTTCTACTTTCAGACGCAGCAGGCATTTTTGGGTTTGGTCAATCCGTTCGCGAGATATGGGCTTTGAAGCTAAGAAATGGTTGAGAAGACAACAAATTTTTCGCACTTCTGCTGCTCCAATCGCTTAACCAGAATGGCCAAGGGGAAAAATACACATACCGTTGTAATCGGGTTAGTTTCTACTTTCAAATGCAATAGGAATTATTGGGTTAGGACAATCCGTTCGCGAGATATGGGAGTTTGGAGCTAAGAAATGGTTGACAAGACAACAAATTTTTCGCACTTCTGCTGCTCCAAACGCTTAACCACAGTGGCCTAGGGAAACAATACACATACCGTTGTAATCGGACGAGTTTCTTCTTCCAGATGCAACAGGAATTTTTGTGTTATGTCAATCCGTTCGCGAGATATGGGAGTTTGAAGCTAAGAAATGGTCGAGGAGAGATCAAATTTTTCGCACTTCTGCTGCTCCAATCGCTTAACCAGAAAGGCCTAGCGGAAAAATACATGTACCGTTGTAATCGGGCGAGTTTCTACTTTCAAATGCAATAGGAATTTTTTTGTTATGTCAATCCGTTCGCAACATATGGGAGCTTGAAGCTACGAAATGGTTGAGAAGACAACAAATTTGTTGCAATTCTGCTGCTCCAAACGCTTAAACACAATGGCCTAGGGAAAAAATACACATACCGTTGTAATCGGACAAGTTTCTACTTTCAAATGCAATAGGAATTTTTGGTTTGGTTAATCCGTTCGCGAGATATGGGAGTTTGAAGCTAAGAAATGGTTGAGAAGATAACAAATTTTGCGCAATTCTGCTGCTCCAAACGCTTAACCACAATGGCCTAGGGAAAAAATACACATACCGTTGTGTCGGGCGAGTTTCTACTTTCAGATGCAACAGGAATTTTTGGGTTAGGTCAATCCGTTCGCGAGATATGGGAGTTTGAAGCTAAGAAATGGTGGAGAAGACAACAAATTTTTCGCACTTCTGCTGCTCCAAACGCTTAACCAGAATAGCCCAGGGAAAAAATACACATACCGTTGTAATCGGGCGAGTTTCTACTTTCAGATGCAATCGGAATTTCTGGGTTAGGTCAATCCGTTCGCGAGATATGGGACATTGAAGCTAAGAAATGGTTGAGAAGAGAACAAATTTTTCGCACTTCTGCTGCTCCAATCGCTTAACCAGAATAACCTAGGGGAAAAATACACGTACCGTTGCAATCGGGCGAGTTTCTACTTTCAAATGCAACAGGAATTTTTGGCTTAGGTCAATCCGTTCGCGAGATATGAGAGTTTGAAGCTAAGCAATGGTTGAGAGGAGAACAAATTTTTCGCAATTCTGCTGCTCCAATCGCTTAACCAGAATGGCCTAGGGGAAAAATTCACGTACCGCTGTAATCGGGCGAGTTTCTACTTTCAAATGCAATAGGAATTTTTTTGTTATGTCAATCTGTTCGTGAGATATGGGAGTTTGAAGCTAAGAAATGGTTGAGAAGAGATCAAATTTTTCGCAATTCTGCTCCTCCAAACGCTTAACCAGAATGGACTAGGGAAAAAATACGCATACCGTTGTAATCTGGCGAGTTTCTACTTTCAGACCCAGCAGGAATTATTGGGTTTGGTCAATCCGTTCGCGAGATATGGGACATTGAAGCTAAGAAATGGTTGAGAAGACAACAAATTTTTCGCAATTCTGCTGCTCCAAACGCTTAACCAGAATGGCCTAGCGGAAAAATACATGTACCGTTGTAATCGGGCGAGTTTCTACTTTCAAATGCAATAGGAATTTTTGTGTTATGTCAATCCGTTCGCGAGATATGGGAGTTTGAAGCTAAGAAATGGTGGAGAAGACAACAAATTTTTCGCACTTCTGCTGCTCCAAACGCTTAACCAGAATGGCCCAGGGAAAAAATACACATAACGTTGTAATCGGGCGAGTTTCTACTTTCAGATGCAATAGGAATTTTTGGGTTAGGTCAGTCCGTTCGCGAGATATGGGACATTGAAGCTAAGAAATGGTTGAGAAGACAACAAATTTTTCGCACTTCTGCTGCTCCAAGCGCTTAACCAGAATGGCCTCGGGAAAGAAGACCAATACCGTTGTAATCGGACGAGTTTCTACTTTCACTTACAATAGGAATTTTTGGGTTAGGTCAATCCGTTCGCGAGATATGGGACCTTGAAGCTAAGAAATGGTTGACAAGACAACAAATTTTTCGCAATTCTGCTGCTCCAATCGCTTAACCAGAATGGCCTAGCGGAAAAATACATGTACCGTTGTAATCGGGCGAGTTTCTACTTTCAAATGCAATAGGAATTTTTGTGTTATGTCAATCCGTTCGCGAGATATGGGAGTTTGAAGCTAAGAAATGGTTGAGAAGAGAACAAATTTTTCGCAATCCTGCTGCTCCTAACGCTTAACCAGAATGGCCTAAAGAAAACATACGCATACCGTTGTAATCGGGCGTGTTTCTACTTTCAGACGCAACAGGAATTCTTGGATTAGGTCAATCCGTTCGCGAGATATGGGAGTTTGAAGCTAAGAAATGGTGGAGAAGACAACAAATTTTTCGCACTTCTGCTGCTCCAAACGCTTAACCAGAATGGCCCAGGGAAAAAATACACGTACCGTTGTAATCGGGCGTGTTTCTACTTTCAGACGCAGCAGGAATTTTTGGGTTTGGTCAATCCGTTCGCGAGATATGGGAGTTTGAAGCCAAGAAATGGTTGTGAAGGCAAACATTTTTTCGCAATTCTGCTACTCCAAACGCTTAACCAGAATGGCCTAGGGGAAAAATACACATACCGTTGTAGTCGGGTTAGTTTCTACTTTCAAATGCAATAGGAATTATTGGGTTAGGACAATCCGTTCGAGAGATATGGGAGTTTGAAGCTAAGAAATGGTTGAGAAGAGAACAAATTTTTCGCATTTCTGCTGCTCCAAACGCTTAACCAGAATGGCGTACGGAAAAAATACACATACCGTTGTGTCGGGCGAGTTTCTACTTTCAGATGCAAAAGGAATTTTTGGGTTAGGTCAATCCGTTCGCGAGATATGGGAGTTTGAAGCTAAGAAATGGTTGAGAAGAGAACAAATTTTTCGCAATTCTGCTGCTCCAAACGCTTAACCAGAATAGCCTAAAGAAAAAGTACGCATACCGTTGTAATCGGGCGTGTTTCTACTTTCAGACGCAGCAGGAATTTTTGGGTTAGGTCAATCCGTTCGCGAGATATGGGAGTTTGAAGCTAAGAAATGGTTGAGAAGATAACAAATTTTTCGCAATTCTGCTGCTCCAAACGCTTAACCACAATGGCCTAGGGAAAAAATACACATACCGTTGTGTCGGGCGAGTTTCTACTTTCAGATGCAACAGGAATTTTTGGGTTAGGTCAATCCGTTCGCGAGATATGGGAGTTTGAAGCTAAGAAATGGTGGAGAAGACAACAAATTTTTCGCACTTCTGCTGCTCCAATCGCTTAACCAGAATGGCCTAGCGGAAAAATACATGTACCGTTGTAATCGGGCGAGTTTCTACTTTCAAATGCAATAGGAATTCTTGTGTTATGTCAATCCGTTCGCGAGATATGGGAGTTTGAAGCTAAGAAATGGTTGAGAAGAGAACAAATTTTTCGCAATTCTGCTGCTCCAAACGCTTAACCAGAATGGCCTAAAGAAAAAATACGCATACCGTTGTAATCGGGCGTGTTTCTACTTTCAGACGCAGCAGGAATTTTTGGGTTTGGTCAATCCGTTCGCGAGATATGGGAGTTTGAAGCCAAGAAATGGTTGAGAAGGCAAAAATTTTTTCGCAATTCTGCTACTCCAAACGCTTAACCAGAATGGCCTAGGGAAAAAATACCCATACCGTTGTAATCGGACAAGTTTCTACTTTCAGACGCAGCTGGAATTTTTGGGTTTGGTCAATCCGTTCGCGAGATATGGGCTTTGAAGATAAGAAATGGTTGAGAAGACAACAAATTTTTCGCACTTCTGCTGCTCCAATCGCTTAACCAGAATGGCCTAGGGGAAAAATACACATACCGTTGTAATCGTGTTAGTTTCTACTTTCAAATGCAATAGGAATTATTCGGTTAGGACAATCCGTTCGCGAGATATGGGAGTTTGAAGCTAAGAAATGGTTGAGAAGAGAACAAATTTTTCGCAATTCTGCTGCTCCAAACGCTTAACCAGAATGGCGTAGGGAAAAAATACACATACCGTTGTGTCGGGCGAGTTTCTACTTTCAGATGCAACAGGAATTTTTGGGTTAGGTCAATCCGTTCGCGAGATATGGGATTTTGAAGCTAAGAAATGGTGGAGAAGACAACAAATTTTTCGCACTTCAGCTGCTCCAAACGCTTAACCAGAATGGCCCAGGGAAAAAATACACATACCGTTGTAATCGGGCGAGTTTCTACTTTCAGATGCAATAGGAATTTTTGGGTTAGGTCAGTCCGTTCGCGAGATATGGGACATTGAAGCTAAGAAATGGTTGAGAAGACAACAAATTTTTCGCACTTCTGCTGCTCCAAGCGCTTAACCAGAATGGCCTCGGGAAAGAAAACCAATACCGTTGTAATCAGGCGTGTTTCTACTTTCAGACGCAGCAGGAATTTTTGGGTTTGGTCAATCCGTTCGCGAGATATGGGAGTTTGAAGCCAAGAAATGGTTGAGAAGGCAAAAATTTTTTCGCAATTCTGCTGCTCCAAACGCTTAACCAGAATGGTCTAGGGAAAAAATACCCATACCGTTGTAATCGGACAAGTTTCTACTTTCAAATGCAATAGGAATTTTTGGGTTAGGTGAATCCGTTCGCGAGATATGGGAGTTTGAAGCTAAGAAATGGTTGAGAAGAGAACAAATTTTTCGCAATTCTGCTGCTCCAAACGCTTAACCAGAATGGCGCAGGGAAAAAATACACATACCGTTGTGTCGGGCGAGTTTCTACTTTCAGATACAACAGGAATTTTTGGGTTAGGTCAATCCGTTCGCGAGATATGGGACATTGAAGCTAAGAAATGGTTGAGAAGACAACAAATTTTTCGCACTTCTGCTGCTCCAATCGCTTAACCAGAATGGCCTAGCGGAAAAATACACGTATCGTTGTAATCGGGCGAGTTTCTACTTTCAGGCGCAGCAGGAATTTTTGGGTTTGGTCAATGCGTTCGCGAGATATGGGACTTTGAAGCCAAGAAATGGTGGAGAAGGCAAACATTTTTCGCAATTCAGCTGCTCCAAACGCTTAACCAGAATGGCCTAGGGAAAAAATACCCATACCGTTGTAACCGCACAAGTTTCTACTTTCAGACGCAGCAGGAATTTTTGGGTTTGGTCAATCCGTTCGCGAGATATGGGACATTGAAGCTAAGAAATGGTTGAGAAGACAACAAATTTTTCGCACTTCTGCTGCTGCAATCGCTTAACCAGAATGGCCTAGGGGAAAAATACACGTACCGTTGTAATCGGGCGAGTTTCTACTTTCAAATGCAATAGGAATTTTTGGGTTAGGTGAATCCGTTCGCGAGATATGGGAGTTTGAAGCTAAGAAAAGTTTGAGAAGAGAACAAATTTTTCGCAATTCTGCTGCTCCAAACGCTTAACCAGATTGGCCTAGGGAAAAAATACACATACCGTTGTAATCGGGTTAGTTTCTACTTTCAAATGCAATAGGAATTATTGGGTTAGGACAATCCGTTCGCGAGGTATGGGTGTTTGAAGCTAAGAAACGGTTGAGAAGAGAACAAATTTTTCGCAATTCTGCTGCTCCAAACGCTTAACCAGAATTGCGTAGGGAAAAAATACGCATACCGTTGTAATCGGGCGAGTTTCTACTTTCAGATGCAACAGGAATTTTTGGGTTAGGTCAATCCGTTCGCGAGATATGGGAGTTTGAAGCTAAGAAAAGGTTGAGAAGAGAACAAATTTTTCGCACTTCTGCTGCTCCAAACGCTTAACCAGAATGACCCAGGGAAAAAATACATGTACCGTCGTAATTGAATGGAGTTTCTACTTTCAAAAGCAATAGGAATTTTTGGGTTAGGTCAATCCGTTCGCGAGATATGGGAGTTTGAAGCTAAGAAATGGCTGAGAAGAGAACAAATTTTCGCAATTATGCTGCTCCAAACGCTTAACCAGATTGGCCTAGGGAATAAATACACATACCGTTGTAATCGGGTGAGTTTCTACTTTCAGATGCAATAGGAATTTTTGGGTTAGGTCAATCCGTTCGCGAGATATGGGATTTTGAAACTAAGAAATGGTTGAGAATACAACAAATTTTTCGCACTTCTGCTGCTCCAATCGCTTAACCAGAATGGCCTAGCGGAAAAATACACGTACCGTTGTAATCGGGCGAGTTTCTACTTTCAAATGCAATAGGAATTTTTGGGTTAGGTCAATCCGTTCGCGAGATATGGGACCTTGAAGCTAAGAAATGGTTGAGAAGCCAACAAATTTTTCGCACTTCTGCTGCTCCAAGCGCTTAACCAGAATGGCCTTGGGAAAAAAAACCCATACCGTTGTAATCAGACGAGTTTCTACTTTCACTTACAATAGGAATTTTTGGGTTAGGTCAATCCGTCCGCGAGATATGGGACCTTGAAGCTAAGAAATGGTTGACAAGACAACAAATTTTTCGCACTTCTGCTGCTCCAATCGCTTAACCAGAATGGCCTCGCGGAAAAATACATGTACCGTTGTAATCGAGCGAGTTTCTACTTTCAGACGCAGCAGGAATTTTTGGGTTTGGTCAATGCGTTCGCGAGATATGGGACTTTGAAGCCAAGAAATGGTTGAGAAGGCAAAAATTTTTTCGCAATTCTGCTGCTCCAATCGCTTAACCAGAATGGCCTAGGGGAAAAATACACGTACCGTTGTGATCGGGCGAGTTTCTACTTTCAGATGCAACAGGAATTTTCGTGTTAGGTCAATCCGTTCGCGAGATATGGGAGTTTGAAGCTAAGAAAATGTTGAGAAGACAACAAATTTTTCGCAATTCTGCTGCTCCAAACGCTTAACCACAATGGCCTAGGGAAAAAATGCACATACCGTTGTGTCGGGCGAGTTTCTACTTTCAGATGCAACAGGAACTTTTGGGTTAGGTCAATCCGTTCGCGAGATATGGGAGTTTGAAGCTAAGAAATGGTGGAGAAGACAACAAATTTTTCGCACTTCTGCTCCTCCAAACGCTTAACCCGATTGGCCTAGGGAAAAAATACACATACCGTTGTAATCGGGTTAGTTTCTACTTTCAAATGCAATAGGAATTATTGGGTTAGGGCAATCCGTTCGCGAGATATGGGAGTTTGAAGCTAAGAAACGGTTGAGAAGAGAACAAATTTTTCGCAATTCTGCTGCTCCAAACGCTTAACCAGAATTGCGTAGGGAAAAAATACGCATACCGTTGTAATCGGGCGAGTTTCTACTTTCAGATGCAACAGGAATTTTTGGGTTAGGTCAATCCGTTCGCGAGATATGGGAGTTTGAAGCTAAGAAAAGGTTGAGAAGAGAACAAATTTTTCGCACTTCTGCTGCTCCAAACGCTTAACCAGAATGACCCAGGGAAAAAATACATGTACCGTCGTAATTGAGCGAGTTTCTACTTTCAAATGCAATAGGAATTTTTGGGTTAGGTCAGTCCGTTCGCGAGATATGAGACATTAAAGCTAAGAAATGGTTGAGAAGACAACAAATTTTTCGCACTTCTGCTGCTCCAATCGCTTAACCAGAATGGCCTAGGGGAAAAATACACATACCGTTGCAATCGGGTTAGTTTCTACTTTCAAATGCAATAGGAATTATTGGGTTAGGACAATCCGTTCGCGAGATATGGTAGTTTGAAGCTAAGAAATGGTTGAGAAGAGAACAAATTTTTCGCAATTCTGCTGCTCCAAACGCTTAACCAGAAAGGCGTAGGGAAAAAATACACATACCGTTGTGTCGGGCGAGTTTCTACTTTCAGATGCAACAGGAATTTTTGGGTTAGGTCAATCCGTTCGCGAGATATGGGACATTGAAGCTAAGAAATGGTTGAGAAGACAACAAATTTTTCGCAATTCTGCTGCTCCAATCGCTTAACCAGAATGGCCTAGCGGAAAAATACATGTACCGTTGTAATCGGGCGAGTTTCTACTTTCAAATGCAATAGGAATTTTTGTGTTATGTCAATCCGTTCGCGAGATATGGGAGTTTGAAGCTAAGAAATGGTTGAGAAGAGAACAAATTTTTCGCAATTTTGCTGCTCCAAACGCTTAACCAGAATGGCCTAAAGAAAAAATACGCATACCGTTGTAATCGGGCGTGTTTCTACTTTCAAATGCAATAGGAATTTTTGGGTTAGGTGAATCCGTTCGCGAGATATGGGAGTTTGAAGCTAAGAAATGGTTGAGACGAGAACAAATTTTTCGCAATTCTGCTGCTCCAAACGCTTAACCAGAATGGCGTAGGGAAAAAATACGCATACCGTTGTAATCGGGCGAGTTTCTACTTTCAGATGCAACAGGAATTTTTGGGTTAGGTCAATCAGTTCGCGTGATATGGGAGTTTGAAGCTAAGAAAAGGTTGAGAAGAGAACAAATTTTTCGCACTTCTGCTGCTTCAAACGCTTAACCAGAATGGCCCAGGGAAAAAATACATGTACCGTCGTAATTGAGCGAGTTTCTACTTTCAAATGCAATAGGAATTTTTGGGTTAGGTCAATCCGTTCGCGAGATATGGGAGTTTGAAGCTAAGAAATGGCTGAGAAGAGAACAAATTTTTCGCACTTCTGCTGCTCCAAACGCTTAACCAGAATGACCCAGGGAAAAAATACATGTACCGTCGTAATTGAGCGAGTTTCTACTTTCAAATGCAATAGGAATTTTTGGGTTAGGTCAGTCCGTTCGCGAGATATGGGACATTAAAGCTAAGAAATGGTTGAGAAGATAACAAATTTTTCGCAATTCTGCTGCTCCAAACGCTTAACCACAATGGCCTAGGGAAAAAATACACATACCGTTGTGTCGGGCGAGTTTCTACTTTCAGATGCAACAGGAATTTTTGGGTTAGGTCAATCCGTTCGCGAGATATGGGAGTTTGAAGCTAAGAAATGGTGGAGAAGACAACAAATTTTTCGCACTTCTGCTGCTCCAAACGCTTAACCAGAATGGCCCAGGGAAAAAATACACATAACGTTGTAATCGGGCGAGTTTCTACTTTCAGATGCAATAGGAATTTTTGGGTTAGGTCAGTCCGTTCGCGAGATATGGGACATTGAAGCTAAGAAATGGTTGAGAAGACAACAAATTGTTCGCACTTCTGCTGCTCCAATCGCTTAACCAGAATGGCCTAGCGGAAAAATACATGTACCGTTGTAATCGGGCGAGTTTCTACTTTCAAATGCAATAGGAATTTTTGTGTTATGTCAATCCGTTCGCGAGATATGGGAGTTTGAAGCTAAGACATGGTTGAGAAGAGAACAAATTTTTCGCAATTCTGCTGCTCCAAACGCTTAACCAGAATGGCCTAAAGAAAAAATACGTATACCGTTGTAATCGGGCGTGTTTCTACTTTCAGACGCAGCAGGAATTTTTGGGTTTGGTCAATCCGTTCGCGAGATATGGGAGTTTGAAGCCAAGAAATGGTTGAGAAGGCAAAAATTTTTTCGCAATTCTGCTACTCCAAACGCTTAACCAGAATGGCCTAGGGAAAAAATACCCATACCGTTGTAATCGGACAAGTTTCTACTTTCAGACGCAGCTGGAATTTTTGGGTTTGGTCAATCCGTTCGCGAGATATGGGCTTTGAAGATAAGAAATGGTTGAGAAGACAACAAATTTTTCGCACTTCTGCTGCTCCAATCGCTTAACCAGAATGGCCTAGGGGAAAAATACACATACCGTTGTAATCGTGTTAGTTTCTACTTTCAAATGCAATAGGAATTATTCGGTTAGGACAATCCGTTCGCGAGATATGGGAGTTTGAAGCTAAGAAATGGTTGAGAAGAGAACAAATTTTTCGCAATTCTGCTGCTCCAAACGCTTAACCAGAATGGCGTAGGGAAAAAATACACATACCGTTGTGTCGGGCGAGTTTCTACTTGCAGATGCAACAGGAATTTTTGGGTTAGGTCAATCCGTTCGCGAGATATGGGAGTTTGAAGCTAAGAAATGGTGGAGAAGACTATAAATTTTTCGCACTTCAGCTGCTCCAAACGCTTAACCAGAATGGCCCAGGGAAAAAATACACATACCGTTGTAATCGGGCGAGTTTCTACTTTAAGATGCAATAGGAATTTTTGGGTTAGGTCAGTCCGTTCGCGAGATATGGGACATTGAAGCTAAGAAATGGTTGAGAAGACAACAAATTTTTCGCACTTCTGCTGCTCCAAGCGCTTAACCAGAATGGCCTCGGGAAAGAAAACCAATACCGATGTAATCAGGCGTGTTTCTACTTTCAGACGCAGCAGGAATTTTTGGGTTTGGTCAATCCGTTCGCGAGATATGGGAGTTTGAAGCCAAGAAATGGTTGAGAAAGCAAAAATTTTTTCGCAATTCTGCTGCTCCAAACGCTTAACCAGAATGGCCTAGGGAAAAAATACCCATACCGTTGTAATCGGACAAGTTTCTACTTTCAAATGCAATAGGAATTTTTGGGTTAGGTGAATCCGTTCGCGAGATATGGGAGTTTGAAGCTAAGAAATGGTTGAGAAGAGAACAAATTTTTCCCAATTCTGCTGCTCCAAACGCTTAACCAGAATGGCGTAGGGAAAAAATACGCATACCGTTGTAATCGGGCGAGTTTCTACTTTCAGATGCAACAGGAATTTTTGGGTTAGGTCAATCCGTTCGCGAGATATGGGAGTTTGGAGCCAAGAAATGGTGGAGAAGACAACAAATTTTTCGCACTTCTGCTGCTCCAAAAGCTTAACCAGAATGGCGTAGGGAAAAAATACACATACCGTTGTGTCGGGCGAGTTTCTACTTTCAGATGCAACAGGAATTTTTGGGTTAGGTCAATCCGTTCGCGAGATATGGGACATTGAAGCTAAGAAATGGTTGAGAAGACAACAAATTTTTCGCACTTCTGCTGCTCCAATCGCTTAACCAGAATGGCCTAGCGGAAAAATACACGTATCGTTGTAATCGGGCGAGTTTCTACTTTCAGGCGCAGCAGGAATTTTTGGGTTTGGTCAATGCGTTCGCGAGATATGGGACTTTGAAGCCAAGAAATGGTGGAGAAGGCAAAAATTTTTTCGCAATTCAGCTGCTCCAAACGCTTAACCAGAATGGCCTAGGGAAAAAATACCCATACCGTTGTAACCGCACAAGTTTCTACTTTCAGACGCAGCAGGAATTTTTGGGTTTGGTCAATCCGTTCGCGAGATATGGGACATTGAAGCTAAGAAATGGTTGAGAAGCCAACAAATTTTTCGCACTTCTGCTGCTCCAAGCGCTTAACCAGAATGGCCTTGGGAAAAAAAACCCATACCGTTGTAATCGGACGAGTTTCTACTTTCACTTACAATAGGAATTTTTGGGTTAGGTCAATCCGTTCGCGAGATATGGGACCTTGAAGCTAAGAAATGGTTGACAAGACAACAAATTTTTCGCACTTCTGCTGCTCCAATCGCTTAACCAGAATGTCCTCGCGGAAAAATACATGTACCGTTGTAATCGAGCGAGTTTCTACTTTCAGACGCAGCAGGAATTTTTGGGTTTGGTCAATGCGTTCGCGAGATATGGGACTTTGAAGCCAAGAAATGGTTGAGAAGGCAAAAATTTTTTCGCAATTCTGCTGCTGCAATCGCTTAACCAGAATGGCCTAGGGGAAAAATACACGTACCGTTGTAATCGGGCGAGTTTCTACTTTCAAATGCAATAGGAATTTTTGGGTTAGGTGAATCCGTTCGCGAGATATGGGAGTTTGAAGCTAAGAAAAGGTTGAGAAGAGAACAAATTTTTCGCAATTCTGCTGCTCCAAACGCTTAACCAGATTGGCCTAGGGAAAAAATACACATACCGTTGTAATCGGGTTAGTTTCTACTTTCAAATGCAACAGGAATTATTGGGTTAGGACAATCCGTTCGCGAGGTATGGGAGTTTGAAGCTAAGAAACGGTTGAGAAGAGAACAAATTTTTCGCAATTCTGCTGCTCCAAACGCTTAACCAGAATTGCGTAGGGAAAAAATACGCATACCGTTGTAATCGGGCGAGTTTCTACTTTCAGATGCAACAGGAATTTTTGGGTTAGGTCAATCCGTTCGCGAGATATGGGAGTTTGAAGCTAAGAAAAGGTTGAGAAGAGAACAAATTTTTCGCACTTCTGCTGCTCCAAACGCTTAACCAGAATGAACCAGGGAAAACATACATGTACCGTCGTAATTGAATGGAGTTTCTACTTTCAAATGCAATAGGAATTTTTGGGTTAGGTCAATCCGTTCGCGAGATATGGGAGTTTGAAGCTAAGAAATGGCTGAGAAGAGAACAAATTTTCGCAATTATGCTGCTCCAAACGCTTAACCAGATTGGCCTAGGGAAAAAATACACATACCGTTGTAATCGGGTGAGTTTCTACTTTCAGATGCAATAGGAATTTTTGGGTTAGGTCAATCCGTTCGCGAGATATGGGACCTTGAAACTAAGAAATGGTTGAGAATACAACAAATTTTTCGCAATTCTGCTGCTCCAATCGCTTAACCAGAATGGCCTAGCGGAAAAATACACGTACCGTTGTAATCGGGCGAGTTTCTACTTTCAAATGCAATAGAAATTTTTGGGTTAGGTCAATCCGTTCGCGAGATATGGGACCTTGAAGCTAAGAAATGGTTGAGAAGCCAACAAATTTTTCGCACTTCTGCTGCTCCAAGCGCTTAACCAGAATGGCCTTGGGAAAAAAAACCCATACCGTTGTAATCGGACGAGTTTCTACTTTCACTTACAATAGGAATTTTTGGGTTAGGTCAATCCGTTCGCGAGATATGGGACCTGGAAGCTAAGAAATGGTTGACAAGACAACAAATTTTTCGCACTTCTGCTGCTCCAATCGCTTAACCAGAATGGCCTCGCGGAAAAATACATGTACCGTTGTAATCGAGCGAGTTTCTACTTTCAGACGCAGCAGGAATTTTTGGGTTTGGTCAATGCGTTCGCGAGATATGGACTTTGAAGCCAAGAAATGGTTGAGAAGGCAAAAATTTTTTCGCAATTCTGCTGCTCCAATCGCTTAACCAGAATGGCCTAGGGGAAAAATACACGTACCGTTGTGATCGGGCGAGTTTCTACTTTCAGATGCAACAGGAATTTTCGTGTTAGGTCAATCCGTTCGCGAGATATGGGAGTTTGAAGCTAAGAAAATGTTGAGAAGACAACAAATTTTTCGCAATTCTGCTGCTCCAAACGCTTAACCACAATGGCCTAGGGAAAAAATGCACATACCGTTGTGTCGGGCGAGTTTCTACTTTCAGATGCAACAGGAACTTTTGGGTTAGGTCAATCCGTTCGCAAGATATGGGAGTTTGAAGCTAAGAAAAGGTTGAGAAGAGAACAAATTTTTCGCACTTCTGCTGCTCCAAACGCTTAACCAGAATGACCCAGGGAAAAAATACATGTACCGTCGTAATTGAGCGAGTTTCTACTTTCAAATGCAATAGGAATTTTTGGGTTAGGTCAGTCCGTTCGCGAGATATGGGACATTAAAGTTAAGAAATGGCTGAGAAGACAACAAATTTTTCGCACTTCTGCTGCTCCAATCGCTTAAGCAGAATGGCCTAGGGGAAAAATACACATACCGTTGCAATCGGGTTAGTTTCTACTTTCAAATGCAATAGGAATTATTGGGTTAGGACAATCCGTTCGCGAGATATGGTAGTTTGAAGCTAAGAAATGGTTGAGAAGAGAACAAATTTTTCGCAATTCTGCTGCTCCAAACGCTTAACCAGAATGGCGTAGGGAAAAAATACACATACCGTTGTGTCGGGCGAGTTTCTACTTTCAGATGCAACAGGAATTTTTGGGTTAGGTCAATCCGTTCGCGAGATATGGGACATTGAAGCTAAGAAATGGTTGAGAAGACAACAAATTTTTCGCAATTCTGCTGCTCCAATCGCTTAACCAGAATGGCCTAGCGGAAAAATACATGTACCGTTGTAATCGGGCGAGTTTCTACTTTCAAATGCAATAGGAATTTTTGTGTTATGTCAATCCGTTCGCGAGATATGGGAGTTTGAAGCTAAGAAATGGTTGAGAAGAGAAAAAATTTTTCGCAATTTTGCTGCTCCAAACGCTTAACCAGAATGGCCTAAAGAAAAAATACGCATACCGTTGTAATCGGGCGTGTTTCTACTTTCAAATGCAATAGGAATTTTTGGGTTAGGTGAATCCGTTCGCGAGATATGGGAGTTTGAAGCTAAGAAATGGTTGAGACGAGAACAAATTTTTCGCAATTCTGCTGCTCCAAACGCTTAACCAGAATGGCGTAGGGAAAAAATACGCATACCGTTGTAATCGAGCGAGTTTCTACTTTCAGATGCAACAGGAATTTTTGGGTTAGGTCAATCAGTTCGCGAGATATGGGAGTTTGAAGCTAAGAAAAGGTTGAGAAGAGAACAAATTTTTCGCACTTCTGCTGCTTCAAACGCTTAACCAGAATGGCCCAGGGAAAAAATACATGTACCGTCGTAATTGAGCGAGTTTCTACTTTCAAATGCAATAGGAATTTTTGGGTTAGGTCAATCCGTTCGCGAGATATGGGAGTTTGAAGCTAAGAAATGGCTGAGAAGAGAACAAATTTTCGCAATTCTGCTGCTCCAAACGCTTAACCAGATTGGCCTAGGGAAAAAATACACATACCGTTGTAATCGGGTTAGTTTCTACTTTCAGATGCAATAGGAATTTTTGGGTTAGGTCAATCCGTTCGCGAGATATGGGACCTTGAAACTAAGAAATGGTTGAGAATACAACAAATTTTTCGCACTTCTGCTGCTCCAATCGCTTAACCAGAATGTCCTAGCGGAAAAATACACGTACCGTTGTAATCGGGCGAGTTTCTACTTTCAGGCGCAGCGGGAATTTTTGGGTTTGGTCAATGCGTTCGCGAGATATGGGACTTTGAAGCCAAGAAATGGTGGAGAAGGCAAAAATTTTTTCGCAATTCAGCTGCTCCAAACGCTTAACCAGAATGGCCTAGGGAAAAAATACCCATACCGTTGTAACCGCACAAGTTTCTACTTTCAGACGCAGCAGGAATTTTTGGGTTTGGTCAATCCGTTCGCGAGATATGGGACATTGAAGCTAAGAAATGGTTGAGAAGACAACAAATTTTTCGCACTTCTGCTGCTGCAATCGCTTAACCAGAATGGCCTAGGGGAAAAATACACGTACCGTTGTAATCGGTCGAGTTTCTACTTTCAAATGCAATAGGAATTTTTGGGTTAGGTGAATCCGTTCGCGAGATATGGGAGTTTGAAGCTAAGAAAAGGTTGAGAAGAGAACAAATTTTTCGCAATTCTGCTGCTCCAAACGCTTAACCAGATTGGCCTAGGGAAAAAATACACATACCGTTGTAATCGGGTTAGTTTCTACTTTCAAATGCAATAGGAATTATTGGGTTAGGACAATCCGTTCGCGAGATATGGGAGTTTGAAGCTAAGAAACGGTTGAGAAGAGATCAAATTTTTCGCAATTCTGCTGCTCCAAACGCTTAACCAGAATGGCGTAGGGAAAAAATACGCATACCGTTGTAATCGGGCGAGTTTCTACTTTCAGATGCAACAGGAATTTTTGGGTTAGGTCAATCCGTTCGCGAGATATGGGAGTTTGAAGCTAAGAAAAGGTTGAGAAGAGAACAAATTTTTCGCACTTCTGCTGCTCCAAACGCTTAACCAGAATGACCCAGGGAAAAAATACCCATACCGTTGTAATCGGACAAGTTTCTACTTTCAAATTCAATAGGAATTTTTGGGTTAGGTGAATCCGTTCGCGAGATATGGGAGTTTGAAGCTAAGAAATGGTTGAGAAGAGAACAAATTTTTCGCAATTCTGCTGCTCCAAACGCTTAACCAGAATGGCGTAGGGAAAAAATACGCATACCGTTGTAATCGGCCGAGTTTCTACTTTCAGATGCAACAGGAATTTTTGGGTTAGGTCAATCCGTTCGCGAGATATGGGAGTTTGAAGCCAAGAAATGGTGGAGAAGACAACAAATTTTTCGCACTTCTGCTGCTCCAAACGCTTAACCAGAATGGCGTAGGGAAAAAATACACATACCGTTGTGTCGGGCGAGTTTCTACTTTCAGATGCAACAGGAATTTTTGGGTTAGGTCAATCCGTTCGCGAGATATGGGACATTGAAGCTAAGAAATGGTTGAGAAGACAACAAATTTTTCGCACTTCTGCTGCTCCAATCGCTTAACCAGAATGGCCTAGCGGAAAAATACACGTATCGTTGTAATCGGGCGAGTTTCTACTTTCAGGCGCAGCAGGAATTTTTGGGTTTGGTCAATGCGTTCGCGAGATATGGGACTTTGAAGCCAAGAAATGGTGGAGAAGGCAAAAATTTTTTCGCAATTCAACTGCTCCAAACGCTTAACCAGAATGGCCTAGGGAAAAAAATACCCATACCGTTGTAACCGCACAAGTTTCTACTTTCAGACGCAGCAGGAATTTTTGGGTTTGGTCAATCCGTTCGCGAGATATGGGACATTGAAGCTAAGAAATGGTTGAGAAGACAACAAATTTTTCGCAATTCTGCTGCTCCAAACGCTTAACCACAATGGCCTAGGGAAAAAATGCACATACCGTTGTGTCGGGCGAGTTTCTACTTTCAGATGCAACAGGAACTTTTGGGTTAGGTCAATCCGTTCGCGAGATATGGGAGTTTGAAGCTAAGAAATGGTGGAGAAGACAACAAATTTTTCGCACTTCTGCTCCTCCAAACGCTTAACCCGATTGGCCTAGGGAAAAAATACACATACCGTTGTAATCGGGTTAGTTTCTACTTTCAAATGCAATAGGAATTATTGGGTTAGGACAATCCGTTCGCGAGATATGGGAGTTTGAAGCTAAGAAACGGTTGAGAAGAGAACAAATTTTTCGCAATTCTGCTGCTCCAAACGCTTAACCAGAATTGCGTAGGGAAAAAATACGCATACCGTTGTAATCGGGCGAGTTTCTACTTTCAGATGCAACAGGAATTTTTGGGTTAGGTCAATCCGTTCGCGAGATATGGGAGTTTGAAGCTAAGAAAAGGTTGAGAAGAGAACAAATTTTTCGCACTTCTGCTGCTCCAAACGCTTAACCAGAATGACCCACGGAAAAAATACATGTACCGTCGTAATTGAGCGAGTTTCTACTTTCAAATGCAATAGGAATTTTTGGGTTAGGTCAGTCCGTTCGCGAGATATGGGACATTAAAGCTAAGAAATGGTTGAGAAGACAACAAATTTTTCGCACTTCTGCTGCTCCAATCGCTTAACCAGAATGGCCTAGGGGAAAAATACACATACCGTTGCAATCGGGTTAGTTTCTACTTTCAAATGCAATAGGAATTATTGGGTTAGGACAATCCGTTCGCGAGATATGGTAGTTTGAAGCTAAGAAATGGTTGAGAAGAGAACAAATTTTTCGCAATTCTGCTGCTCCAAACGCTTAACCAGAATGGCGTAGGGAAAAAATACACATACCGTTGTGTCGGGCGAGTTTCTACTTTCAGATGCAACAGGAATTTTTGGGTTAGGTCAATCCGTTCGCGAGATATGGGACATTGAAGCTAAGAAATGGTTGAGAAGACAACAAATTTTTCGCAATTCTGCTGCTCCAATCGCTTAACCAGAATGGCCTAGCGGAAAAATACATGTACCGTTGTAATCGGGCGAGTTTCTACTTTCAGATGCAACAGGAATTTTTGGGTTAGGTCAATCAGTTCGCGAGATATGGGAGTTTGAAGCTAAGAAACGGTTGAGAAGAGAACAAATTTTTCGCACTTCTGCTGCTTCAAACGCTTAACCAGAATGGCCCAGGGAAAAAATACATGTACCGTCGTAATTGAGCGAGTTTCTACTTTCAAATGCAATAGGAATTTTTGGGTTAGGTCAATCCGTTCGCGAGATATGGGAGTTTGAAGCTAAGAAATGGCTGAGAAGAGAACAAATTTTCGCAATTCTGCTGCTCCAAACGCTTAACCAGATTGGCCTAGGGAAAAAATACACATACCGTTGTAATCGGGTTAGTTTCTACTTTCAGATGCAATAGGAATTTTTGGGTTAGGTCAATCCGTTCGCGATATATGGGACCTTGAAACTAAGAAATGGTTGAGAATACAACAAATTTTTCGCATTTCTGCTGCTTCAATCGCTTAACCAGAATGTCCTAGCGGAAAAATACACGTACCGTTGTAATCGGGCGAGTTTCTACTTTCAGGCGCAGCGGGAATTTTTGGGTTTGGTCAATGCGTTCGCGAGATATGGGACTTTGAAGCCAAGAAATGGTGGAGAAGACAACAAATTTTTCGCACTTCTGCTGCTGCAATCGCTTAACCAGAATGGCCTAGGGGAAAAATACACGTACCGTTGTAATCGGGCGAGTTTCTACTTTCAAATGCAATAGGAATTTTTGGGTTAGGTGAATCCGTTCGCGAGATATGGGAGTTTGAAGAGAAGAAATGGTTGCGAAGGCAAAAAACTTTTCGCAATTCTGCTGTTCCAAACGCTTAACCACAATGGACTAGGGAAAAAATACACATACCGTTGTAACCGGGCGAGTTTCTGCTTTCAGATGCAACAGGAATTTTTGGGTTAGGTCAATCCGTTTGCGAGATATGGGAGTTTGAAGCTAAGAAATGGTTGAGAAGACAACAAATTTTTCGCACTTCTGCTGCTCCAAACGCTTAACCAGAAAGGCCCAGGGAAAAAATTAACGTACCGTAGTAATCGAGCGAGCTTCTACTTTCAAATGCAATAGGAATTTTTGGATTAGGTCAATCCGTTCGCGAGATATGGGAGTTTGAAGCTGAGAAATGGTTGAGAAGAGAACAAATTTTTCGCAATTCTGCTGCTCCCAACGCTTAACCAGAATGTCCTGCGGAAAAAATACACATACCGTCGTTAACGAGCGAGTTTCTACTTTCAGATGCAATAGGAATTTTTCGGTTAGGTCAATCCGTTCGTGAGATATGGGAGTTTGAAGTCAAGAAATGGTTGAGAAGGCAAAAAATTTTTCGCAATTCTGCTGCTCCAAACGCTTAACCAGAATGGCCTAGGGAAAAAATACGCATACCGTTGTAAGCGGGCGAGTTTCTACTTTCAGATGCAACAGGAATTTTTGGGTTTGGTCAATCCGTTCGCGAGATACGGGATTTTGAAGAGAAGAAATGGTTGCGAAGGCAAAAAATTTTTCGCAATTCTGCTGCTCCAAACGCTTAACCACAATGGACTAGGGAAAACATACACATACCGTTGTAACCGGGCGAGTTTCTGCTTTCAGATGCAACAGGAATTTTTGGGTTAGGTCAATCCGTTCGCAAGATATTGGAGTTTGAAGCTATGAAATGGTTGAGAAGACAACAAATTTTTCGCACTTCTGCTGCTCCAAACGCTTAACCAGAAAGGCCCAGGGAAAAAATTAACGTACCGTAGTAATCGAGCGAGTTTCTACTTTCAAATGCAATAGGAATTTTTGGGTTTGGTCAAAGCGTTCGCGAGATACGGGACTTTGAAGCCAAGAAATGGTTGAGACGGCAAAAATTTTTTCGCAATTCTGCTGCACCAAACGCTTAACCAGAATGGACTAGGGAAAAAATACCCATACCGTTGTAATCGGGTTAGTTTCTACTTTCAAATGCAATAGGAATTTTTGGGTTAGGACAATCCGTTCGCGAGATATGGGAGTTTGAAGCAAAGAAATGGTTGAGAAGAGAACAAATTTTTCGCAATTCTGCTGCTCCAAACGCTTAACCAGAATGGCCTAAGGAAAAAATACCCATACCGTTGTAATCGGACGAGTTTCTACTTTCTCTTACAATAGGAATTTTTGGGTTAGGTCAATCCGTTCGCGAGATATGGGAGTATTGAAGCTACGAAATGGTTGAGAAGACAACAAATTTTTCGCACTTCTGCTGCTCCAAACGCTTAACCAGAAAGGCCCAGGGAAAAAATTAACGTACCGTAGTAATCGAGCGAGTTTCTACTTTCAAATGCAATAGGAATTTTTGGGTTTGGTCAAAGCGTTCGCGAGATACGGGACTTTGAAGCCAAGAAATGGTTGAGACGGCAAAAATTTTTTCGCAATTCTGCTGCACCAAACGCTTAACCAGAATGGACTAGGGAAAAAATACCCATATCGTTGTAATCGGGTTAGTTTCTACTTTCAAATGCAATAGGAATTTTTGGGTTAGGACAATCCGTTCGCGAGATATGGGAGTTTGAAGCAAAGAAATGGTTGAGAAGAGAACAAATTTTTCGCAATTCTGCTGCTCCAAACGCTTAACCAGAATGGCCTAAGGAAAAAATACCCATACCGTTGTAATCGGACGAGTTTCTACTTTCTCTTACAATAGGATTTTTGGGTTAGGTCAATCCGTTCGCGAGATATGGGAGTATTGAAGCTACGAAATGGTTGAGAAGACAACAAATTTTTCGCACTTCTGCTGCTCCAAACGCTTAACCAGAATGGCCTAGGGAAAAAATACGCATACCGTTGTAATCGGGCGAGTTTCTACTTTCAGATGCAACAGGAATTTTTGGGTTAGGTCAATCCGTTCGCGAGATATGGGAGTATTGAAGCTAAGAAGTGGTTGAGAAGACAACAAATTTTTCGCAGTTCTGTTGCCCCAAACGCTTAACCAGAATGGCCCAGGGAAAAAATACGCATACCGTTGTAATCGGGCGAGCTTCTACTTTCAGATGCAATAGGAATTTTTGTGTTAGGTCAATCCGTTCGCGATATATGGGCCATTGAAGCTAAGAAATGGTTGAGAAGACAACAAATTTTTCGCACTTCTGCTGCTCCAAACGCTTAACCAGAATGGCCTAAGGAAAAAATACCCATACCGTTGTAATCGGACGAGTTTCAACTTTCACTTACAATAGGAATTTTTGGGTTAGGTCAATCCGTTCGCGAGATATGGGACTTTGAAGCTAACAAATGGTTGACAAGACAACAAATTTTTCGCACTTCTGCTGCTCCAAACGCTTAACCAGAATGGCCCAGGGAAAAAGTACACGTACCGTCGTAATCGAGCGAGTTTCTACTTTCAGATGCAATAGGAATTTTTGGGTTTGGTCAATCCGTTCGCGATATATGGGCCATTGAAGCTAAGAAATGGTTGAGAAGACAACAAATTTTTCGCACTTCTGTTGCCCCAAACGCTTAACCAGAATGGCCTAGGGAAAAAATACGCATACCGTTGTAATCGGGCGAGTTTCTACTTTCAGATGCAACAGGAATTTTTGGGTTAGGTCAATCCGTTCGCGAGATATGGGAGTTTGAAGCTAAGAAATGGTTGAGAAGACAACAAATTTTTCACACTTCTGCTGCTCCAAACGCTTAACCAGAATGGCCTAGGGAAAAAATACCCATACCGTTGTAATCGGACGAGTTTCTACTTTCACTTACAATAGGAATTTTTGGGTTAGGTCAATCCCTTCGCGACATATGGGACTTTGAAGCTAAGAAATGGTTGACAAGACAACAAATTTTTCGCACTTCTGCTGCTCCAATTGCTTATCCAGAATGGCCTAGGGGAAAATACACGCACCGTTGTAATCGGGCGAGTTTCTACTTTCAAATGCAATAGGAATTTTTGGGTTAGGTCAACCCGTTCGCGAGATATGAGAGTTTGAAGCTAAGAAATGGTTGAGAAGAGAACAAATTTTTCGCAATTCAGCTGCTCCAAACGCTTAACCAGAATGGCCTAGGGAAAAAATACGCATACCGTTGTAATCGGGCGAGTTTCTACTTTCAGATGCAATAGGAATTTTTCGGTTAGTTCAATCCGTTCGTGAGATATGGGACCCTTGAAGCTAAGAAATGGTTGAGAAGGCAAAAAATTTTTCGCAATTCTGCTGCTCCAAACGCTTAACCAGAATGGCCTAGGGAAAAAATACACATACCGTTGTAATCGGGCGAGTTTCTACTATCAGATGCAACAGGAATTTTTGGGTTAGTCAATCCGTTCGCGAGATATGGGAGTTTGAAGACAAGAAATGGTTGAGAAGGAAAAAATTTTTCGCAATTCTGCTGCTCCAAACGCTTAAACACAATGGCCTAGGGAAAAAATACACATACCGTTGTAATCGCGCGAGTTTCTACTTTCAGACGCAACAGGAATTTTTGGGTTAGGTCAATCCGTTCGCGAGATATGGGAGTTTGAAGCCAAGAAATGGTTGAGAAGGCAAAAATGTTTTCGCAATTCTGCTGCACCAAACGCTTAACCAGAATGGACTAGGGAAAAAATACCCATACCGTTGTTATCGGGTTAGTGTCTACTTTCAAATGCAATAGGAATTTTTGGGTTAGGTCAATCCGTTCGCGATATATGGGCCATTGAAACCAGGAAATGGTTGAGAAGAGAACAAATTTTTCGCACTTCTGCTGCTCCAAACGCTTAACCAGAATGGCCTAGGGAAAAAATACCCATACCGTTGTAATCGGACGAGTTCCTACTTTCACTTACAATAGGAATTTTTGGGTTAGGTCAATCCCTTCGCGAGATATGGGACTTTGAAGCCAAGAAATGGTTGACAAGACAACAAATTTTTCGCACTTCTGCTGCTCCAATCGCTTATCCAGAATGGCCTAGGGGAAAAATACACGCACCGTTGTAATCGGGCGAGTTTCTCCTTTCAAATGCAATAGGAATTTTTGGGTTAGGTCAATCCGTTCGCGAGATATGAGAGTTTGAAGCTAAGAAATGGTTGAGAAGAGAACAAATTTTTCGCAATTCTGCTGCACCAAACGCTTAACCAGAATGGACTAGGGAAAAAATACCCATACCGTTGTTATCGGGTTAGTTTCTACTTTCAAATGCAATAGGAATTTTTGGGTTAGGTCAATCCGTTCGCGATATATGGGCCATTGAAACCAGGAAATGGTTGAGAAGAGAACAAATTTTTCGCACTTCTGCTGCTCCAAACGCTTAACCAGAATGGCCTAGGGAAAAAATACCCATACCGTTGTAATCGGACGAGCTCCTACTTTCACTTACAATAGGAATTTTTGGGTTAGGTCAATCCCTTCGCGAGATATGGGACTTTGAAGCCAAGAAATGGTTGACAGGACAACAAATTTTTCGCACTTCTGCTGCTCCAATCGCTTATCCAGAATGGCCTAGGGGAAAAATACACGCACCGTTGTAATCGGGCGAGTTTCTACTTTCAAATGCAATAGGAATTTTTGGGTTAGGTCAATCCGTTCGCGAGATATGAGAGTTTGAAGCTAAGATGGTTGAGAAGAGAACAAATTTTTCGCAATTCTGCTGCAACAAACGCTTAACCAGAATGGCCTAGGGAAAAAATACGCATACCGTTGTAATCGGGCGAGTTTCTACTTTCAGTTACAATAGGAATTTTTGGGTTAGGTCAATCCGTTCGCGAGGTATGGGACCCTTGAAGCTAAGAAATGGTTGGAAAGACAACAAACATTTCGCAATTCTGCTGGTCCAGACGCTTAAGCAGAATGGGCTAGTGAAAAAATACACATACCGTTGTAATCGGGCGAGTTTCTACTTTCAGACGCAACAGGAATTTTTGGGTTAGGTCAATCCGTTCGCTAGATATGGGAGTTTGAAGACAAGAAATGGTTGAGAAGGCAAAAAATTTTTCGCAATTCTGCTGCTCCAAACGCTTAAACACAATGGCCTAGGGAAAAAATACACATACCGTTGTAATCGGGCGAGTTTCTACTTTCAGACGCAACAGGAATTTTTGGGTTAGGTCAATCCGTTCGCGAGATATGGGAGTTTGAAGCCAAGAAATGGTTCAGAAGGCAAAAATTTTTTCGCAATTCTGCTGCACCAAACGCTTAACCAGAATGGACTAGGGAAAAAATACCCATACCGTTGTAATCGGGTTAGTTTCTACTTTCAAATGCAATAGGAATTTTTGGGTTAGGACAATCCGTTCGCGAGATATGGGAGTTTGAAGGAAAGAAATGGTTGAGAAGAGAACAAATTTTTCGCAATTCTGCTGCTCCAAACGCTTAACCAGAATGGCGTAGGGAAAAAATACGCATGCCGTTGTAATCGGGCGAGTTTCTACTTTCAGACGCAACAGGAATTTTTGGGTTTGGTCAAAGCGTTCGCGAGATATGGGACTTTGAAGCCAAGAAATGGTTGAGACGGCAAAAAATTTTTCGAAATTCTGCTGCAAACGCTTAACCAGAATGGCCTAGGGAAAAAAAACACATACCGTTGTAATCGGGCGAGTTTCTAGTTTCAGATGCAATAGGAATTTTTGGGTTAGGTCAATCCGTTCGCGAGATATGGGAGTTTGAAGGCAAGAAATGGTTGAGAAGGCAAAAAATTTTTCGCAATTCTGCTGCTCCAAACGCTTAACCAGAATGGCCCAGGGAAAAAATACAGGTACCGTTGTAATCGAGCGAGTTGCTACTTTCAAATGCAATAGGAATTTTTGGGTTAGGTCAATTCGTTCGCGAGATATGGGAGTTGGAATCTAAGAAATGGTTGAGAAGAGAACAAATTTTTCGCAATTCTGCTGCTCCAAACGCTTAACCAGAATGGCCTAGGGGAAAAATACACGCACCGTTGTAATCGGGCGAGTTTCTACTTTCAAATGCAATAGGAATTTTTGGGTTAGGTCAATCCGTTCGCGAGATATGAGAGTTTGAAGCTAAGATGGTTGAGAAGAGAACAAATTTTTCGCAATTCTGCTGCACCAAACGCTTAACCAGAATGGCCTAGGGAAAAAATACGCAAACCGTTGTAATCGGGCGAGTTTCTACTTTCAGTTACAATAGGAATTTTTGGGTTAGGTCAATCCGTTCGCGAGGTATGGGACCCTTGAAGCTAAGAAATGGTTGGAAAGACAACAAACATTTCGCAATTCTGCTGGTCCAGACGCTTAAGCAGAATGGGCTAGTGAAAAAATTCACATACCGTTGTAATCGGGCGAGTTTCTACTTTCAGACGCAACAGGAATTTTTGGGTTAGGTCAATCCGTTCGCGAGATATGGGAGTTTGAAGACAAGAAATGGTTGAGAAGGCAAAAAATTTTTCGCAATTCTGCTGCTCCAAACGCTTAAACACAATGGCCTAGGGAAAAAATACACATACCGTTGTAATCGGGCGAGTTTCTACTTTCAGACGCAACAGGAATTTTTGGGTTAGGTCAATCCGTTCGCGAGATATGGGAGTTTGAAGCCAAGAAATGGTTGAGAAGGCAAAAATTTTTTCGCAATTCTGCTGCACCAAACGCTTAACCAGAATGGACTAGGGAAAAAATACCCATACCGTTGTAATCGGGTTAGTTTCTACTTTCAAATGCAATAGGAATTTTTGGGTTAGGACAATCCGTTCGCGAGATATGGGAGTTTGAAGGAAAGAAATGGTTGAGAAGAGAACAAATTTTTCGCAATTCTGCTGCTCCAAACGCTTAACCAGAATGGCCTAGGGGAAAAATACACGTACCGTTGTAATCGGGCGAGTTTCTACTTTCAAATGCAATAGGAATTTTTGGGTTAGGTCAATCCGTTCGCGAGATATGGGAGTTTGAAGACAAGAAATGGTTGAGAAGGCACGAAATTTTTCGCAATTCTGCTGCTCCAAACGCTTAACCAGAATGGCCTAGGGAAAAAATACGCATACCGTTGTAATCGGGCGAGTTTCTACTTTCGGATGCAACAGGAATTTTTGGGTTAGGTCAATTCGTTCGCGAGATATGGGAGTTGGAATCTAACAAATGGTTGAGAAGACAACAAATTTTTCGCAGTTCTGCTGCCCCAAACGCTTAACAGGAATGGCTCAGGGAAAAAATACGCATACCGTTGTAATCGGACGAGTTTCTACTATCACATACAATAGGAATTTTTGGGTTAGGTCAATTCGTTCGCGAGATATGGGACTTTGAAGCTAAGAAATGGTTGAGAAGACAACAAATTTTTCGCAATTCTGCTGCTCCAAACGCTTAACCAGAATGGGCTAGGAAAAAAATACACATACCGTTGTAATCGGGCGAGTTCCTACTTTGAGTTACAATAGGTATTTTTGCGTTAGGTCAATCCGTTCGCGAGATATGGGACTTTGAAGCTAAGAAATGGTTGACAAGACAACAAATTTTTCGCAATTCTGCTGCACCAATCGCTTAACCAGAATGGCCTAGGGGAAAAATACACGTACCGTTGTAATCGGGCGAGTGTCTACTTTCAGATGCAATAGGAATTATTGGGTTAGGTCAATCCGTTCGCGAGATATGGGAGTTGGAAGCTAAGAAATGGTTGAGAAGACAACAAATTTTTCGCAGTTCGGCTGCCCCAAACGCTTAACCAGAATGGCTCAGGGAAAAAATACACATACCGTTGTAATCGGGCGAGTTCCTACTTTCAGTTACAATAGGAATTTTTGGGTTAGGTCAATCTGTTCGCGAGATATGGGACTTTGAAGCTAAGAAATGGTTGACAAGACAGCAAATTTTTCGCACTTCTGCTGCACCAATCGCTTAACGAGAATGGCCTAGGGGAAAAATACACGTACCGTTGTAATCGGGCGAGTTTCTACTTTCAAATGCAATAGGAATTTTTGTGTTGTGTCAATCCGTTCGCGAGATATGGGAGTTTGAAGCTAAGAAATGGTTGAGAAGACAACAAATTTTTCGCAATTCTGCTGCTCCAAACGCTTAACCAGAATGGGCTAGGAAAAAAATACGCATACCGTTGTAATCGGGCGAGTTTCTACTTTCAGACGCAACAGGAATTTTTGGGTTAGGTCAATCCGTTCGCTAGATATGGGAGTTTGAAGTCAAGAAATGGTTGAGAAGGCAAAAAATTTTTCGCAATTCTGCTGCTCCAAACGCTTAACCAGAATGGCCTAGGGAAAAAATACACATACCGTTGTAATCGGGCGAGTTTCTACTTTCAGATGCAACAGGAATTTTTGGGTTTGGTCAAAGCGTTCGCGAGATACGGGACTTTGAAGCCAAGAAATGGTTGAGACGGCAAAAATTTTTTCGCAATTCTGCTGCACCAAACGCTTAACCAGAATGGACTAGGGAAAAAATACACATACCGTTGTAATCGGGTTAGTTTCTACTTTCAAATGCAATAGGAATTATTGGGTTAGGACAATCCGTTCGCGAGATATGGGAGTTTGAAGCTAAGAAATGGCTGAGAAGAGAACAAATTTTCGCAATTCTGCTGCTCCAAACGCTTAACCAGATTGGCCTAGGGAAAAAATACACATACCGTTGTAATCGGGTTAGTTTCTACTTTCAGATGCAATAGGAATTTTTGGGTTAGGTCAATCCGTTCGCGATATATGGGACCTTGAAACTAAGAAATGGTTGAGAATACAACAAATTTTTCGCATTTCTGCTGCTCCAATCGCTTAACCAGAATGTCCTAGCGGAAAAATACACGTACCGTTGTAATCGGGCGAGTTTCTACTTTCAGGCGCAGCGGGAATTTTTGGGTTTGGTCAATGCGTTCGCGAGATATGGGACTTTGAAGCCAAGAAATGGTGGAGAAGACAACAAATTTTTCGCACTTCTGCTGCTGCAATCGCTTAACCAGAATGGCCTAGGGGAATAATACACGTACCGTTGTAATCGGGCGAGTTTCTACTTTCAAATGCAATAGGAATTTTTGGGTTAGGTGAATCCGTTCGCGAGATATGGGAGTTTGAAGCTAAGAAAAGGTTGAGAAGAGAACAAATTTTTCGCAATTCCGCTGCTCCAAACGCTTAACCAGATTGGCCTAGGGAAAAAATACACATACCGTTGTAATCGGGTTAGTTTCTACTTTCAAATGCAATAGGAATTATTGGGTTAGGACAATCCGTTCGCGAGATATGGGAGTTTGAAGCTAAGAAACGGTTGAGAAGAGATCAAATTTTTCGCAATTCTGCTGCTCCAAACGCTTAACCAGAATGGCGTAGGGAAAAAATACGCATACCGTTGTAATCGGGCGAGTTTCTACTTTCAGATGCAACAGGAATTTTTCGGTTAGGTCAATCCGTTCGCGAGATATGGGAGTTTGAAGCTAAGAAAAGGTTGAGAAGAGAACAAATTTTTCGCACTTCTGCTGCTCCAAACGCTTAACCAGAATGACCCAGGGAAAAAATACACATACCGTTGTAATCGGGTTAGTTTCTACTTTCAGATGCAATAGGAATTTTTGGGTTAGGTCAATCCGTTCGCGAGATATGGGACCTTGAAACTAAGAAATGGTTGAGAATACAACAAATTTTTAGCACTTCTGCTGCTCCAATCGCTTAACCAGAATGGCCTAGCGGAAAAATACATGTACCGTTGTAATCGGGCGAGTTTCTACTTTCAGACGCAGCAGGAATTTTTGGGTTTGGTCAATGCGTTCGCGAGATATGGGACTTTGAAGCCAAGAAATGGTTGAGAAGGCAAAAATTTTTTCGCAATTCTGCTGCTCCAATCGCTTAACCAGAATGGCCTAGGGGAAAAATACACGTACCGTTGTAATCGGGCGAGTTTCTACTTTCAAATGCAATAGGAATTTTTGGGTTAGGTCAATCCGTTTGCGAGATATGGGAGTTTGAAGCTAAGAAATGGTTGAGAAGACAACAAATTTTTCGCACTTCTGCTGCTCCAAACGCTTAACCAGAAAGGCCCAGGGAAAAAATTAACGTACCGTAGTAATCGAGCGAGTTTCTACTTTCAAATGCAATAGGAATTTTTGGATTAGGTCAATCCGTTCGCGAGATATGGGAGTTTGAAGCTGAGAAATGGTTGAGAAGAGAACAAATTTTTCGCAATTCTGCTGCTCCAAACGCTTAACCAGAATGTCCTGCGGAAAAAATACACATACTGTCGTTAACGAGCGAGTTTCTACTTTCAGATGCAATAGGAATTTTTCGGTTAGGTCAATCCGTTCGTGAGATATGGGAGTTTGAAGTCAAGAAATGGTTGAGAAGGCAAAAAATTTTTCGCAATTCTGCTACTCCAAACGCTTAACCAGAATGGCCTAGGGAAAAAATACACATACCGTTGTAATCGGGCGAGTTTCTACTTTCAGATGCAACAGGAATTTTTGGGTTTGGTCAATCCGTTCGCGAGATACGGGATTTTGAAGAGAAGAAATGGTTGCGAAGGCAAAAAATTTTTCGCAATTCTGCTGCTCCAAACGCTTAACCACAATGGACTAGGGAAAAAAAACACATACCGTTGTAATCGGGCGAGTTTCTGCTTTCAGATGCAACAGGAATTTTTGGGTTAGGTCAATCCGTTCGCGAGATATTGGAGTTTGAAGCTATGAAATGGTTGAGAAGACAACAAATTTTTCGCACTTCTGCTGCTCCAAACGCTTAACCAGAAAGGCCCAGGGAAAAAATTAACGTACCGTAGTAATCGAGCGAGTTTCTACTTTCAAATGCAATAGGAATTTTTGGGTTTGGTCAAAGCGTTCGCGAGATACGGGACTTTGAAGCCAAGAAATGGTTGAGACGGCAAAAATTTTTTCGCAATTCTGCTGCACCAAACGCTTAACCAGAATGGACTAGGGAAAAAATACCCATACCGTTGTAATCGGGCTAGTTTCTACTTTCAAATGCAATAGGAATTTTTGGGTTAGGACAATCCGTTCGCGAGATATGGGAGTTTGAAGCAAAGAAATGGTTGAGAAGAGAACAAATTTTTCGCAATTCTGCTGCTCCAAACGCTTAACCAGAATGGCCTAAGGAAAAAATACCCATACCGTTGTAATCGGACGAGTTTCTACTTTCTCTTACAATAGGAATTTTTGGGTTAGGTCAATCCGTTCGCGAGATATGGGAGTATTGAAGCTACGAAATGGTTGAGAAGACAACAAATTTTTCGCACTTCTGCTGCTCCAAACGCTTAACCAGAATGGCCTAGGGAAAAAATACGCATACCGTTGTAATCGGGCGAGTTTCTACTTTCAGATGCAACAGGAATTTTTGGGTTAGATCAATCCGTTCGCGAGATATGGGAGTATTGAAGCTAAGAAATGGTTGAGAAGACAACAAATTTTTCGCACTTCTGCTGCTCCAAACGCTTAACCAGAAAGGCCCAGGGAAAAAATTAACGTACCGTAGTAATCGAGCGAGTTTCTACTTTCAAATGCAATAGGAATTTTTGGGTTTGGTCAAAGCGTTCGCGAGATACGGGACTTTGAAGCCAAGAAATGGTTGAGACGGCAAAAATTTTTTCGCAATTCTGCTGCACCAAACGCTTAACCAGAATGGACTAGGGAAAAAATACCCATACCGTTGTAATCGGGTTAGTTTCTACTTTCAAATGCAATAGGAATTTTTGGGTTAGGACAATCCGTTCGCGAGATATGGGAGTTTGAAGCAAAGAAATGGTTGAGAAGAGAACAAATTTTTCGCAATTCTGCTGCTCCAAACGCTTAACCAGAATGGCCTAAGGAAAAAATACCCATACCGTTGTAATCGGACGAGTTTCTACTTTCTCTTACAATAGGAATTTTTGGGTTAGGTCAATCCGTTCGCGAGATATGGGAGTATTGAAGCTACGAAATGGTTGAGAAGACAACAAATTTTTCGCACTTCTGCTGCTCCAAACGCTTAACCAGAATGGCCTAGGGAAAAAATACGCAAACCGTTGTAATCGGGCGAGTTTCTACTTTCAGATGCAACAGGAATTTTTGGGTTAGGTCAATCCGTTCGCGAGATATGGGAGTATTGAAGCTAAGAAGTGGTTGAGAAGACAACAAATTTTTCGCAGTTCTGTTGCCCCAAACGCTTAACCAGAATGGCCCAGGGAAAAAATACGCATACCGTTGTAATCGGGCGAGCTTCTACTTTCAGATGCAATAGGAATTTTTGGGTTAGGTCAATCCGTTCGCGAGATATGGGACTTTGAAGCTAACAAATGGTTGACAAGACAACAAATTTTTCGCACTTCTGCTGCTCGAAACGCTTAACCAGAATGGCCCAGGGAAAAAATACACGTACCGTCGTAATCGAGCGAGTTTCTACTTTCAGATGCAATAGGAATTTTTGGGTTTGGTCAATCCGTTCGCGATATATGGGCCATTGAAGCTAAGAAATGGTTGAGAAGACAACAAATTTTTCGCACTTCTGTTGCCCCAAACGCTTAACCAGAATGGCCTAGGGAAAAAATACGCATACCGTTGTAATCGGGCGAGTTTCTACTTTCAGATGCAACAGGAATTTTTGGGTTAGGTCAATCCGTTCGCGAGATATGGGAGTTTGAAGCTAAGAAATGGTTGAGAAGACAACAAATTTTTCACACTTCTGCTGCTCCAAACGCTTAACCAGAATGGCCTAGGGAAAAAATACCCATACCGTTGTAATCGGACGAGTTTCTACTTTCACTTACAATAGGAATTTTTGGGTTAGGTCAATCCCTTCGCGACATATGGGACTTTGAAGCTAAGAAATGGTTGACAAGACAACAAATTTTTCGCACTTCTGCTGCTCCAATTGCTTATCCAGAATGGCCTAGGGGAAAAATACACGCACCGTTGTAATCGGGCGAGTTTCTACTTTCAAATGCAATAGGAATTTTTGGTTTAGGTCAACCCGTTCGCGAGATATGAGAGTTTGAAGCTAAGAAATGGTTGAGAAGAGAACAAATTTTTCGCAATTCTGCTGCTCCAAACGCTTAACCAGAATGGCCTAGGGAAAAAATACGCATACCGTTGTAATCGGGCGAGTTTCTACTTTCAGATGCAATAGGAATTTTTCGGTTAGGTCAATCCGTTCGTGAGATATGGGACCCTTGAAGCTAAGAAATGGTTGAGAAGGCAAAAAATTTTTCGCAATTATGCTGCTCCAAACGCTTAACCAGAATGGCCTAGGGAAAAAATACACATACCGTTGTAATCGGGCGAGTTTCTACTTTCAGATGCAACAGGAATTTTTGGGTTTGGTCAATCCGTTCGCGAGATACGGGATTTTGAAGAGAAGAAATGGTTGCGAAGGCAAAAAATTTTTCATAATTCTGCTGCTCCAAACGCTTAACCACAATGGACTAGGGAAAACATACACATACCGTTGTAACCGGGCGAGTTTCTGCTTTCAGATGCAACAGGAATTTTTGGGTTAGGTCAATCCGTTCGCGAGATATTGGAGTTTGAAGCTATGAAATGGTTGAGAAGACAACAAATTTTTCGCACTTCTGCTGCTCCAAACGCTTAACCAGAAAGGCCCAGGGAAAAAATTAACGTACCGTAGTAATCGAGCGAGTTTCTACTTTCAAATGCAATAGGAATTTTTGGGTTTGGTCAAAGCGTTCGCGAGATACGGGACTTTGAAGCCAAGAAATGGTTGAGACGGCAAAAATTTTTTCGCAATTCTGCTGCACCAAACGCTTAACCAGAATGGACTAGGGAAAAAATACCCATACCGTTGTAATCGGGTTAGTTTCTACTTTCAAATGCAATAGGAATTTTTGGGTTAGGACAATCCGTTCGCGAGATATGGGAGTTTGAAGCAAAGAAATGGTTGAGAAGAGAACAAATTTTTCGCAATTCTGCTGCTCCAAACGCTTAACCAGAATGGCCTAAGGAAAAAATACCCATACCGTTGTAATCGGACGAGTTTCTACTTTCTCTTACAATAGGAATTTTTGGGTTAGGTCAATCCGTTCGCGAGATATGGGAGTATTGAAGCTACGAAATGGTTGAGAAGACAACAAATTTTTCGCACTTCTGCAGCTCCAAACGCTTAACCAGAATGGCCTAGGGAAAAAATACGCATACCGTTGTAATCGGGCGAGTTTCTACTTTCAGATGCAACAGGAATTTTTGGGTTAGGTCAATCCGTTCGCGAGATATGGGAGTATTGAAGCTAAGAAATGGTTGAGAAGACAACAAATTTTTCGCACTTCTGCTGCTCCAAACGCTTAACCAGAAAGGCCCAGGGAAAAAATTAACGTACCGTAGTAATCGAGCGAGTTTCTACTTTCAAATGCAATAGGAATTTTTGGGTTTGGTCAAAGCGTTCGCGAGATACGGGACTTTGAAGCCAAGAAATGGTTGAGACGGCAAAAATTTTTTCGCAATTCTGCTGCACCAAACGCTTAACCAGAATGGACTAGGGAAAAAATACCCATACCGTTGTAATCGGGTTAGTTTCTACTTTCAAATGCAATAGGAATTTTTGGGTTAGGACAATCCGTTCGCGAGATATGGGTGTTTGAAGCAAAGAAATGGTTGAGAAGAGAACAAATTTTTCGCAATTCTGCTGCTCCAAACGCTTAACCAGAATGGCCTAAGGAAAAAATACCCATACCGTTGTAATCGGACGAGTTTCTACTTTCTCTTACAATAGGAATTTTTGGGTTAGGTCAATCCGTTCGCGAGATATGGGAGTATTGAAGCTACGAAATGGTTGAGAAGACAACAAATTTTTCGCACTTCTGCTGCTCCAAACGCTTAACCAGAATGGCCTAGGGAAAAAATACGCATACCGTTGTAAACGGGCGAGTTTCTACTTTCAGATGCAACAGGAATTTTTGGGTTAGGTCAATCCGTTCGCGAGATATGGGAGTATTGAAGCTAAGAAGTGGTTGAGAAGACAACAAATTTTTCGCAGTTCTGTTGCCCCAAACGCTTAACCAGAATGGCCCAGGGAAAAAATACGCATACCGTTGTAATCGGGCGAGCTTCTACTTTCAGATGCAATAGGAATTTTTGGGTTAGGTCAATCCGTTCGCGATATATGGGCCATTGAAGCTAAGAAATGGTTGAGAAGACAACACATTTTTCGCACTTCTGCTGCTCCAAACGCTTAACCAGAATGGCCTAAGGAAAAAATACCCATACCGTTGTAATCGGACGAGTTTCTACTTTCACTTACAATAGGAATTTTTGGGTTAGGTCAATCCGTTCGCGATATATGGGCCATTGAAGCTAAGAAATGGTTGACAAGACAACAAATTTTTCGCACTTCTGCTGCTCCAATCGCTTATCCAGAATGGCCTAGGGGAAAAATACACGCACCGTTGTAATCGGGCGAGTTTCTACTTTCAAATGCAATAGGAATTTTTGGGTTAGGTCAACCCGTTCGCGAGATATGAGAGTTTGAAGCTAAGAAATGGTTGAGAAGAGAACAAATTTTTCGCAATTCTGCTGCTCCAAACGCTTAACCAGAATGGCCTAGGGAAAAAATACGCATACCGTTGTAATCGGGCGAGTTTCTACTTTCAGTTACAATAGGAATTTTTGGGTTAGGTCAATCCGTTCGCGAGGTATGGGACCCTTGAAGCTAAGAAATGGTTGAGAAGACAACAAACATTTCGCAATTCTGCTGGTCCAGACGCTTAACCAGAATGGGCTAGTGAAAAAATACACATACCGTTCTAATCGGGCGAGTTTCTACTTTCAGACGCAACAGGAATTTTTGGGTTAGGTCAATCCGTTCGCGAGATATGGGAGTTTGAAGACAAGAAATGGTTGAGAAGGAAAAAATTTTTCGCAATTCTGCTGCTCCAAACGCTTAAACACAATGGCCTAGGGAAAAAATACACATACCGTTGTAATCGGGCGAGTTTCTACTTTCAGACGCAACAGGAATTTTTGGGTTAGGTCATTCCGTTCGCGAGATATGGGAGTTTGAAGCCAAGAAATGGTTGAGAAGGCAAAAATGTTTTCGCAATTCTGCTGCACCAAACGCTTAACCAGAATGGACTAGGGAAAAAATACCCATACCGTTGTTATCGGGTTAGTGTCTACTTTCAAATGCAATAGGAATTTTTGGGTTAGGTCAATCCGTTCGCGATATATGGGCCATTGAAACCAGGAAATGGTTGAGAAGAGAACAAATTTTTCGCACTTCTGCTGCTCCAAACGCTTAACCAGAATGGCCTAGGGAAAAAATACCCATACCGTTGTAATCGGACGAGTTCCTACTTTCACTTACAATAGGAATTTTTGGGTTAGGTCAATCCCTTCGCGAGATATGGGACTTTGAAGCCAAGAAATGGTTGACAAGACAACAAATTTTTCGCACTTCTGCTGCTCCAATCGCTTATCCAGAATGGCCTAGGGGAAAAATACACGCACCGTTGTAATCGGGCGAGTTTCTACTTTCAAATGCAATAGGAACTTTTGGGTTAGGTCAATCCTTTCGCGAGATATGAGAGTTTGAAGCTAAGATGGTTGAGAAGAGAACAAATTTTTCGCAATTCTGCTGCAACAAACGCTTAACCAGAATGGCCTAGGGAAAAAATACGCATACCGTTGTAATCGGGCGAGTTTCTACTTTCAGTTACAATAGGAATTTTTGGGTTAGGTCAATCCGTTCGCGAGGTATGGGACCCTTGAAGCTAAGAAATGGTTGGAAAGACAACAAACATTTCGCAATTCTGCTGGTCCAGACGCTTAAGCAGAATGGGCTAGTGAAAAAATACACATACCGTTGTAATCGGGCGAGTTTCTACTTTCAGACGCAACAGGAATTTTTGGGTTAGGTCAATCCGTTCGCGAGATATGGGAGTTTGAAGACAAGAAATGGTTGAGAAGGCAAAAAATTTTTCGCAATTCTGCTGCTCCAAACGCTTAAACACAATGGCCTAGGGAAAAAATACACATACCGTTGTAATCGGGCGAGTTTCTACTTTCAGACGCAACAGGAATTTTTGGGTTAGGTCAATCCGATCGCGAGATATGGGAGTTTGAAGCCAAGAAATGGTTCAGAAGGCAAAAATTTTTTCGCAATTCTGCTGCACCAAACGCTTAACCAGAATGGACTAGGGAAAAAATACCCATACCGTTGTAATCGGGTTAGTTTCTACTTTCAAATGCAATAGCAATTTTTGGGTTAGGACAATCCGTTCGCGAGATATGGGAGTTTGAAGGAAAGAAATGGTTGAGAAGAGAACAAATTTTTCGCAATTCTGCTGCTCCAAACGCTTAACCAGAATGGCGTAGGGAAAAAATACGCATGCCGTTGTAATCGGGCGAGTTTCTACTTTCAGACGCAACAGGAATTTTTGGGTTTGGTCAAAGCGTTCGCGAGATATGGGACTTTGAAGCCAAGAAATGGTTGAGACGGCAAAAAATTTTTCGAAATTCTGCTGCAAACGCTTAACCAGAATGGCCTAGGGAAAAAAAAACACATACCGTTGTAATCGGGCGAGTTTCTAGTTTCAGATGCAATAGGAATTTTTGGGTTAGGTCAATCCGTTCGCGAGATATGGGAGTTTGAAGGCAAGAAATGGTTGAGAAGGCAAAAAATTTTTCGCAATTCTGCTGCTCCAAACGCTTAACCAGAATGGCCCAGGGAAAAAATACAGGTACCGTTGTAATCGAGCGAGTTGCTACTTTCAAATGCAATAGGAATTTTTGGGTTAGGTCAATTCGTTCGCGAGATATGGGAGTTGGAATCTAAGAAATGGTTGAGAAGAGAACAAATTTTTCGCAATTCTGCTGCTCCAAACGCTTAACCAGAATGGCCTAGGGGAAAATTACACGCACCGTTGTAATCGGGCGAGTTTCTACTTTCAAATGCAATAGGAATTTTTGGGTTAGGTCAATCCGTTCGCGAGATATGAGAGTTTGAAGCTAAGATGGTTGAGAAGAGAACAAATTTTTCGCAATTCTGCTGCACCAAACGCTTAACCAGAATGGCCTAGGGAAAAAATACGCAAACCGTTGTAATCGGGCGAGTTTCTACTTTCAGTTACAATAGGAATTTTTGGGTTAGGTCAATCCGTCCGCGAGGTATGGGACCCTTGAAGCTAAGAAATGGTTGGAAAGACAACAAACATTTCGCAATTCTGCTGGTCCAGACGCTTAAGCAGAATGGGCTAGTGAAAAAATACACATACCGTTGTAATCGGGCGAGTTTCTACTTTCAGACGCAACAGGAATTTTTGGGTTAGGTCAAACCGTTCGCGAGATATGGGAGTTTGAAGACAAGAAATGGTTGAGAAGGCAAAAAATTTTTCGCAATTCTGCTGCTCCAAACGCTTAAACACAATGGCCTAGGGAAAAAATACACATACCGTTGTAATCGGGCGAGTTTCTACTTTCAGACGCAACAGGAATTTTTGGGTTAGGTCAATCCGTTCGCGAGATATGGGAGTTTGAAGCCAAGAAATGGTTGAGAAGGCAAAAATTTTTTCGCAATTCTGCTGCACCAAACGCTTAACCAGAATGGACTAGGGAAAAAATACCCATACCGTTGTAATCGGGTTAGTTTCTACTTTCAAATGCAATAGGAATTTTTGGGTTAGGACAATCCGTTCGCGAGATATGGGAGTTTGAAGGAAAGAAATGGTTGAGAAGAGAACAAATTTTTCGCAATTCTGCTGCTCCAAACGCTTAACCAGAATGGCCTAGGGGAAAAATACACGTACCGTTGTAATCGGGCGAGTTTCTACTTTCAAATGCAATAGGAATTTTTGGGTTAGGTCAATCCGTTCGCGAGATATGGGAGTTTGAAGACAAGAAATGGTTGAGAAGGCAAGAAATTTTTCGCAATTCTGCTGCTCCAAACGCTTAACCAGAATGGCCTAGGGAAAAAAAAAACTCATACCGTTGTAATCGGGCGAGCTTCTACTTTCGGATGCAACAGGAATTTTTGGGTTAGGTCAATTCGTTCGCGAGATATGGGAGTTGGAATCTAACAAATGGTTGAGAAGACAACAAATTTTTCGCAGTTCTGCTGCCCCAAACGCTTAACAGGAATGGCTCAGGGAAAAAATACGCATACCGTTGTAATCGGGCGAGTTTCTACTTTCAGATGCAATAGGAATTTTTGGGTTAGGTCAATCCGTTCGCGAGATATGGGACATTGAAGCTAAGAAATGGTTGAGAAGACAACAAATTTTTCGCACTTCTGCTGCTCCAAACGCTTAACCAGAATGGCCTAGGGAAAAAATACCCATACCGTTGTAATCGGACGAGTTTCTACTATCACTTACAATAGGAATTTTTGGGTTAGGTCAATCCGTTCGCGAGATATGGGACTTTGAAGCTAAGAAATGGTTGACAAGACAACAAATTTTTCGCACTTGTGCTGCTCCAATCGCTTAACCAGAATGGCCCAGGGAAAAAATACGAATACCGTTGTAATCGGGCGAGTTTCTACTTTCAGGCGCAGCAGGAATATTTGGGTTTGGTCAATTCGTTCGCGAGATATGGGACTTTGAAGCTAAGAAATGGTTGAGAAGACAACAAATTTTTCGCAATTCTGCTGCTCCAAACGCTTAACCAGAATGGGCTAGGAAAAAAATACACATACCGTTGTAATCGGGCGAGTTCCTACTTTGAGTTACAATGGGTATTTTTGCGTTAGGTCAATCCGTTCGCGAGATATGGGACTTTGAAGCTAAGAAATGGTTGACAAGACAACAAATTTTTCGCACTTCTGCTGCACCAATCGCTTAACCAGAATGGCCTAGGGGAAAAATACACGTACCGTTGTAATCGGGCGAGTGTCTACTTTCACATGCAATAGGAATTATTGGGTTAGGTCAATCCGTTCGCGAGATATGGGAGTTGGAAGCTAAGAAATGGTTGAGAAGACAACAAATTTTTCGCAGTTCGGCTGCCCCAAACGCTTAACCAGAATGGCTCAGGGAAAAAATACGCATACCGTTGTAATCGGGCGAGTTTCTACTTTCAGATGCAATAGGAATTTTTGGGCCAGGTCAATCCGTTCGCGAGATATGGGACATTGAAGAAAAGAAATGGTTGAGAAGACAACAAATTTTTCGCACTTCTGCTGCTCCAAACGCTTAACCAGAATGGGCTAGGAAAAAAATACACATACCGTTGTAATCGGGCGAGTTCCTACTTTCAGTTACAAGAGGAATTTTTGGGTTAGGTCAATCCGTTCGCGAGATATGGGACTTTGAAGCTAAGAAATGGTTGACAAGACAACAAATATTTGGCACTTCTGCTGCACCAATCGCTTAACCAGAATTGCCTAGGGGAAAAATACACGTACCGTTGTAATCGGGCGAGTTTCTACTTTCAAATGCAATAGGAATTTTTGTGTTATGTCAATCCGTTCGCGAGATATGGGAGTTTGAAGCTAAGAAATGGTTGAGAAGAGAACAAATTTTTCGCAATTCTGCTGCTCCAAACGCTTAACCAGAATGGCCTAGGAAAAAAATACGCATACCGTTGTAATCGGGCGAGTTTCTACTTTCAGACGCAGCAGGAATTTTTGGGTTTGGTCAATCCGTTCGCGAGGTATGGGACCCTTGAAGCTAAGAAATGCTTGAGAAGACAACAAATTTTTTGCAATTCTGCTTCTCCAAACGCTTAACCAGAATGGCCTAGAGAAAAAATACACGTACCGTTGTAATCGGGCGAGTTTCTACGTTCAAATGCAATAGGAATTTTGGTGTTCTGTCAATCCGTTCGCGAGATATGGGAGTTTGAAGCTAAGAAATGGTTGAGAAGACAACAAATTTTTCGCAATTCTGCTGCTCCAAACGCCTAACCAGAATGGGCTAGGAAAAAAATACACATACCGTTGTAATCGGGCGAGTTCCTACTTTCAGTTACAATAGGAATTTTTGGGTTAGGTCAATCTGTTCGCGAGATATGGGACTTTGAAGCTAAGAAATGGTTGACAAGACAGCAAATTTTTCGCACTTCTGCTGCACCAATCGCTTAACCAGAATGGCCTAGGGGAAAAATACACGTACCGTTGTAATCGGGCGAGTTTCTACTTTCAAATGCAATAGGAATTTTTGTGTTGTGTCAATCCGTTCGCGAGATATGGGAGTTTGAAGCTAAGAAATGGTTGAGAAGACAACAAATTTTTCGCAATTCTGCTGCTCCAAACGCTTAACCAGAATGGGCTAGGAAAAAAATACGCATACCGTTGTAATCGGGCGAGTTTCTACTTTCAGACGCAACAGGAATTTTTGGGTTAGGTCAATCCGTTCGCTAGATATGGGAGTTTGAAGACAAGAAATGGTTGAGAAGGCAAGAAATTTTTCGCAATTCTGCTGCTCCAAACGCTTAACCAGAATGGGCTAGGGACAAAATACGCATACCCTTGTAATCGGGCGAGTTTCTACTTTCAGATGCAATAGGAATTTTTTGGTTAGGTCAACCCGTTCGCGAGATATGGGAGTTTGAAGCTAAGAAATGGTTGAGAAGACAACAAATTTTTCGCAATTCTGCTTCTCCAAAAGCTTAACCAGAATGGCCTAGAGAAAAAATACACGTACCGTTGTAATCGGGCGAGTTTCTACTTTCAAATGCAATAGGAATTTTTGGGTTAGGTCTATCCGTTCGCGAGATATGGGAGTTTGAAGCTAAGAAATGGTTGAGAAGAGAACAAATTTTTCGCACTTCTGCTGCACCAATCGCTTAACCAGAATAGCCTAGGGGAAAAATACACGTACCGTTTAAATCGGGCGAGTTTCTACTTTCAGACGCAACAGGAATTTTTGGGTTAGGTCAATCCGTTCGCGAGATATGGGAGTTTGAAGCTGAGAAATGGTTGAGAAGAGAACAAATTTTTCGCAATTCTGCTGCTCCAAAAGCTTAACCAGAATGGCCTAGGGAAAAAATACACATACCGTTGTAATCGAGCGAGTTTCTACTTTCAGATGCAATACGAATTTTTCGGTTAGGTGAATCCGTTCGCGAGATATGGGAGTTTGAAGACTAGAAATGGTTGAGAAGGCAAAAAATTTTTCGCAATTCTGCTGCTCCAAACGCTTAACCAGAATGGCCTAGGGAAAAAATACACATACCGTTGTAATCGGGCGAGTTTCTACTTTCAGATGCAACAGGAATTTTTGGGTTAGGTCAAACCGTTCGCGAGATATGGGAGTTTGAAGACAAGAAATGGTTGAGAAGGCAAAAAATTTTTCGCAATTCTGCTGCTCCAAACGCTTAAACACAATGGCCTAGGGAAAAAATACACATACCGTTGTAATCGGGCGAGTTTCTACTTTCAGACGCAACAGGAATTTTTGGGTTAGGTCAATCCGTTCGCGAGATATGGGAGTTTGAAGCCAAGAAATGGTTGAGAAGGCAAAAATTTTTTCGCAATTCTGCTGCACCAAACGCTTAACCAGAATGGACTAGGGAAAAAATACCCATACCGTTGTAATCGGGTTAGTTTCTACTTTCAAATGCAATAGGAATTTTTGGGTTAGGACAATCCGTTCGCGAGATATGGGAGTTTGAAGGAAAGAAATGGTTGAGAAGAGAACAAATTTTTCGCAATTCTGCTGCTCCAAACGCTTAACCAGAATGGCCTAGGGGAAAAATACACGTACCGTTGTAATCGGGCGAGTTTCTACTTTCAAATGCAATAGGAATTTTTGGGTTAGGTCAATCCGTTCGCGAGATATGGGAGTTTGAAGACAAGAAATGGTTGAGAAGGCAAGAAATTTTTCGCAATTCTGCTGCTCCAAACGCTTAACCAGAATGGCCTAGGGAAAAAAAACGCATACCGTTGTAATCGGGCGAGCTTCTACTTTCGGATGCAACAGGAATTTTTGGGTTAGGTCAATTCGTTCGCGAGATATGGGAGTTGGAATCTAACAAATGGTTGAGAAGACAACAAATTTTTCGCAGTTCTGCTGCCCCAAACGCTTAACAGGAATGGCTCAGGGAAAAAATACGCATACCGTTGTAATCGGGCGAGTTTCTACTTTCAGATGCAATAGGAATTTTTGGGTTAGGTCAATCCGTTCGCGAGATATGGGACATTGAAGCTAAGAAATGGTTGAGAAGACAACAAATTTTTCGCACTTCTGCTGCTCCAAACGCTTAACCAGAATGGCCTAGGGAAAAAATACCCATACCGTTGTAATCGGACGAGTTTCTACTATCACTTACAATAGGAATTTTTGGGATAGGTCAATCCGTTCGCGAGATATGGGACTTTGAAGCTAAGAAATGGTTGACAAGACAACAAATTTTTCGCACTTGTGCTGCTCCAATCGCTTAACCAGAATGGCCCAGGGAAAAAATACGAATACCGTTGTAATCGGGCGAGTTTCTACTTTCAGGCGCAGCAGGAATATTTGGGTTTGGTCAATTCGTTCGCGAGATATGGGACTTTGAAGCTAAGAAATGGTTGAGAAGACAACAAATTTTTCGCAATTCTGCTGCTCCAAACGCTTAACCAGAATGGGCTAGGAAAAAAATACACATACCGTTGTAATCGGGCGAGTTCCTACTTTGAGTTACAATAGGTATTTTTGCGTTAGGTCAATCCGTTCGCGAGATATGGGACTTTGAAGCTAAGAAATGGTTGACAAGACAACAAATTTTTCGCACTTCTGCTGCACCAATCGCTTAACCAGAATGGCCTAGGGGAAAAATACACGTACCGTTGTAATCGGGCGAGTGTCTACTTTCACATGCAATAGGAATTATTGGGTTATGTCAATCCGTTCGCGAGATATGGGAGTTGGAAGCTAAGAAATGGTTGAGAAGACAACAAATTTTTCGCAGTTCGGCTGCCCCAAACGCTTAACCAGAATGGCTCAGGGAAAAAATACGCATACCGTTGTAATCGGGCGAGTTTCTACTTTCAGATGCAATAGGAATTTTTGGGCCAGGTCAATCCGTTCGCGAGATATGGGACATTGAAGAAAAGAAATGGTTGAGAAGACAACAAATTTTTCGCACTTCTGCTGCTCCAAACGCTTAACCAGAATGGGCTAGGAAAAAAATACACATACCGTTGTAATCGGGCGAGTTCCTACTTTCAGTTACAAGAGGAATTTTTGGGTTAGGTCAATCCGTTCGCGAGATATGGGACTTTGAAGCTAAGAAATGGTTGACAAGACAACAAATATTTGGCACTTCTGCTGCACCAATCGCTTAACCAGAATTGCCTAGGGGAAAAATACACGTACCGTTGTAATCGGGCGAGTTTCTACTTTCAAATGCAATAGGAATTTTTGTGTTATGTCAATCCGTTCGCGAGATATGGGAGTTTGAAGCTAAGAAATGGTTGAGAAGAGAACAAATTTTTCGCAATTCTGCTGCTCCAAACGCTTAACCAGAATGGCCTAGGAAAAAAATACGCATACCGTTGTAATCGGGCGAGTTTCTACTTTCAGACGCAGCAGGAATTTTTGGGTTTGGTCAATCCGTTCGCGAGGTATGGGACCCTTGAAGCTAAGAAATGCTTGAGAAGACAACAAATTTTTTGCAATTCTGCTTCTCCAAACGCTTAACCAGAATGGCCTAGAGAAAAAATACACGTACCGTTGTAATCGGGCGAGTTTCTACGTTCAAATGCAATAGGAATTTTGGTGTTCTGTCAATCCGTTCGCGAGATATGGGAGTTTGAAGCTAAGAAATGGTTGAGAAGACAACAAATTTTTCGCAATTCTGCTGCTCCAAACGCTTAACCAGAATGGGCTAGGAAAAAAATACACATACCGTTGTAATCGGGCGAGTTCCTACTTTCAGTTACAATAGGAATTTTTGGGTTAGGTCAATCTGTTCGCGAGATATGGGACTTTGAAGCTAAGAAATGGTTGACAAGACAGCAAATTTTTCGCACTTCTGCTGCACCAATCGCTTAACCAGAATGGCCTAGGGGAAAAATACACGTACCGTTGTAATCGGGCGAGTTTCTACTTTCAAATGCAATAGGAATTTTTGTGTTGTGTCAATCCGTTCGCGAGATATGGGAGTTTGAAGCTAAGAAATGGTTGAGAAGACAACAAATTTTTCGCAATTCTGCTGCTCCAAACGCTTAACCAGAATGGGCTAGGAAAAAAATACGCATACCGTTGTAATCGGGCGAGTTTCTACTTTCAGACGCAACAGGAATTTTTGGGTTAGGTCAATCCGTTCGCTAGATATGGGAGTTTGAAGACAAGAAATGGTTGAGAAGGCAAGAAATTTTTCGCAATTCTGCTGCTCCAAACGCTTAACCAGAATGGGCTAGGGACAAAATACGCATACCCTTGTAATCGGGCGAGTTTCTACTTTCAGATGCAATAGGAATTTTTTGGTTAGGTCAACCCGTTCGCGAGATATGGGAGTTTGAAGCTAAGAAATGGTTGAGAAGACAACAAATTTTTCGCAATTCTGCTTCTCCAAAAGCTTAACCAGAATGGCCTAGAGAAAAAATACACGTACCGTTGTAATCGGGCGAGTTTCTACTTTCAAATGCAATAGGAATTTTTGGGTTAGGTCTATCCGTTCGCGAGATATGGGAGTTTGAAGCTAAGAAATGGTTGAGAAGAGAACAAATTTTTCGCACTTCTGCTGCACCAATCGCTTAACCAGAATAGCCTAGGGGAAAAATACACGTACCGTTTAAATCGGGCGAGTTTCTACTTTCAGACGCAACAGGAATTTTTGGGTTAGGTCAATCCGTTCGCGAGATATGGGAGTTTGAAGCTGAGAAATGGTTGAGAAGAGAACAAATTTTTCGCAATTCTGCTGCTCCAAAAGCTTAACCAGAATGGCCTAGGGAAAAAATACACATACCGTTGTAATCGAGCGAGTTTCTACTTTCAGATGCAATACGAATTTTTCGGTTAGGTGAATCCGTTCGCGAGATATGGGAGTTTGAAGACTAGAAATGGTTGAGAAGGCAAAAAATTTTTCGCAATTCTGCTGCTCCAAACGCTTAACCAGAATGGCCTAGGGAAAAAATACACATACCGTTGTAATCGGGCGAGTTTCTACTTTCAGATGCAACAGGAATTTTTGGGTTTGGTCAATCCGTTCGCGAGATATGGTAGTTTGAAGAGAAGAAATGGTTGCGAAGGCAAAAAATTTGTCGCAATTCTGCTGCTCCAAACACTTAACCACATTGGACTAGGGAACAAATACACATACCGTTGTAATCGGGCGAGTTTCTGCTTTCAGATGCAACAGGAATTTTTGGGTTAGGTCAATCCGTTCGCGAGATATGGGAGTTTGAAGCTAAGAAATGGTTGAGAAGACAACAAATTTTTCGCACTTCTGCTGCTCCAAACGCTTAACCAGAATGGCCCAGGGAAAAAATACACGTACCGTAGTAAACGAGCGAGTTTCTACTTTCAAATGCAATAGGAATTTTTGGGTTAGGTCAATCCGTTCGCGAGATATGGGAGTTTGAAGCTAAGAAATGGTTGACAAGACAACAAATTTTTCGCACTTCTGCTGCTCCAATCGCTTATCCAGAATGGCCTAGGGGAAAAAAACACGCACCGTTGTAATCGGGCGAGCATCTACTTTCAAATGCAATAGGAATTTTTGGGTTAGGTCAATCCGTTCGCGAGATATGAGAGTTTGAAGCTAAGAAATGGTTGAGAAGAGAACAAATTTTTCGCAATTCTGCTGCTCCAAACGCTTAACCAGAATGGCCTAGGGAAAAAATACGCATACCGTTGTAATCGGGCGAGTTTCTACTTTCCGTTACAATAGGAATTTTTGGGTTAGGTCAATCCGTTCGCGAGGTATGGGACCCTTGAAGCTAAGAAATGGTTGAGAAGACAACAAACATTTCGCAATTCTGCTGGTCCAGACGCTTAACCAGAATGGGCTACTGAGAAAACACACATACCGGTTTAATCGGGCGAGTTTCTACTTTCAGACGCAACAGGAATTTTTGGGTTAGGTCAATCCGTTCGCGAGATATGGGAGTTTGAAGACAAGAAATGGTTGAGAATGCAAAAAATTTTTCGCAATTCTGCTGCTCCAAACGCTTAACCACAATGGCCTAGGGGAAAAATACACATACCGTTGTAATCGGCGAGTTTCTACTTTCAGACGCAACAGGAATTTTTTGGGTTAGGTCAATCCGTTCGCGAGATATGGGAGTTTGAAGCCAAGAAATGGTTGAGAAGGCAAAAATTTTTTCGCAATTCTGCTGCACCAAACACTTAACCAGAATGGCCCAGGGAAAAAATACAGGTACCGTTGTAATCGGGCGAGTTTCTACTTTCAAATGCAATAGGAATTTTTGGGTTAGGTCAATCCGTTCGCGAGATATGGGAGTTTGAAGACAAGAAATGGTTGAGAAGGCAAAAAATTTTTCGCAATTCTGCTGCTCCAAACGCTTAACCAGAATGGCCTAGGGAAAAAATACGCATACCGTTGTAATCGGGCGAGTTTCTACTTTCAGATGCAACAGGAATTTTTGGGTTAGGTCAATTCGTTCGCGAGATATGGGAGTTGGAATCTAACAAATGGTTGAGAAGACAACCAATTTTTCGCAGTTCAGCTGCCCCAAACGCTTAACCAGAATGGCTCAGGGAAAAAATACGCATACCGTTGTAATCGGGCGAGTTTCTACTTTCAGATGCAATAGGAATTTTTGGGTTAGGTCAATCCGTTCGCGATATATGGGACATTGAAGCTAAGAAATGGTTGAGAAGACAACAAATTTTTCGCACTTCTGCTGCTACAAACGCTTAACCAGAGTGGCCTAGGGAAAAAATACCCATACCGTTGTAATCGGACGTGTTTCTACTATCACTTACAATAGGAATTTTTGGGTTAGGTCAATCCGTTCGCGAGATATGGGACTTTGAAGCTAAGAAATGGTTGACAAGACAACAAATTTTTCGCAGTTCTGCTGCCCCAAACGCTTAACCAGAATGGCTCAGGGAAAAAATACGCATACCGTTGTAATCGGGCGAGTTTCTACTTTCAGATGCAAAAGGAATTTTTGGGTTAGGTCAATCCGTTCGCGAGATATGGGACATTGAAGCTAAGACATGGTTGAGAAGACAACAAATTTTTCGCACTTCTGCTGCTCCAAACGCTTAACCAGAATGGGCTAGGAAAAAAATACACATACCGTTGTAATCGGGCGAGTTCCTACTTTCAGTTACAATAGGAATTTTTGGGTTAGGTCAATCCGTTCGCGAGATATGGGACTTTGAAGCTAAGAAATGGTTGACAAGACAACAAATTTTTGGCACTTCGGCTGCACCAATCGCTTAACCAGAATTGCCTAGGGGAAAAATACACGTACCGTTGTAATCGGGCGAGTTTCTACTTTCAAATGCAATAGGAATTTTTGTGTTATGTCAATCCGTTCGCGAGATATGGGAGTTTGAAGCTAAGAAATGGTTGAGAAGAGAACAAATTTTTCGCAATTCTGCTGCTCCAAACGCTTAACCAGAATGGCCTACGAAAAAAATACGCATACCGTTGTAATCGGGCGAGTTTCTACTTTCAGACGCAACAGGAATTTTTGGGTTAGGTCAATCCGTTCGCGAGATATGGGAGTTTGAAGACAAGAAATGGTTGAGAAGGCAAAAAATTTTTCGCAATTCTGCTGCTCCAAACGCTTAACGAGAATTGCCTATGGGAAAAATACACGTACCGTTGTAATCGGGCGAGTTTCTACTTTCAAATGCAATAGGAATTTTTGTGTTATGTCAATCCGTTCGCGAGATATGGGAGTTTGAAGCTAAGAAATGGTTGAGAAGAGAACAAATTTTTCGCAATTCTGCTGCTCCAAACGCTTAACCAGAATGGCCTAGGAAAAAAATACACGTACCGTTGTAATCGGGCGAGTTTCTACTTTCAGACGCAGCAGGAATTTTTGGGTTTGGTCAATCCGTTCGCGAGGTATGGGACCCTTGAAGCTAAGAAATGGTTGAGAAGACAACAAATTTTTCGCAATTCTGCTTCTCCAAACGCTTAACCAGAATGGCCTAGAGAAAAAATACACGTACCGTTGTAATCGGGCGAGTTTCTACGTTCAAATGCAATAGGAATTTTTGTGTTCTGTCAATCCGTTCGCGAGATATGGGAGTTTGAAGCTAAGAAATGGTTGAGAAGACAACAAATTTTTCGCAATTCTGCTGCTCCAAACGCTTAACCAGAATGGGCTAGGAAAAAAATACACATACCGTTGTAATCGGGCGAGTTCCTACTTTCAGTTACAATAGGAATTTTTGGGTTAGGTCAATCTGTTCGCGAGATATGGGACTTTGAAGCTAAGAAACGGTTGACAAGACTGCAAATTTTTCGCACTTCTGCTGCACCAATCGCTTAACCAGAATGGCCTAGGGGAAAAATACACGTAGCGTTGTAATCGGGCGAGTTTCTACTTTCAAATGCAATAGGAATTTTTGTGTTCTGTCAATCCGTTCGCGAGATAAGGGAGTTTGAAGCTAAGAAATGGTTGAGAAGACAACAAATTTTTCGCAATTCTGCTGCTCCAAACGCTTAACCAGAATGGGCTAGGAAAAAAATACGCATACCGTTGTAATCGGGCGAGTTTCTACTTTCAGACGCAACAGGAATTTTTGGGTTAGGTCAATCCGTTCGCGAGATATGGGAGTTTGAAGACAAGAAATGGTTGAGAAGGCAAAAAATTTTTCGCAATTCTGCTGCTCCAAACGCTTAACCAGAATGGGCTAGGGACAAAATACGCATACCCTTGTATTCGGGCGAGTTTCTACTTTCAGATGCAATAGGAATTTTTGGGTTATGTCAACCCGTTCGCGAGATATGGGAGTTTGAAGCTAAGAAATGGTTGAGAAGACAACAAATTTTTCGCAATTCTGCTTCTCCAAAAGCTTAACCAGAATGGCCTAGAGAAAAAATACACGTACCGTTGTAACCGGGCGAGTTTCTACTTTCAAATGCAATAGGAATTTTTGGGTTAGGTCTATCCGTTCGCGAGATATGGGAGTTTGAAGCTAAGAAATGGTTGAGAAGGGAACAAATTTTTCGCAATTCTGCTGCTCCAAACGCTTAACCAGAATGGCCTAGGGAAAAAATACACAAACCGTTGTAATCGGGCGAGATTTTGCTTTCAGATACAATACTAATTTTTGGGTTAGGTCAATCCGTTCGCGAGATATGGGAGTTTGAAGACAAGAAATGGTTGAGAAGGCAAAAAATTTTTCGCAATTCTGCTGCTCCAAACGCTTAACCAGAATGGCCCAGGGAAAAAATACGCATACCGTTGTAATCGGGCGAGTTTCTACTTTCAGATGCAATAGGAATCTTTGGGTTAGGTCAATCCGTTCGCGAGATATGGGACTTTGAAGTTAAGAAATGGTTGACGAGACAACAAATTTTTCGCACTTCTGCTGCACCAATCGCTTAACCAGAATGGCCTAGGGAAAAAATACGCATACCGTTGTAATCGGGCGAGTTTCTACTTTCAGGCGCAGCAGGAATATTTGGGTTTGGTCAATTCGTTCGCGAGATATGGGACTTTGAAGCTAAGAAATGGTTGAGAAGACAACAAATTTTTCGCAATTCTGCTGCTCCAAACGCTTAACCAGAATGGGCTAGGAAAAAAATACACATACCGTTGTAATCGGGCGAGTTCCTACTTTGAGTTACAATAGGTATTTTTGCGTTAGGTCAATCCGTTCGCGAGATATGGGACTTTGAAGCTAAGAAATGGTTGACAAGACAACAAATTTTTCGCACTTCTGCTGCACCAATCGCTTAACCAGAATGGCCTAGGGGAAAAACACAAGTACCGTTGTAATCGGGCGAGTTTCTACTTTCAGATGCAATAGGAATTATTGGGTTAGGTCAATCCGTTCGCGAGATATGGGAGTTGGAAGCTAAGAAATGGTTGAGAAGACAACAAATTTTTCGCAGTTCTGCTGCTCCAAACGCTTAACCAGAATGGCTCAGGGAAAAAATACGCATACCGTTGTAATCGGGCGAGTTTCTACTTTCAGATGCAAGAGGAATTTTTGTGTTATGTCAATCCGATCGCGAGATATGGGAGTTTGAAGCTAAGAAATGGTTGAGAAGAGAACAAATTTTTCGCAATTCTGCTGCTCCAAACGCTTAACCAGAATGGCCTACGAAAAAAATACGCATACCGTTGTAATCGGGCGAGTTTCTACTTTCAGACGCAACAGGAATTTTTGGGTTAGGTCAACCGTTCGCGAGATATGGGAGTTTGAAGCTAAGAAATGGTTGAGAAGGCAAAAAATTTTTCGCCATTCTGTTGCTCCAAACGCTTAACCAGAATGGCCCAGGGAAAAAATACGCATACTGTTGTAATCGGGCGAGTTTCTACTTTCAGATGCAATAGGAATCTTTGGGTTAGGTCAATCCGTTCGCGAGATATGGGACTTTGAAGCTAAGAAATGGTTGACGAGACAACAAATTTTTCGCACTTCTGCTGCACCAATCGCTTAACCAGAATGGCCTAGGGGAAAAATACACGTACCGTTGTAATCGCGCGAGATTTTGCTTTCAGATGCAATAGTAATTTTTGGGTTAGGTCAATCCGTTCGCGAGATATGGGAGTTTGAAGACAAGAAATGGTTGAGAAGGCAAAAAATTTTTCGCCATTCTGTTGCTCCAAACGCTTAACCAGAATGGCCCAGGGAAAAAATACGCATACTGTTGTAATCGGGCGAGTTTCTACTTTCAGATGCAATAGGAATCTTTGGGTTAGGTCAATCCGTTCGCGAGATATGGGACTTTGAAGCTAAGAAATGGTTGACGAGACAACAAATTTTTCGCACTTCTGCTGCACCAATCGCTTAACCAGAATGGCCTAGGGGAAAAATACACGTACCGTTGTAATCGCGCGAGTTTCTACTTTCAGACGCAACAGGAATTTTTGGGTTAGGTCAATCCGTTCGCGAGATATGGGAGTTTGAAGCTGAGAAATGGTTGAGAAGAGAACAAATATTTCGCAATTCTGCTGCTCCAAACGCTTAACCAGAATGGCCTGGGGAAGAAATACACATACCGTTGTAATCGAGCGAGTTTCTACTTTCAGATGCAATAGGAATTTTTCGGTTAGGTCAATCCGTTCGCGAGATATGGGAGTTTGAAGACAAGAAATGGTTGAGAAGGCAAAAAATTTTTCGCCATTCTGCTGCTCCAAACGCTTAACCAGAATGGCCCAGGGAAAAAATACGCATACCGTTGTAATCGGGCGAGTTTCTACTTTCAGATGCAATAGGAATCTTTGGGTTAGGTCAATCCGTTCGCGAGATATGGGACTTTGAAGCTAAGAAATGGTTGACGAGACAACAAATTTTTCGCACTTCTGCTGCACCAATCGCTTAACCAGAATGGCCTAGGGGAAAAATACACGTACCGTTGTAATCGCGCGAGTTTCTACTTTCAGACGCAACAGGAATTTTTGGGTTAGGTCAATCCGTTCGCGAGATATGGGAGTTTGAAGCTGAGAAATGGTTGAGAAGAGAACAAATATTTCGCAATTCTGCTGCTCCAAAGGCTTAACCAGAATGGCCTAGGGAAAAAATACACATACCGTTGTAATCGAGCGAGTTTCTACTTTCAGATGCAATAGGAATTTTTCGGTTAGGTCAATCCGTTCGCGAGATGTGGGAGTTTGAAGACTAGAAATGGTTGAGAAGGCAAAAAATTTTTCGCAATTCTGCTGCTCCAAACGCTTAACCAGAATGGCCTAGGGAAAAAATACACATACCGTTGTAATCCGGCGAGTTTCTACTTTCAGATGCAACAGGAATTTTTGGGTTTGGTCAATCCGTTCGCGAGATATGGTAGTTTGAAGAGAAGAAATGGTTGCGAAGGCAAAAAATTTGTCGCAATTCTGCTGCTCCAAACACTTAACCACATTGGACTAGGGAAAAATACACATACCGTTGTAATCGGGCGAGTTTCTGCTTTCAGATGGAACAGAAATTTTTGGGTTAGGTCAATCCGTTCGCGAGATATGGGAGTTTGAAGCTAAGAAATGGTTGAGAAGACAACAAACTTTTCGCACTTCTGCTGCTCCAAACGCTTAACCAGAATGGCCCAGGGAAAAAATACACGTACGGTAGTAATCGAGCGAGTTTCTACTTTCAAATGCAATAGGAATTTTTGGGTTAGGTCAATCCGTTCGCGAGATATGGGAGTTTGAAGCTAAGAAATGGTTGAGAAGAGAACAAATTTTTCGCAATTCTGCTGCTCCAAACGCTTAACCAGAATGGCCTAGGGAAAAAATACGCATACCGTTGTAATCGGGCGAGTTTATACTTTCAGATGCAATAGGAATTTTTGGGTTAGGTCAATCCGTTCGCGATATATGGGCCATTGAAGCTAAGAAATGGTTGAGAAGACAACAAATTTTTCGCACTTCTGCTGCTCCAAACGCTTAACCAGAATGGCCTAGGGAAAAAATACCCATACCGTTGTAATCGGACGAGTTTCTACTTTCACTTACAATAGGAATTTTTGGGTTAGGTCAATCCGTTCGCGAGATATGGGACTTTGAAGCTAAGAAATGGTTGACAAGACAACAAATTTTTCGCACTTCTGCTGCTCCAATCGCTTATCCAGAATGGCCTAGGGGAAAAAAACACGCACCGTTGTAATCGGGCGAGCTTCTACTTTCAAATGCAATAGGAATTTTTGGGTTAGGTCAATCCGTTCGCGAGATATGAGAGTTTGAAGCTAAGAAATGGTTGAGAAGGGAACAAATTTTTCGCAATTCTGCTGCTCCAAACGCTTAACCAGAATGGCCTAGGGAAAAAATACGCATACCGTTGTAATCGGGCGAGTTTCTACTTTCAGTTACAATAGGAATTTTTGGGTTAGGTCAATCCGTTCGCGAGGTATGGGACCCTTGAAGCTAAGAAATGGTTGAGAAGACAACAAACATTTCGCAATTCTGCTGGTCCAGACGCTTAACCAGAATGGGCTAGTGAAAAAATACACATACCGGTTTAATCGGGCGAGTTTCTACTTTCAGACGCAACAGGAATTTTTGGGTTAGGTCAATCCGTTCGCGAGATATGGGAGTTTGAAGACAAGAAATGGTTGAGAAGGCAAAAAATTTTTCGCCATTCTGCTGCTCCAAACGCTTAACCAGAATGGCCCAGGGAAAAAATACGCATACCGTTGTAATCGGGCGAGTTTCTACTTTCAGATGCAATAGGAATCTTTGGGTTAGGTCAATCCGTTCGCGAGATATGGGACTTTGAAGTTAAGAAATGGTTGACGAGACAACAAATTTTTCGCACTTCTGCTGCACCAATCGCTTAACCAGAATGGCCTAGGGGAAAAATACACGTACCGTTGTAATCGGGCGAGTTTCTACTTTCAGACGCAACAGGAATTTTTGGGTTAGGTCAATCCGTTCGCGAGGTATGGGAGTTTGAAGCTGAGAAATGGTTGAGAAGAGAACAAATTTTTCGCAATTCTGCTGCTCCAAACGCTTAACCAGAATGGCCTGGGGAAAAAATACACATACCGTTGTAATCGAGCGAGTTTCTACTTTCAGATGCAATAGGAATTTTTCGGTTAGGTCAATCCGTTCGCGAGATATGGGAGTTTGAAGACAAGAAATGGTTGAGAAGGCAAAAAATTTTTCGCAATTCTGCTGCTCCAAACGCTTAACCAGAATGGGCTAGGGACAAAATACGCATAGCCTTGTAATCGGGCGAGTTTCTACTTTCAGATGCAATAGGAATTTTTGGGTTAGGTCAACCCGTTCGCGAGATATGGGAGTTTGAAGCTAAGAAATGGTTGAGAAGACAACAAATTTTTCGCAATTCTGCTTCCCCAAACGCTTAACCAGAATGGCCTAGAGAAAAAATACACGTACCATTGTAATCGGGCGAGTTTCTGCTTTCAAATGCAATAGGAATTTTTGGGTTAGGTCTATCCGTTCGCGAGATATGGGAGTTTGAAGCTAAGAAATGGTTGAGAAGAGAACAAATTTTTCGCAATTCTGCTGCTCCAAACGCTTAACCAGAATGGCCTAGGGGAAAAATACGCATACCGTTGTAATCGGGCAAGTTTCTACTTTCAGATGCAATAGGAATTTTTGGGTTAGGTCAATCCGTTCGCGATATATGGGCCATTGAAGCTAAGAAATGGTTGAGAAGACAACAAATTTTTCGCACTTCTGCTGCTCCAAACGCTTAACCAGAATGGCCTAGGGAAAAAATACCCATACCGTTGTAATCGGACGAGTTTCTACTTTCACTTACAATAGGAATTTTTGGGTTAGGTCAATCCGTTCGCGAGATATGGGACTTTGAAGCTAAGAAATGGTTGACGAGACAACAAATTTTTCGCATTTCTGCTGCACCAATCGCTTAACCAGAATGGCCTAGGGGAAAAATACACGTACCGTTGTAATCGCGCGAGTTTCTACTTTCAGATGCAATAGGAATTTTTCGGTTAGGTCAATCCGTTCGCGAGATATGGGAGTTTGAAGACAAGAAATGGTTGAGAAGAGAACAAATTTTTCGCAATTCTGCTGCTCCAAACGCTTAACCAGAATGGCCTAGGGAAAAAATACGCATACCGTTGTAATCGGGCGAGTTTCTACTTTCAGTTACAATAGGAATTTTTGGGTTAGGTCAATCCGTTCGCGAGGTATGGGACCCTTGAAGCTAAGAAATGGTTGAGAAGACAACAAACATTTCGCAATTCTGCTGGTCCAGACGCTTAACCAGAATGGGCTAGTGAAAAAATACACATACCGGTTCAATCGGGCGAGTTTCTACTTTCAGACGCAACAGGAATTTTTGGGTTAGGTCAATCCGTTCGCGAGATATGGGAGTTTGAAGACAAGAAATGGTTGAGAAGGCAAAAAATTTTTCGCCATTCTGCTGCTCCAAACGCTTAACCAGAATGGCCCAGGGAAAAAATACGCATACCGTTGTAATCGGGCGAGTTTCTACTTTCAGATGCAATAGGAATCTTTGGGTTAGGTCAATCCGTTCGCGAGATATGGGACTTTGAAGCTAAGAAATGGTTGACGAGACAACAAATTTTTCGCACTTCTGCTGCACCAATCGCTTAACCAGAATGGCCTAGGGGAAAAATACACGTACCGTTGTAATCGCGCGAGTTTCTACTTTCAGACGCAACAGGAATTTTTGGGTTAGGTCAATCCGTTCGCGAGATATGGGAGTTTGAAGCTGAGAAATGGTTGAGAAGAGAACAAATTTTTCGCAATTCTGCTGCTCCAAAAGTTTAACCAGAATGGCCTAGGGAAAAAATACACATACCGTTGTAATCGAGCGAGTTTCTACTTTCAGATGCAATAGGAATTTTTCGGTTAGGTCAATCCGTTCGCGAGATATGGGAGTTTGAAGACTAGAAATGGTTGAGAAGGCAAAAAATTTTTCGCAATTCTGCTGCTCCAAACGCTTAACCAGAATGGCCTAGGGAAAAAATACACATACCGTTGTAATCGGGCGAGTTTCTACTTTCAGATGCAACAGGAATTTTTGGGTTTGGTCAATCCGTTCGCGAGATATGGTAGTTTGAAGAGAATAAATGGTTGCGAAGGCAAAAAATTTGTCGCAATTCTGCTGCTCCAAACACTTAACCACATTGGACTAGGGAAAAAATACACATACCGTTGTAATCGGGCGAGTTTCTGCTTTCAGATGGAACAGGAATTTTTGGGTTAGGTCAATCCGTTCGCGAGATATGGGAGTTTGAAGCTAAGAAATGGTTGAGAAGACAACAAATTTTTCGCACTTCTGCTGCTCCAAACGCTTAACCAGAATGGCCCAGGGAAAAAATACACGTACCGTAGTAATCGAGCGAGTTTCTACTTTCAAATGCAATAGGAATTTTTGGGTTAGGTCAATCCGTTCGCGAGATATGGGAGTTTGAAGCTAAGAAATGGTTGAGAAGATAACAAATTTTTCGCAATTCTGCTGCTCCAAAAGCTTAACCAGAATGGCCTAGGGAAAAAATACACATACCGTTGTAATCGAGCGAGTTTCTACTTTCAGATGGAATAGGAATTTTTCGGTTAGGTCAATCCGTTCGCGAGATATGGGAGTTTGAAGACTAGAAATGGTTGAGAAGGCAAAAAATTTTTCGCAATTCTGCTGCTCCAAACGCTTAACCAGAATGGCCTAGGGAAAAAATACACATACCGTTGTAATCGGGCGAGTTTCTACTTTCAGATGCAACAGGAATTTTTGGGTTAGGTCAATCCGTTCGCGAGGTATGGGACCCTTGAAGCTAAGAAATGGTTGAGAAGACAACAAACATTTCGCAATTCTGCTGGTCCAGACGCTTAACCAGAATGGGCTAGTGAAAAAATACACATACCGGTTTAATCGGGCGAGTTTCTACTTTCAGACGCAACAGGAATTTTTGGGTTAGGTCAATCCGTTCGCGAGATATGGGAGTTTGAAGACAAGAAATGGTTGAGAAGGCAAAAAATTTTTCGCAATTCTGCTGCTCCAAACGCTTAACCACAATGGCCTAGGGGAAAAATACACATACCGTTGTAATCGGGCGAGTTTCTACTTTCAGACGCAACAGGAATTTTTGGGTTAGTTCAATCCGTTCGCGAGATATGGGAGTTTGAAGCCAAGAAATGGTTGAGAAGGCAAAAATTTTTTCGCAATTCTGCTGCACCAAACGCTTAACCAGAATGGACTAGGGAAAAAATACCCATACCGTTGTAATCGGGTTAGTTTCTACTTTCAAATGCAATAGGAATTTTTGGGTTGGGACAATCCGTTCGCGAGATATGGGAGTTTGAAGCAAAGAAATGGTTGAGAAGAGAACAAATTTTTCGCAATTCTGCTGCTCCAAACGCTTAACCAGAATGGCGTAGGGAAAAAATACGCATACCGTTGTAATCGGGCGAGTTTCTACTTTCAGACGCAGCAGGAATTTTTGGGTTTGGTCAAAGCGTTCGCGAGATATGGGACTTTGAAGCCAAGAAATGGTTGAGACGGCAAAAATTTTTCCGCAATTCTGCTGCACCAAACGCTTAACCAGAATGGACTAGGGAAAAAATACAGGTACCGTTGTAATCGAGCGAGTTTCTAATTTCAAATGCAATAGGAATTTTTGGGTTAGGTCAATCCGTTCGCGAGATATGGGAGTTTGAAGCTAAGAAATGGTTGAGAAGAGAACAAATTTTTCGCAATTCTGCTGCTCCAAACGCTTAACCAGAATGGCCTAGGGGATAAATACACGTACCTTTGTAATCGGGCGAGTTTCTACTTTCAAATGCAATAGGAATTTTTGGGTTAGGTCAATCCGTTCGCGAGATATGGGACATTGAAGCTAAGAAATGGTTGAGAAGACAACAAGTTTTTCGCACTTCTGCTGCTCCAAACGCTTAACCAGGATGGGCTAGGAAAAAAATACACATACCGTTGTAATCGGGCGAGTTCCTACTTTCAGTTACAATAGGAATTTTTGGGTTAGGTCAATCCGTTCGCGATATATGGGCCATTGAAGCTAAGAAATGGTTGAGAAGACAACAAATTTTTCGCACTTCTGCTGCTCCAAACGCTTAACCAGAATGGCCTAGGGAAAAAATACCCATACCGTTGTAATCGGACGAGTTTCTACTTTCACTTACAATAGGAATTTTTGGGTTAGGTCAATCCGTTCGCGAGATATGGGACTTTGAAGCTAAGAAATGGTTGACGAGACAACAAATTTTTCGCACTTCTGCTGCACCAATCGCTTAACCAGAATGGCCTAGGGGAAAAATACACGTACCGTTGTAATCGCGCGAGTTTCTACTTTCAGATGCAATAGGAATTTTTCGGTTAGGTCAATCCGTTCGCGAGATATGGGAGTTTGAAGACAAGAAATGGTTGAGAAGAGAACAAATTTTTCGCAATTCTGCTGCTCCAAACGCTTAACCAGAATGGCCTAGGGAAAAAATACGCATACCGTTGTAATCGGGCGAGTTTCTACTTTCAGTTACAATAGGAATTTTTGGGTTAGGTCAATCCGTTCGCGAGGTATGGGACCCTTGAAGCTAAGAAATGGTTGAGAAGACAACAAACATTTCGCAATTCTGCTGGTCCAGACGCTTAACCAGAATGGGCTAGTGAAAAAATACACATACCGGTTCAATCGGGCGAGTTTCTACTTTCAGACGCAACAGGAATTTTTGGGTTAGGTCAATCCGTTCGCGAGATATGGGAGTTTGAAGACAAGAAATGGTTGAGAAGGCAAAAAATTTTTCGCCATTCTGCTGCTCCAAACGCTTAACCAGAATGGCCCAGGGAAAAAATACGCATACCGTTGTAATCGGGCGAGTTTCTACTTTCAGATGCAATAGGAATCTTTGGGTTAGGTCAATCCGTTCGCGAGATATGGGACTTTGAAGCTAAGAAATGGTTGACGAGACAACAAATTTTTCGCACTTCTGCTGCACCAATCGCTTAACCAGAATGGCCTAGGGGAAAAATACACGTACCGTTGTAATCGCGCGAGTTTCTACTTTCAGACGCAACAGGAATTTTTGGGTTAGGTCAATCCGTTCGCGAGATATGGGAGTTTGAAGCTGAGAAATGGTTGAGAAGAGAACAAATTTTTCGCAATTCTGCTGCTCCAAAAGTTTAACCAGAATGGCCTAGGGAAAAAATACACATACCGTTGTAATCGAGCGAGTTTCTACTTTCAGATGCAATAGGAATTTTTCGGTTAGGTCAATCCGTTCGCGAGATATGGGAGTTTGAAGACTAGAAATGGTTGAGAAGGCAAAAAATTTTTCGCAATTCTGCTGCTCCAAACGCTTAACCAGAATGGCCTAGGGAAAAAATACACATACCGTTGTAATCGGGCGAGTTTCTACTTTCAGATGCAACAGGAATTTTTGGGTTTGGTCAATCCGTTCGCGAGATATGGTAGTTTGAAGAGAATAAATGGTTGCGAAGGCAAAAAATTTGTCGCAATTCTGCTGCTCCAAACACTTAACCACATTGGACTAGGGAAAAAATACACATACCGTTGTAATCGGGCGAGTTTCTGCTTTCAGATGGAACAGGAATTTTTGGGTTAGGTCAATCCGTTCGCGAGATATGGGAGTTTGAAGCTAAGAAATGGTTGAGAAGACAACAAATTTTTCGCACTTCTGCTGCTCCAAACGCTTAACCAGAATGGCCCAGGGAAAAAATACACGTACCGTAATAATCGAGCGAGTTTCTACTTTCAAATGCAATAGGAATTTTTGGGTTAGGTCAATCCGTTCGCGAGATATGGGAGTTTGAAGCTAAGAAATGGTTGAGAAGAGAACAAATTTTTCGCAATTCTGCTGCTCCAAAAGCTTAACCAGAATGGCCTAGGGAAAAAATACACATACCGTTGTAATCGAGCGAGTTTCTACTTTCAGATGGAATAGGAATTTTTCGGTTAGGTCAATCCGTTCGCGAGATATGGGAGTTTGAAGACTAGAAATGGTTGAGAAGGCAAAAAATTTTTCGCAATTCTGCTGCTCCAAACGCTTAACCAGAATGGCCTAGGGAAAAAATACACATACCGTTGTAATCGGGCGAGTTTCTACTTTCAGATGCAACAGGAATTTTTGGGTTAGGTCAATCCGTTCGCGAGGTATGGGACCCTTGAAGCTAAGAAATGGTTGAGAAGACAACAAACATTTCGCAATTCTGCTGGTCCAGACGCTTAACCAGAATGGGCTAGTGAAAAAATACACATACCGGTTTAATCGGGCGAGTTTCTACTTTCAGACGCAACAGGAATTTTTGGGTTAGGTCAATCCGTTCGCGAGATATGGGAGTTTGAAGACAAGAAATGGTTGAGAAGGCAAAAAATTTTTCGCAATTCTGCTGCTCCAAACGCTTAACCACAATGGCCTAGGGGAAAAATACACATACCGTTGTAATCGGGCGAGTTTCTACTTTCAGACGCAACAGGAATTTTTGGGTTAGTTCAATCCGTTCGCGAGATATGGGAGTTTGAAGCCAAGAAATGGTTGAGAAGGCAAAAATTTTTTCGCAATTCTGCTGCACCAAACGCTTAACCAGAATGGACTAGGGAAAAAATACCCATACCGTTGTAATCGGGTTAGTTTCTACTTTCAAATGCAATAGGAATTTTTGGGTTGGGACAATCCGTTCGCGAGATATGGGAGTTTGAAGCAAAGAAATGGTTGAGAAGAGAACAAATTTTTCGCAATTCTGCTGCTCCAAACGCTTAACCAGAATGGCGTAGGGAAAAAATACGCATACCGTTGTAATCGGGCGAGTTTCTACTTTCAGACGCAGCAGGAATTTTTGGGTTTGGTCAAAGCGTTCGCGAGATATGGGACTTTGAAGCCAAGAAATGGTTGAGACGGCAAAAATTTTTCCGCAATTCTGCTGCACCAAACGCTTAACCAGAATGGACTAGGGAAAAAATACAGGTACCGTTGTAATCGAGCGAGTTTCTAATTTCAAATGCAATAGGAATTTTTGGGTTAGGTCAATCCGTTCGCGAGATATGGGAGTTTGAAGCTAAGAAATGGTTGAGAAGAGAACAAATTTTTCGCAATTCTGCTGCTCCAAACGCTTAACCAGAATGGCCTAGGGGATAAATACACGTACCTTTGTAATCGGGCGAGTTTCTACTTTCAGTTACAATAGGAATTTTTGGGTTAGGTCAATCCGTTCGCGAGATATGGGACTTTGAAGCTAAGAAATGGTTGACAAGACAACAAATTTTTGGCACTTCTGCTGCACCAATCGCTTAACCAGAATTGCCTAGGGGAATAATACAATTACCGTTGTAATCGGGCGAGTTTCTACTTTCAAATGCAATAGGAATTTTTGTGTTATGTCAATCCGTTCGCGAGATATGGGAGTTTGAAGCTAAGAAATGGTTGAGAAGAGAACAAATTTTTCGCAATTCTGCTGCTCCAAACGCTTAACTAGAATGGCCTAGGAAAAAAATACGCATACCCTTGTAATCGGGCGAGTTTCTACTTTCAGACGCAGCAGGAATTTTTGGGTTAGGTCAATCCGTTCGCGAGATATGAGAGTTTGAAGCTAAGATGGTTGAGAAGAGAACAAATTTTTCGCAATTCTGCTGCACCAAACGCTTAACCAGAATGGCCTAGGGAAAAAATACGCATACCGTTGTAATCGGGCGAGTTTCTACTTTCAGTTGCAATAGGAATTTTTGGGTTAGGTCAATCCGTTCGCGAGGTATGGGACCCTTGAAGCTAAGAAATGGTTGGAAAGACAACAAACATTTCGCAATTCTGCTGGTCCAGACGCTTAAGCAGAATGGGCTAGTGAAAAAATACACATACCGTTGTAATCGGGCGAGTTTCTACTTTCAGACGCAACAGGAATTTTTGGGTTAGGTCAATCCGTTCGCGAGGTATGGGAGTCTGAAGCTAAGAAATGGTTGAGAAGAGAACAAATTTTTCGCAATTCTGCTGCTCCAAACGCTTAACCAGAATGGCCTAGGGAAAAAATACACAAACCGTTGTAATCGGGCGAGATTTTGCTTTCAGATGCAATAGTAATTTTTGGGTTAGGTCAATCCGTTCGCGAGATATGGGAGTTTGAAGACAAGAAATGGTTGAGAAGGCAAAAAATTTTTCGCAATTCTGCTGCTCCAAACGCTTAACCAGAATGGCCCAGGGAAAAAATACGCATACCGTTGTAATCGGGCGAGTTTCTACTTTCAGATGCAATAGGAATCTTTGGTTAGGTCAATCCGTTCGCGAGATATGGGACTTTGAAGTTAAGAAATGGTTGACGAGACAACAAATTTTTCGCACTTCTGCTGCACCAATCGCTTAACCAGAATGGCCTAGGGAAAAAATACACATACCGTTGTAATCGGGCGAGTTTCTACTTTCAGATGCAATAGGAATCTTTGGGTTAGGTCAATCCGTTCGCGAGATATGGGACTTTGAAGTTAAGAAATGGTTGAGAAGACAACAAACATTTCGCAATTCTGTTGGTCCAGACGCTTAACCAGAATGGGCTAGTGAAAAAATACACATACCGGTTTAATCGGGCGAGTTTCTACTTTCAGACGCAACAGGAATTTTTGGGTTAGGTCAATCCTTTCGCGAGATATGGGAGTTTGAAGACAAGAAATGGTTGAGAAGGCAAAAAATTTTTCGCAATTCTGCTGCCCCAAACGCTTAACCAGAATGGCCCAGGGAAAAAATACAGGTACCGTTGTAATCGAGCGAGTTTCTACTTTCAAATGCAATAGGAATTTTTGGGTTAGGTCAATCCGTTCGCGAGATATGGGAGTTTGAAGCTAAGAAATGGTTGAGAAGAGAACAAATTTTTCGCAATTCTGCTGCTCCAAACGCTTAACCAGAATGGCCTAGGGGAAAAATACACGTACCTTTGTAATCGGGCGAGTTTCTACTTTCAAATGCAATAGGAATTTTTGGGTTAGGTCAATCCGTTCGCGAGATATGGGAGTTTGAAGACAAGAAATGGTTGAGAAGGCAAAAAATTTTTCGCAATTCTGCTGCTCCAAACGCTTAACCAGAATGGCCTAGAGAAAAAATACACGTACAGTTGTAATCGGGCGAGTTTCTACTTTCAAATGCAATAGGAATTTTTGGGTTAGGTCTATCCGTACGCGAGATATGGGAGTTTGAAGCTAAGAAATGGTTGAGAAGAGAACAAATTTTTCGCAATTCTGCTGCTCCAAACGCTTAACCAGAATTGCCTAGGGAAAAAATACACAAACCGTTGTAATCGGGCGAGATTTTGCTTTCAGATGCAATAGTAATTTTTGGGTTAGGTCAATCCGTTCGCGAGATATGGGAGTTTGAAGACAAGAAATGGTTGAGAAGGCAAAAAATTTTTCGCAATTCTGCTGCTCCAAACGCTTAACCAGAATGGCCCAGGGAAAAAATACGCATACCGTTGTAATCGGGCGAGTTTCTACTTTCAGATGCAATAGGAATCTTTGGGTTAGGTCAATCCGTTCGCGAGATATGGGACTTTGAAGTTAAGAAATGGTTGACGAGACAACAAATTTTTCGCACTTCTGCTGCACCAATCGCTTAACCAGAATGGCCTAGGGAAAAAATACACAAACCGTTGTAATCGGGCGAGTTTCTACTTTCAGATGCAATAGGAATTTTGGGGTTTGGTCAATCCGTTCGCGAGATATGGGAGTTTGAAGCTAAGAAATGGTTGAGAAGAGAACAAATTTTTCGCAATTCTGCTGCTCCAAAAGCTTAACCAGAATGGCCTAGGGAAAAAATACACATACCGTTGTAATCGGGCGAGTTTCTACTTTCAGATGCAATAGGAATCTTTGGGTTAGGTCAATCGGTTCGCGAGATATGGGACTTTGAAGTTAAGAAATGGTTGGCGAGACAACAAATTTTTCGCACTTCTGCTGCACCAATCGCTTAACCAGAATGGCCTAGGGGAAAAATACACAAACCGTTGTAATCGGGCGAGTTTCTACTTTCAGATGCAATAGGAATTTTGGGGTTTGGTCAATCCGTTCGCGAGATATGGGAGTTTGAAGCTAAGAAATGGTTGAGAAGACAACAAATTTTTCGCAATTCTGCTTCTCCAAACGCTTATCCAGAATGGCGTAGGGAAAAAATACGCATACCGTTGTAATCGGGCGAGTTTCTACTTTCAGACGCAGCAGGAATTTTTGGGTTTGGTCAAAGCGTTCGCGAGATGTGGGACTTTGAAGCCAAGAAATGGTTGAGACGGCAAAAATTTTTCCGCAATTCTGCTGCACCAAACGCTTAACCAGAATGGACTAGGGAAAAAATACACAAACCGTTGTAATCGGGCGAGATTTTGCTTTCAGACGCAACAGGAATTTTTGGGATAGGTCAATCCGTTCGCGAGATATGGGAGTTTGAAGCTGAGAAATGGTTGAGAAGAGAACAAATTTTTCGCAATTCTGCTGCTCCAAAAGCTTAACCAGAATGGCCTAGGGAAAAAATACACATACCTTTGTAATCGGGCGAGTTTCTACTTTCAGATGCAATAGGAATCTTTGGGTTAGGTCAATCCGTTCGCGAGATATGGGACTTTGAAGTTAAGAAATGGTTGGCGAGACAACAAATTTTTCGCACTTCTGCTGCACCAATCGCTTAACCAGAATGGCCTAGGGGAAAAATACACAAACCGTTGTAATCGGGCGAGTTTCTACTTTCAGATGCAACAGGAATTTTGGGGTTTGGTCAATCCGTTCGCGAGATATGGGAGTTTGAAGCTAAGAAATGGTTGAGAAGACAACAAATTTTTCGCAATTCTGCTTCTCCAAACGCTTAACCAGAATGGCGTAGGGAAAAAATACACAAACCGTTGTAATCGGGCGAGTTTCTACTTTCAGATGCAACAGGAATTTTGGGGTTTGGTCAATCCGTTCGCGAGATATGGGACTTTGAAGTTAAGAAATGGTTGGCGAGACAACAAATTTTTCGCACTTCTGCTGCACCAATCGCTTAACCAGAATGGCCTAGGGGAAAAATACACAAACCGTTGTAATCGGGCGAGTTTCTACTTTCAGATGCAACAGGAATTTTGGGGTTTGGTCAATCCGTTCGCGAGATATGGGAGTTTGAAGCTAAGAAATGGTTGAGAAGACAACAAATTTTTCGCAATTCTGCTTCTCCAAACGCTTAACCAGAATGGCGTAGGGAAAAAATACACAAACCGTTGTAATCGGGCGAGTTTCTACTTTCAGATGCAATAGGAATTTTGGGGTTTGGTCAATCCGTTCGCGAGATATGGGAGTTTGAAGCTAAGAAATGGTTGAGAAGAGAACAAATTTTTCGCAATTCTGCTGCTCCAAAAGCTTAACCAGAATGGCCTAGGGAAAAAATACACATACCGTTGTAATCGGGCGAGTTTCTACTTTCAGATGCAATAGGAATCTTTGGGTTAGGTCAATCGGTTCGCGAGATATGGGACTTTGAAGTTAAGAAATGGTTGGCGAGACAACAAATTTTTCGCACTTCTGCTGCACCAATCGCTTAACCAGAATGGCCTAGGGGAAAAATACACAAACCGTTGTAATCGGGCGAGTTTCTACTTTCAGATGCAATAGGAATTTTGGGGTTTGGTCAATCCGTTCGCGAGATATGGGAGTTTGAAGCTAAGAAATGGTTGAGAAGACAACAAATTTTTCGCAATTCTGCTTCTCCAAACGCTTATCCAGAATGGCGTAGGGAAAAAATACGCATACCGTTGTAATCGGGCGAGTTTCTACTTTCAGACGCAGCAGGAATTTTTGGGTTTGGTCAAAGCGTTCGCGAGATATGGGACTTTGAAGCCAAGAAATGGTTGAGACGGCAAAAATTTTTCCGCAATTCTGCTGCACCAAACGCTTAACCAGAATGGACTAGGGAAAAAATACACAAACCGTTGTAATCGGGCGAGATTTTGCTTTCAGACGCAACAGGAATTTTTGGGATAGGTCAATCCGTTCGCGAGATATGGGAGTTTGAAGCTGAGAAATGGTTGAGAAGAGAACACATTTTTCGCAATTCTGCTGCTCCAAAAGCTTAACCAGAATGGCCTAGGGAAAAAATACACATACCGTTGTAATCGGGCGAGTTTCTACTTTCAGATGCAATAGGAATCTTTGGGTTAGGTCAATCCGTTCGCGAGATATGGGACTTTGAAGTTAAGAAATGGTTGGCGAGACAACAAATTTTTCGCACTTCTGCTGCACCAATCGCTTAACCAGAATGGCCTAGGGGAAAAATACACAAACCGTTGTAATCGGGCGAGTTTCTACTTTCAGATGCAACAGGAATTTTGGGGTTTGGTCAATCCGTTCGCGAGATATGGGAGTTTGAAGCTAAGAAATGGTTGAGAAGACAACAAATTTTTCGCAATTCTGCTTCTCCAAACGCTTAACCAGAATGGCGTAGGGAAAAAATACGCATACCGTTGTAATCGGGCGAGTTTCTACTTTCAGACGCAGCAGGAATTTTTGGGTTTGGTCAAAGCGTTCGCGAGATATGGGACTTTGAAGCCAAGAAATGGTTGAGACGGCAAAAATTTTTCCGCAATTCTGCTGCACCAAACGCTTAACCAGAATGGACTAGGGAAAAAATACACAAACCGTTGTAATCGGGCGAGATTTTGCTTTCAGACGCAACAGGAATTTTTGGGTTAGGTCAATCCGTTCGCGAGATATGGGAGTTTGAAGCTGAGAAATGGTTGAGAAGAGAACAAATTTTTCGCAATTCTGCTGCTCCAAAAGCTTAACCAGAATGGCCTAGGGAAAAAATACGCATACCGTTGTAATCGGGCTAGTTTCTACTTTCAGATGCAACAGGAATTTTTGAGTTAGGTCAATCCGTTCGCGAGATATGGGAGTTTGAAGACAAGAAATGGTTGAGAAGGCAAAAAATTTTTCGCACTTCTGCTGCCCCAAACGCTGAACCAGAATGGCCCAGGGAAAAAATACAGGTACCGTTGTAATCGAGCGAGTTTCTACTTTCAAATGCAATAGGAATTTTTGGGTTAGGTCAATCCGTTCGCGAGATATGGGAGTTTGAAGCTAAGAAATGGTTGAGAAGAGAACAAATTTTTCGCAATTCTGCTGCTCCAAACGCTTAACCAGAATGGCCTAGGGGATAAATACACGTACCTTTGTAATCGGGCGAGTTTCTACTTTCAAATGCAATAGGAATTTTTGCGTTAGGTCAATCCGTTCGCGAGATATGGGAGTTTGAAGACAAGAAATGGTTGAGAAGGCAAAAAATTTTTCGCAATTCTGCTGCTCCAAACGCTTAACCAGAATGGCCTAGGGAAAAAATACGCATACCGTTGTAATCGGGCGAGTTTCTACTTTCACACGCAGCAGGAATTTTTGGGTTTGGTCAATGCGTTCTCGAGATATGGGACTTTGAAGCCAAGAAATGGTTGAGAAGGCAATAAATTTTTCGCAATTCTGCTGCTCCAAACGCTTAACCAGAATGGCCTAGGGAAAAAATACACATACCGTTGCAATCGGGCGAGTTTCTACTTTCAGATGCAACAGGAATTTTTGGGTGTGGTCAATCCGTTCGCGAGATATGGGAGTTTGAAGCTAAGAAATGGTTGAGAAGGGAACAAATTTTTCGCAATTCTGCTGCTCCAAACGCTTAACCAGAATGGCCTGGGGAAAAAATGCACATACCGTTGTAATCGGGCGAGTCTCTACTTTCAGATGCAACAGGAACTTTTGGGTTAGGTCAATCCGTTCGCGAGATATGGGAGTTGGAATCTAAGAAATGGTTGAGAAGACAACAAATTTTTCGCAGTTCTGCTGCCCCAAACGCTTAACCAGAATGGCTCAGGGAAAAAATACGCATACCGTTGTAATCGGACGAGTTTCTACTTTCACTTACAATAGGAATTTTTGGGTTAGGACAATCCGTTCGCGAGATATGGGAGTTTGAAGCAAAGATATGGTTGAGAAGAGAACAAATTTTTCGCAATTCTGCTGCTCCAAACGCTTAACCAGAATGGCGTAGGGAAAAAATACGCATACCGTTGTAATCGGGCGAGTTTCTACTTTCAGACGCAGCAGGAATTTTTGGGTTCGGTCAATGCGTTCGCGAGATATGGGACTTTGAAGCCAAGAAATGTTTTAGAAGGCAAAAAATTTTTCGCAATTCTGCTGCTCCAAACGCTTAACCAGAATGGCCTAGGGAAAAAATACACATACCGGTTTAATCGGGCGAGTTTCTACTTTCAGACGCAACAGGAATTTTTGGGTTAGGTCAATCCTTTCGCGAGATATGGGAGTTTGAAGACAAGAAATGGTTGAGAAGGCAAAAAATTTTTCGCAATTCTGCTGCCCCAAACGCTTAACCAGAATGGCCCAGGGAAAAAATACAGGTACCGCTGTAATCGAGCGAGTTTCTACTTTCAAATGCAATAGGAATTTTTGGGTTAGGTCAATCCGTTCGCGAGATATGGGAGTTTGAAGCTAAGAAATGGTTGAGAAGAGAACAAATTTTTCGCAATTCTGCTGCTCCAAACGCTTAACCAGAATGGCCTAGGGGAAAAATACACGTACCTTTGTAATCGGGCGAGTTTCTACTTTCAAATGCAATAGGAATTTTTGGGTTAGGTCAATCCGTTCGCGAGATATGGGAGTTTGAAGACAAGAAATGGTTGAGAAGGCAAAAAATTTTTCGCCATTCCGCTGCTTCAAACGCTTAACCAGAATGGCCTAGGGAAAAAATACGCATACCGTTGTAATCGGGCGAGTTTCTACTTTCAGATGCAACAGGAATTTTTGGGTTAGGTCAATCCGTTCGCGAGATATGGGAATTTGAAGACAAGAAATGGTTGAGAAGAGAACAAATTTTTCGCAATTCTGCTGCTCCAAACGCTTAACCAGAATGGCCTAGGGAAAAAATACACAAACCGTTGTAATCGGGCGAGATTTTGCTTTCAGATGCAACAGGAATTTTTGGGATAGGTCAATCCGTTCGCGAGATATGGGAGTTTGAAGCTGAGAAATGGTTGAGAAGAGAACAAATTTTTCGCAATTCTGCTGCTCCAAAAGCTTAACCAGAATGGCCTAGGGAAAAAATACACATACCGTTGTAATCGGGCGAGTTTCTACTTTCAGATGCAATAGGAATCTTTGGGTTAGGTCAATCCGTTCGCGAGATATGGGACTTTGAAGTTAAGAAATGGTTGGCGAGACAACAAATTTTTCGCACTTCTGCTGCACCAATCGCTTAACCAGAATTGCCTAGGGGAAAAATACACAAACCGTTGTAATCGGGCGAGTTTCTACTTTCAGATGCAACAGGAATTTTGGGGTTTGGTCAATCCGTTCGCGAGATATGGGAGTTTGAAGCTAAGAAATGGTTGAGAAGACAACAAATTTTTCGCAATTCTGCTTCTCCAAACGCTTAACCAGAATGGCGTAGGGAAAAAATACGCATACCGTTGTAATCGGGCGAGTTTCTACTTTCAGACGCAGCAGGAATTTTTGGGTTTGGTCAAAGCGTTCGCGAGATATGGGACTTTGAAGCCAAGAAATGGTTGAGACGGCAAAAATTTTTCCGCAATTCTGCTGCACCAAACGCTTAACCAGAATGGACTAGGGAAAAAATACACAAACCGTTGTAATCGGGCGAGATTTTGCTTTCAGACGCAACAGGAATTTTTGGGTTAGGTCAATCCGTTCGCGAGATATGGGAGTTTGAAGCTGAGAAATGGTTGAGAAGAGAACAAATTTTTCGCAATTCTGCTGCTCCAAAAGCTTAACCAGAATGGCCTAGGGAAAAAATACACATACCGTTGTAATCGAGCGAGTTTCTACGTTCAGATGCAATAGGAATTTTTCGGTTAGGTCAATCCGTTCGCGAGATATGGGAGTTTGAAGACAAGAAATGGTTGAGAAGGCAAAAAATTTTTCGCAATTCTGCTGCTCCAAACGCTTAACCAGAATGTCCTAGGGAAAAAATACACATACCGTTGTAATCGGGCGAGTTTCTACTTTCAGATGCAACAGGAATTTTTGGGTTTGGTCAATCCGTTCGCGAGATATGGTAGTTTGAAGAGAAGAAATGGTTGCGAAGGCAAAAAATTTGTCGCAATTCTGCTGCTCCAAACACTTAACCACATTGGACTAGGGAAAAAATACACATACCGTTGTAATCGGGCGAGTTTCTGCTTTCAGATGCAACAGGAATTTTTGGGTTAGGTCAATCCGTTCGCGAGATATGGGAGTTTGAAGACAAGAAATGGTTGAGAAGACAACAAATTTTTCGCAATTCTGCTTCTCCAAACGCTTAACCAGAATGGCCTAGAGAAGAAATACACGTACCGTGGTAATCGGGCGAGTTTCTACTTTCAAATGCAATAGGAATTTTTGGGTTAGGTCTATCCGTTCGCGAGATATGGGAGTTTGAAGCTAAGAAATGGTTGAGAAGAGAACAAATTTTTCGCAATTCTGCTGCTCCAAACGCTTAACCAGAATGGCCTAGGGAAAAAATACACAAACCGTTGTAATCGGGCGAGATTTTGCTTTCAGATGCAATAGTAATTTTTGGGTTAGGTCAATCCGTTCGCGAGATATGGGAGTTTGAAGACAAGAAATGGTTGAGAAGGCAAAAAATTTTTCGCAATTCTGCTGCTCCAAACGCTTAACCAGAATGGCCCAGGGAAAAAATACGCATACCGTTGTAATCGGGCGAGTTTCTACTTTCAGATGCAATAGGAATCTTTGGGTTAGGTCAATCCGTTCGCTAGATATGGGACTTTGATGTTAAGAAATGGTTGACGAGACAACAAATTTTTCGCACTTCTGCTGCACCAATCGCTTAACCAGAATGGCCTAGGGGAAAAATACACAAACCGTTGTAATCGGGCGAGTTTCTACTTTCAGATGCAATAGGAATTTTGGGGTTTGGTCAATCCGTTCGCGAGATATGGGTGTTTGAAGCTAAGAAATGGTTGAGAAGACAACAAATTTTTCGCAATTCTGCTTCTCCAAACGCTCAACCAGAATGGCGTAGGGAAAAAATACGCATACCGTTGTAATCGGGCGAGTTTCTACTTTCAGACGCAGCAGGAATTTTTGGGTTTGGTCAAAGCGTTCGCGAGATATGGGACTTTGAAGCCAAGAAATGGTTGAGACGGCAAAAATTTTTCCGCAATTCTGCTGCACCAAACGCTTAACCAGAATGGACTAGGGAAAAAATACACAAACCGTTGTAATCGGGCGAGATTTTGCTTTCAGACGCAACAGGAATTTTTGGGTTAGGTCAATCCGTTCGCGAGATATGGGAGTTTGAAGCTGAGAAATGGTTGAGAAGAGAACAAATTTTTCGCAATTCTGCTGCTCCAAAAGCTTAACCAGAATGGCCTAGGGAAAAAATACACATACCGTTGTAATCGAGCGAGTTTCTACGTTCAGATGCAATAGGAATTTTTCGGTTAGGTCAATCCGTTCGCGAGATATGGGAGTTTGAAGACAAGAAATGGTTGAGAAGGCAAAAAATTTTTCGCAATTCTGCTGCTCCAAACGCTTAACCAGAATGTCCTAGGGAAAAAATACACATACCGTTGTAATCGGGCGAGTTTCTACTTTCAGATGCAACAGGAATTTTTGGGTTTGGTCAATCCGTTCGCGAGATATGGTAGTTTGAAGAGAAGAAATGGTTGCGAAGGCAAAAAATTTGTCGCAATTCTGCTGCTCCAAACACTTAACCACATTGGACTAGGGAAAAAATACACATACCGTTGTAATCGGGCGAGTTTCTGCTTTCAGATGCAACAGGAATTTTTGGGTTAGGTCAATCCGTTCGCGAGATATGGGAGTTTGAAGACAAGAAATGGTTGAGAAGACAACAAATTTTTCGCAATTCTGCTTCTCCAAACGCTTAACCAGAATGGCCTAGAGAAGAAATACACGTACCGTGGTAATCGGGCGAGTTTCTACTTTCAAATGCAATAGGAATTTTTGGGTTAGGTCTATCCGTTCGCGAGATATGGGAGTTTGAAGCTAAGAAATGGTTGAGAAGAGAACAAATTTTTCGCAATTCTGCTGCTCCAAACGCTTAACCAGAATGGCCTAGGGAAAAAATACACAAACCGTTGTAATCGGGCGAGATTTTGCTTTCAGATGCAATAGTAATTTTTGGGTTAGGTCAATCCGTTCGCGAGATATGGGAGTTTGAAGACAAGAAATGGTTGAGAAGGCAAAAAATTTTTCGCAATTCTGCTGCTCCAAACGCTTAACCAGAATGGCCCAGGGAAAAAATACGCATACCGTTGTAATCGGGCGAGTTTCTACTTTCAGATGCAATAGGAATCTTTGGGTTAGGTCAATCCGTTCGCTAGATATGGGACTTTGATGTTAAGAAATGGTTGACGAGACAACAAATTTTTCGCACTTCTGCTGCATCAATCGCTTAACCAGAATGGCCTAGGGGAAAAATACACAAACCGTTGTAATCGGGCGAGTTTCTACTTTCAGATGCAATAGGAATTTTGGGGTTTGGTCAATCCGTTCGCGAGATATGGGAGTTTGAAGCTAAGAAATGGTTGAGAAGACAACAAATTTTTCGCAATTCTGCTTCTCCAAACGCTCAACCAGAATGGCGTAGGGAAAAAATACGCATACCGTTGTAATCGGGCGAGTTTCTACTTTCAGACGCAGCAGGAATTTTTGGGTTTGGTCAAAGCGTTCGCGAGATATGGGACTTTGAAGCCAAGAAATGGTTGAGACGGCAAAAATTTTTCCGCAATTCTGCTGCACCAAACGCTTAACCAGAATGGACTAGGGAAAAAATACACAAACCGTTGTAATCGGGCGAGATTTTGCTTTCAGACGCAACAGGAATTTTTGGGATAGGTCAATCCGTTCGCGAGATATGGGAGTTTGAAGCTGAGAAATGGTTGAGAAGAGAACAAATTTTTCGCAATTCTGCTGCTCCAAAAGCTTAACCAGAATGTCCTAGGGAAAAAATACACATACCGTTGTAATCGGGCGAGTTTCTACTTTCACATGCAACAGGAATTTTTGGGTGTGGTCAATCCGTTCGCGAGATATGGGAGTTTGAAGCTAAGAAATGGTTGAGAAGGGAACAAATTTTTCGCAACTCTGCTGCTCCAAACGCTTAACCAGAATGGCCTGGGGAAAAAATGCACATACCGTGGTAATCGGGCGAGTTTCTACTTTCAGATGCAACAGGAACTTTTGGGTTAGGTCAATCCGTTCGCGAGATATGGGAGTTGGAATCTAAGAAATGGTTGAGAAGACAACAAATTTTTCGCAGTTCTGCTGCCCCAAACGCTTAACCAGAATGGCTCAGGGAAAAAATACGCATACCGTTGTAATCGGACGAGTTTCTACTTTCACTTACAATAGGAATTTTTGGGTTAGGACAATCCGTTCGCGAGATATGGGAGTTTGAAGCAAAGATATGGTTGAGAAGAGAACAAATTTTTCGCAATTCTGCTGCTCCAAACGCTTAACCAGAATGGCGTAGGGAAAAAATACGCATACCGTTGTAATCGGGCGAGTTTCAACTTTCAGACGCAGCAGGAATTTTTGGGTTCGGTCAATGCGTTCGCGAGATATGGGACTTTGAAGCCAAGAAATGGTTGAGAAGGCAAAAAATTTTTCGCAATTCTGCTGCTCCAAACGCTTAACCAGAATGGCCTAGGGAAAAAATACACATACCGTTGTAATCGGGCGAGTTTCTACTTTCAGATGCAACAGGAATTTTTGGGTTAGGTCAATCCGTTGGCGAGATATGGGAGTTTGAAGCTAAGAAATGGTTGAGAAGACAACAAACATTTCGCAATTCTGCTGGTCCAGACGCGTAACCAGAATGGGCTAGGGAAAAAATACACATACCGTTGTAATCGCGCGAGTTTCTACTTTCAGACGCAACAGGAATTTTTGGGTTAGGTCAATCCGTTCGCGAGATATGGGAGTTTGAAGACAAGAAATGGTTGAGATGGCAAAAAATTTTTCGCAATTCTGCTGCTCCAAACGCTTAACCACAATGGCCTAGGGAAAAAATACACATACCGTTGTAATCGGGCGAGTTTCTACTTTCAGATGCAACAGGAATTCTTCGGTTAGGTCAATCCGTTCGCGAGATATGGGAGTTTGAAGCTAAGAAATGGTTGAGAAGGGAACAAATTTTTCGCAATTCTGCTGCTCCAAACGCTTAACCAGAATGGCCTGGGGAAAAAATGCACATACCGTTGTAATCAGGCGAGTTTCTACTTTCAGATGCAATAGGAATTTTTGGGTTAGGTCAATCCGTTGGCGAGATATGGGAGTTTGAAGCTAAGAAATGTTTGAGAAGACAACAAACATTTCGCAATTCTGCTGGTCCAGACGCTTAACCAGAATGGGCTAGGGAAAAAATACACATACCGTTGTAATCGCGCGACTTTCTACTTTCAGACGCAACAGGAATTTTTGGGTTAGGTCAATCCGTTCGCGAGATATGGGAGTTTGAAGACAAGAAATGGTTGAGATGGCAAAAAATTTTTCGCAATTCTGCTGCTCCAAACGCTTCACCACAATGGCCTAGGGAAAAAATACACATACCGTTGTAATCGGGCGAGTTTCTACTTTCAGATGCAACAGGAATTCTTCGGTTAGGTCAATCCGTTCGCGAGATATGGGAGTTTGAAGCTAAGAAATGGTTGAGAAGACAACAAATTTTTCGTAGTTCTGCTGCCCCAAAAGCTTAACCAGAATGGCTCAGGGAAAAAATACGCATACCTTTGTAATCGGGCGAGTTTCTACTTTCAGATACAATAGGAATTTTTGGGTTAGGTCAATCCGTTCGCGAGATATGGGAGTTTGAAGCTAAGAAATGCTTGAGAAGACAACAAATTTTTCGCAGTTCTGCTGCCCCAAACGCGTAACCAGAATGGCCCAGGGAAGAAATACACATACCGTTGTAATCGGGCGAGTTTCTACTTTCAGACGCAACAGGAATTTTTGGGTTAGGTCAATCCGTTCGCGAGATATGGGAGTTTGAAGACAAGAAATGGTTGAGATGGCAAAAAATTTTTCGCAATTCTGCTGCTCCAAACGCTTAACTACAATGGCCCAGGGAAAAAATACACATACCGTTGTAATCGGGCGAGTTTTTACTTTCAGACGCAACAGGAATTTTTGGGTTAGGTCAATCCGTTCGCGATATATGGGAGTTTGAAGCCAAGAAATGGTTGAGAAGGCAAAAATTTTTTCGCAATTCTGCTGCACCAAACGCTTAACCAGAATGGCCTAGGGAAAAAATACCCATACCGTTGTAATCGGGTTAGTTTCTACTTTCAAATGCAATAGGAATTTTTGGGTTAGGACAATCCGTTCATGAGATATGGGAGTTTGAAGCAAAGAAGTGGTTGAGAGGAGAACAAATTTTTTGCAATTCTGCTGCTCCAAACGCTTAACCAGAATGGCGTAGGGGAAAACTACGCATACCGTTGTAATCGGGCGAGTTTCTACTTTCAGAAGCAGCAGGAATTTTTGGGTTGGGTCAATGCGTTCGCGAGATATGGGACTTTGAACCCAAGAAATGGTAGAGAAGGCAAAAATTTTTTCGCAATTCTGCTGCACCAAACGCTTAACCAGAATGGCCTAGGGAAAAAATACCCATACCGTTGTAATCGAGCGAGTTTCTACTTTCACTTACAATAGGAATTTTTGGGTTAGGTCAATCCGCTCGCGAGATATGGGACTTTGAAGCTAAGAAATGGTTGAGAAGGGAACAAATTGTTCGCAATTCTGCTGCTCCAATCGCTTATCGAGAATGGCCTAGGGGAAAAATACACGTACCGTTGTAATCCGGCGAGTTTCTACTTTCAAATGCAATAGGAATTTTTGGGTTAGGTCAATCCGTTCCCGAGGTATGGGACCCTTGAAGCTAAGAAATGGTTGAGAAGACAACAAATTTTTCGCACTTCTGCTGCTCCAAACGCTTAACCAGAATGGCCTAGGGAAAAAATACCCATACCGTTGTAATCGAACGAGTTTATACTTTCACTTACAATCGGAATTTTTGGGTTAGGTCAATCCGTTCGCGAGATATGGGACTTTGAAGCTAAGAAATGGTTAACAAGACAACAAATTTTTCGCACTTCTGCTGCTCCAATCGCTTATCCAGAATGGCCTAGGGGAAAAATACACGTGCCGTTGTAATCGGGCGAGTTTCTACTTTCAAATGCAATAGGAATTTTTGGGTTAGCTCAATCCGTTCGCGAGATATGAGAGTTTCAAGCTAAGAAATGGTTGAGAAGAGAACAAATTCTTCGCAATTCTGCTGCTCCAAACGCTTAACCAGAATGGCCTAGGGAAAAAATACGCATACCGTTGTAATCGGGTGAGTTTCTACTTTCAGTTACAAGAGGAATTTTTGGGTTAGGTCAATCCGTTCGCGTGATATGGGACTTTGAAGCTAAGAAACGGTTGACAAGACAACAAATTTTTCGCACTTCTGCTGCTCCAATCGCTTAACCAGAATGGCCTAGGGAAAAAATACGCATACCGTTCTAATCGGGCGAGTTTCTACTTTCAGGCGCAGCAGGAATTTTTGGGTTTGGTCAATCGGTTCGCGAGATATGGGACTTTGAAGCTAAGAAATGGTTGAGAAGACAACAAATTTTTCGCAATTCTGCTGTTCCAAACGCTTAACCAGAATGGGCTAGGAAAAAAATACACATACCGTTGTAATCGGGCGAGTTCCTACTTTCAGTTACAATAGGAATTTTTGGGTTAGGTCAATCCGTTCGCGAGATATGGGACTTTGAAGCTAAGAAATGGTCGACAAGACAACAAATTTTTCGCACTTCTGCTGCACCAATCGCTTAACCAGAATGGCCTAGGGGAAAAATACACGTACCGTTGTAATCGGGCGAGTTTCTACTTTCAAATGCAATAGGAATTTTTGTGTTATGTCAATCCGTTCGCGAGATATGGGAGTTTGAAGCTAAGAAATGGTTGAGAAGGGAACAAATTTTTCGCAATTCTGCTGCTCCAAACGCTTAACCAGAATGGCCTGGGGAAAAAATGCACATACCGTTGTAATCAGGCGAGTTTCTACTTTCAGATGCAATAGGAATTTTTGGGTTAGGTCAATCCGTTGGCGAGATATGGGAGTTTGAAGCTAAGAAATGGTTGAGAAGACAACAAACATTTCGCAATTCTGCTGGTCCAGACGCTTAACCAGAATGGGCTAGGGAAAAAATACACATACCGTTGTAATCGCGCGAGTTTCTACTTTCAGACGCAACAGGAATTTTTGGGTTAGGTCAATCCGTTCGCGAGATATGGGAGTTTGAAGACAAGAAATGGTTGAGATGGCAAAAAATTTTTCGCAATTCTGCTGCTCCAAACGCTTAACCACAATGGCCTAGGGAAAAAATACACATACCGTTGTAATCGGGCGAGTTTCTACTTTCAGATGCAACAGGAATTCTTCGGTTAGGTCAATCCGTTCGCGAGATATGGGAGTTTGAAGCTAAGAAATGGTTGAGAAGGGAACAAATTTTTCGCAATTATGCTGCTCCAAACGCTTAACCAGAATGGCCTGGGGAAAAAATGCACATACCGTTGTAATCAGGCGAGTTTCTACTTTCAGATGCAATAGGAATTTTTGGGTTAGGTCAATCCGTTGGCGAGATATGGGAGTTTGAAGCTAAGAAATGTTTGAGAAGACAACAAACATTTCGCAATTCTGCTGGTCCAGACGCTTAACCAGAATGGGCTAGGGAAAAAATACACATACCGTTGTAATCGCGCGAGTTTCTACTTTCAGACGCAACAGGAATTTTTGGGTTAGGTCAATCCGTTCGCGAGATATGGGAGTTTGAAGACAAGAAATGGTTGAGATGGCAAAAAATTTTTCGCAATTCTGCTGCTCCAAACGCTTAACCACAATGGCCTAGGGAAAAAATACACATACCGTTGTAATCGGGCGAGTTTCTACTTTCCGATGCAACAGGAATTCTTCGGTTAGGTCAATCCGTTCGCGAGATATGGGAGTTTGAAGCTAAGAAATGGTTGAGAAGACAACAAATTTTTCGTAGTTCTGCTGCCCCAAAAGCTTATCCAGAATGGCTCAGGGAAAAAATACGCATACCTTTGTAATCGGGCGAGTTTCTACTTTCAGATACAATAGGAATTTTTGGGTTAGGTCAATCCGTTCGCGAGATATGGGAGTTTGAAGCTAAGAAATGGTTGAGAAGACAACAAATTTTTCGCAGTTCTGCTGCCCCAAACGCTTAACCAGAATGGCCCAGGGAAGAAATACACATACCGTTGTAATCGGGCGAGTTTCTACTTTCAGACGCAACAGGAATTTTTGGGTTAGGTCAATCCGTTCGCGAGATATGGGAGTTTGAAGACAAGAAATGGTTGAGATGGCAAAAAATTTTTCGCAATTCTGCTGCTCCAAACGCTTAACTACAATGGCCCAGGGAAAAAATACACATACCGTTGTAATCGGGCGAGTTTTTACTTTCAGACGCAACAGGAATTTTTGGGTTAGGTCAATCCGTTCGCGATATATGGGAGTTTGAAGCCAAGAAATGGTTGAGAAGGCAAAAATTTTTTCGCAATTCTGCTGCACCAAACGCTTAACCAGAATGGCCTAGGGAAAAAATACCCATACCGTTGTAATCGGGTTAGTTTCTACTTTCAAATGCAATAGGAATTTTTGGGTTAGGACAATCCGTTCGCGAGATATGGGAGTTTGAAGCAAAGAAGTGGTTGAGAGGAGAACAAATTTTTTGCAATTCTGCTGCTCCAAACGCTTAACCAGAATGGCGTAGGGGAAAACTACGCATACCGTTGTAATCGGGCGAGTTTCTACTTTCAGAAGCAGCAGGAATTTTTGGGTTGGGTCAATGCGTTCGCGAGATATGGGACTTTGAACCCAAGAAATGGTAGAGAAGGCAAAAATTTTTTCGCAATTCTGCTGCACCAAACGCTTAACCAGAATGGCCTAGGGAAAAAACACCCATACCGTTGTAATCGAGCGAGTTTCTACTTTCACTTACAATAGGAATTTTTGGGTTAGGTCAATCCGCTCGCGAGATATGGGACTTTGAAGCTAAGAAATGGTTGAGAAGGGAACAAATTGTTCGCAATTCTGCTGCTCCAAACGCTTAACCAGAATGGCCTAGGGGAAAAATACACGTACCGTTGTAATCGGGCGAGTTTCTACTTTCAGATGCAACAGGAATTTTTGGGTTAGGTCAACCCGTTCGCGAGATATGGGACTTTGAAGCTAAGAAATGGTTGAGAAGGGAACAAATTTTTCGCAATTCTGCTGCTCCAAACGCTTAACCAGAATTGCCTAGGGGAAAAATACACGTACCGTTGTAATCGGACGAGTTTCTACTTTCACTTACAATAGGAATTTTTGGGTTAGGTCAATCCGTTCGCGAGATATGGGACTTTGAAGCTAAGAAATGGTTAACAAGACAACAAATTTTTCGCACTTCTGCTGCTCCAATCGCTTATCCAGAATGGCCTAGGGGAAAAATACACGTGCCGTTGTAATCGGGCGAGTTTCTACTTTCAAATGCAATAGGAATTTTTGGGTTAGGTCAATCCGTTCGCGAGATATGAGAGTTTCAAGCTAAGAAATGGTTGAGAAGAGAACAAATTCTTCGCAATTCTGCTGCTCCAAACGCTTAACCAGAATGGCCTAGGGAAAAAATACGCATACCGTTGTAATCGGGTGAGTTTCTACTTTCAGTTACAAGAGGAATTTTTGGGTTAGGTCAATCCGTTCGCGAGATATGGGACTTTGAAGCTAAGAAACGGTTGACAAGACAACAAATTTTTCGCACTTCTGCTGCTCCAATCGCTTAACAAGAATGGCCTAGGGAAAAAATACGCATACCGTTCTAATCGGGCGAGTTTCTACTTTCAGGCGCAGCAGGAATTTTTGGGTTTGGTCAATCGGTTCGCGAGATATGGGACTTTGAAGCTAAGAAATGGTTGAGAAGACAACAAATTTTTCGCAATTCTGCTGTTCCAAACGCTTAACCAGAATGGGCTAGGAAAAAAATACACATACCGTTGTAATCGGGCGAGTTCCTACTTTCAGTTACAATAGGAATTTTTGGGTTAGGTCAATCCGTTCGCGAGATATGGGACTTTGAAGCTAAGAAATGGTTAACAAGACAACAAATTTTTCGCACTTCTGCTGCTCCAATCGCTTATCGAGAATGGCCTAGGGGAAAAATACACGTACCGTTGTAATCTGGCGAGTTTCTACTTTCAAATGCAATAGGAATTTTTGGGTTAGGTCAATCCGTTCCCGAGGTATGGGACCCTTGAAGCTAAGAAATGGTTGAGAAGACAACAAATTTTTCGCACTTCTGCTGGTCCAGACGCTTAACCAGAATGGGCTAGGGAAAAAATACACATACCGTTGTAATCGGGCGTGTTTCTACTTTCAGATGCAACAGGAATTTATGGGTTAGGCCAATCCGTTCGCGAGATATGCGAGTTTGAAGCTAAGAAATGGTTGAGAATACAACAAATTTTTCGCACTTCTGCTGCTCCAAACGCTTAACCAGAATGGCCTAAGGAAAAAATACCCATACCGTTGTAATCGGACGAGTTTATACTTTCAGTTACAATAGGAATTTTTGGGTTAGGTCAATCCGTTCGCGAGATATGGGACTTTGAAGCTAAGAAATGGTCGACAAGACAACAAATTTTTCGCACTTCTGCTGCACCAATCGCTTAACCAGAATGGCCTAGGGGAAAAATACGCATACCGTTCTAATCGGGCGAGTTTCTACTTTCAGGCGCAGCAGGAATTTTTGGGTTTGGTCAATCGGTTCGCGAGATATGGGACTTTGAAGCTAAGAAATGGTTGAGAAGACAACAAATTTTTCACAATTCTGCTGTTCCAAACGCTTAACCAGAATGGGCTAGGAAAAAAATACACATACCGTTGTAATCGGGCGAGTTCCTACTTTCAGTTACAATAGGAATTTTTGGGTTAGGTCAATCCGTTCGCGAGATATGGGACTTTGAAGCTAAGAAATGGTCGACAAGACAACAAATTTTTCGCACTTCTGCTGCACCAATCGCTTAACCAGAATGGCCTAGGGGAAAAATACACGTACCGTTGTAATCGGGCGAGTTCCTACTTTCAGTTACAATAGGAATTTTTGGGTTAGGTCAATCCGTTCGCGAGATATGGGACTTTGAAGCTAAGAAATGGTCGACAAGACAACAAATTTTTCGCACTTCTGCTGCACCAATCGCTTAACCAGAATGGCCTAGGGGAAAAATACACGTACCGTTGTAATCGGGCGAGTTTCTACTTTCAAATGCAATAGGAATTTTTGTGTTATGTCAATCCGTTCGCGAGATATGGGAGTTTGAAGCTAAGAAATGGTTGAGAAGAGAACAAATTTTTCGCTGTTCTGCTGCTCCAAACGCTTAACCAGAGTGGCCTAGGGGAAAAATACACGTACCGTTGTAATCGGGCGAGTTTCTACTTTCAGTTACAATAGGTATTTTTGGGATAGGTCAATCCGTTCGCGAGATATGGGACTTTGAAGCTAAGAAATGGTTGACAAGACAACACATTTTTCGCACTTCTGCTGCACCAATCGCTTAACCAGAATGGCCTAGGGGAAAAATACACGTACCGTTGTAATCGGGCGAGTTTCTACTTTCAAATGCAATAGGAATTTTTGTGTTATGTCAATCCGTTCGCGAGATATGGGAGTTTGAAGCTAAGAAATGGTTGAGAAGCCAACAAATTTTTCGCCCTTCTGCTGCTCCAAACGCTTAACCAGAATGGCCTAGGGAAAAAATACCCATACCGTTGTAATCGGACGAGTTTCTGCTGTCACTTACAATAGGAATTTTTGGGTTAGGTCAATCCGTTCGCGAGATATGGGACTTTGAAGCTAAGAAATGGTTAACAAGACAACAAATTTTTCGCACTTCTGCTGCTCCAATCGCTTATCGAGAATGGCCTAGGGGAAAAATACACGTACCGTTGTAATCTGGCGAGTTTCTACTTTCAAATGCAATAGGAATTTTTGGGTTAGGTCAATCCGTTCCCGAGGTATGGGACCCTTGAAGCTAAGAAATGGTTGAGAAGACAACAAATTTTTCGCATTTCTGCTGGTCCAGACGCTTAACCAGAATGGCCTAGGGAAAAAATACGCATACCGTTGTAATCGGGCGAGTTTCTACTTTCAGACGCAGCAGGAATTTTTGGGTTTGGTCAATCCGTTCGCGAGGTATGGGACCCTTGAAGCTAAGAAATGGTTGAGAAGACAACAAATTTTTCGCATTTCTGCTGGTCCAGACGCTTAACCACAATGGGCTAGGGAAAAAATACACATACCGTTGTAATCGGGCGAGGTTCTACTTTCAGATGCAACAGGAATTTATGGGTTAGGTCAATCCGTTCGCGAGATATGGGAGTTTGAAGCTAAGAAATGGTTGAGAATACAACAAATTTTTCGCAGTTCTGCTGCCCCAAACGCTTAACCAGAATGGCCCAGGGAAAAAATACACGTACCGTTGTAATCGGGCGAGTTTCTACTTTCAAATGCAATAGGAATTTTTGTGTTATGTCAATCCGTTCGCGAGATATGGGAGTTTGAAGCTAAGAAATGGTTGAGAAGAGAACAAATTTTTCGCTGTTCTGCTGCTCCAAACGCTTAACCAGAGTGGCCTAGGGGAAAAATACACGTACCGTTGTAATCGGGCGAGTTTCTACTTTCAGCTACAATAGGTATTTTTGGGATAGGTCAATCCGTTCGCGAGATATGGGACTTTGAAGCTAAGAAATGGTTGACAAGACAACAAATTTTTCGCACTTCTGCTGCACCAATCGCTTAACCAGAATGGCCTAGGGGAAAAATACACGTACCGTTGTAATCGGGCGAGTTTCTACTTTCAAATGCAATAGGAATTTTTGTGTTATGTCAATCCGTTCGCGAGATATGGGAGTTTGAAGCTAAGAAATGGTTGAGAAGCCAACAAATTTTTCGCCCTTCTGCTGCTCCAAACGCTTAACCAGAATGGCCTAGGGAAA